>NC_089648.1:10087500-10395500 GCF_037042795.1 Molothrus aeneus
ACTGGATGCAAGAGCATTTACAGAGGTACCCAAAGGTCTTGTCAGAGCATGATTGTCTTCTGGTGGCAGAAGAAAGGGCCTGTGGTTCCCTAAAAAGGGAGGAAGTCCTCTTTGCATAACTCCCAGAGAAGCCTGAGGCTGCTTCCTGTGTCTTACCCAAGTTTCTTTTGGGACAGACTATGGCATATGAGAGAGTGTTGCCCTGTCTCCTGAAAGACCTGGAGAAATTTTTGATTTCATGTAAAGCCCTGCAGTAAAACTATCCAAGGAAAGGAACTGAGCTAGAGTACTCCACAACTGTGCATTTAAAAAATGTGTTTTGTTTTACTTTGTTGGTTGAATAGATGTTTCTGCAGGGCACAAGTATCAAGAAGATTTTGCTGAAAGTATTTAAAATGTTACTCCACAGTTAAGTGCCCTGTTTCTTGTCTGAAGCAAACTTCTGTACTAGAGCTGCTGGAGCATAACCTGTGTGCCCCTGACACTTCTATGCAAAGGTTGGTTTCTCAGCGTGAACAGCTGATGAAAGTGATTGCAAAGTCTTTGCATAAATCTTTAAATTCCTTTGAATTTGTGTCTGCTTTGTGCCAGTAAAAACTTTGCAAATGAGATAATGACCTCTTAAGCTTCTGGCTCTGTCTGCTCAGTGATCACAACAGGGATCTGATGATGCTGACACTTGGGCCTTCTCATCTAACCTGTTTAAAAACAGTGCTGCAAAAGAATGAGCACAGGGGGCAGCTGATTTTTGCTCATATGCTGATTTTTTTTGAGGCAGGGACTGAAAACTGTAGCATTAAGTTGTTGTAGTTAGCTGTGTGTGGAAGGCTTTTTCCTTACAGTCAGCAGCTGTTGTGTCTCCTTATCTGCCTGCTGCCAGCTAAACCTTGTGTTGGTTCCATGGAGCTGTGACTCCCCCAGCTGTCAGTGGGCTCTGAAAGTCAGTCAGGTTGTGAAACTGGGTGCATCTGGTACAGGCAGAGCTCCCAGGTCCTTCATGTGGAGCTGCTGAGGTCAAGAGGATGCAGAGTGGGAAGTCTGTCAGCCAGCAATGCTTTATATTTTGGTGGCAGGCAGTTTGTTTCCTGTGCAGTTTAAAAAGTGGGAGTATGAGAGGAAATATTTGCAGAGCAGAGCTTTTGAGCAAATGCAGATCTCTGTTTGAGGATCACTGGCCACTTTGAAGCTCTGCTAAAACTCAAGTTGTGGTTGTCCCACCAGCTCTTAATGTCACTGCTGGGATTGTTCCTTTTTGTTCTTCAACATACAGAGCTGGCAGAAACAAGTTTTCCTTCTCACCTCATGCCCTAAATCAATAAAAATATCATTGACTTGCCATTGTAACCTGAAATAGATGTCAGAGACCCAGCAAGGTCTGCAGGGCTGTGAACTCCTTGGAGTGAATTGGGGAACTGTTAACCTTGGTGTAAACAAGATGCAGAGGGCAGAGACATTGGCTTTTTGACTGCTGCATGTCATTGTGATGAAGTGGCATTTAGCTGCAGCTCTTTAGGTCAGTGCTAGCAGTTTCCTCCTCTTTAATTACCCAAATCCTTCCTGAGTGAAGTGCTCTGGGGTGATACAAAGAGCTCCGTGGACTTTAGCTCTGCTCCTTTCTTTGGTGCTGATGAAAGCTCTGTTACCATAGCTGAGGGGATGATGGGTACTACAATTCCAGTGTGCCTTTCTCCTTGTAGAGCACACTGGAATTCTGTGTCACAGTGAACACTTGGATGCAGCTTTGAACATAAGGCTGATCTGTCTTTCTCAGCAGGAGCTTTTCTGTTTGGATGGAGAGGTCTGAACAGTCATGCTGCATTTTCCTTGGGAGAACAGCAAAGGCCTGTTGGTTTGTCAGCCTGCATGGTGCCAAGTTCACCTGGCTTTAACTTTTTGTTGCTCTGACAGATGGAGAATTGGCTTGGTGAGGTGACTGAGATGAAGCACTGTGTGTCAGGGGCTTGGAGAGTCGCACAGGGGCCACTGTTGTGTGACATGCTCACTGCCTGCATGCATCTCTGCACAGACCTGAAGTGACAGCGTGCTGCCTGCTGGCCCCCTTGGTGGCATGTGAGAGGCAGATGACATCTGTTCCTGAACACCAGGCTGTCCTGCTGGCTGAAGGAAGGAACATGGATCTGCCCAGACTGTCTGGAGCTGACAGCCTGGTTGGAAGCCCTTGGCATTGTGTGAAGTGTGCAGCTGAAGGAGAAGAGGGCTTGAGACCATTCCCAACCCCTCTGAGATGGAAAGAGCAGCTCTTCCTGGCTTCTCTTGCTCTCCTACAAACATATCTGTGGCTTGGCTTTCCTGCCTTGTGGACAGCCCAAGCCACCATTGGTGACTTTCTTTCTCCTTGTCTTTGGCTCCAGGCTGTTGGTGATGGCTGAATGTAGCATCACATTACATCCTCTTCATCCTCTTGTGGCCCTTCTGGAGCTTTCTTTAGAGCACTGTTTTTTTTTTTTGTTTTTTTTTTTTTTTTTTTCTTTTCCTAGCCAAGACACTGCTGTTCCCAAAGATAAGATGCAGCACAGCTGCCTCTCCAGCACTGGATGCTGAATTTGAGCTGCTGCTGAGCCACCTGTTCATCATGAGTGGTGTTTCTGTAGCAGGACTTGGGACTTGCCCTGTTTTGGGATTACTTGGAGCAGAGACTCAGCTGTACTATTAATATAATCTGTTTTAAGATCCCCAGACCTTGGCTTGGTGCCAGGCCATTCACTGGCCTTTCTTGATTGAATGGTTGTTAAAAGGGCTGAAAGTGGGGGTGTTACTGCTAATAGGAGTTATAATATTGCTGCAGAAAGGCAACAACTTTCAGAAAAAAAAAGGAGTATTTGTGGGGAAAAAAAGTGTTCTCTGTGGCTTAGATCAGGACCCTGCCCATTTAGAAGTGCTGGTCTGTGTGTCACTGATCATGGGCTCAGACTTTTATGGTTGTTTTAAGGCAGCAGCTGCCCAAATCCTTCCTAATAGGGACCTTAGTCCACTGTAAGCAATAATTAGCCCATGGATGAAGAGTGGAGACTTGAAGGAATGGTAGATGCCCACCTAGAGAAGACCATCATTGTACTGAACCTGAATATAAACTGTGGTCTGCCAGAGATTAAATGTTGTATATTAACCTGGATGGAACTATGCTGTTTAACCTCAGAATTATTATTTGGCAATATGATTAGATTTATTAGCCTTGGCATTTGCAGTGATGCCCTTTCACAGGGTAGCTTAGCTTTAATTAAAGTGGAAGCACTCATTGGACTGAGTAATTTCTGGGATGTTTGTGTTTCAAGACATCCTTATCCATACCTCTGTCTTAAAAAGAAAAAGAACAGCTCTCCCTCTTGCCTTCCTGACAGATGTGTCTGACCATTTCCCTGGCACTGGAAAATGTTAAAACTTGTGTGTGTGTCTACCCAGGCAAACCACCCCCTGTTGTCAAGCTTTCCTAGTGTTGTATTCACACATGCTGTGGTTTAGACTTGTTTCCATCATGGCTTTGTGAAAGTTCATCACAAAACAAGTGCAGCAGAGCTTCCTGGGAGTGCTTGGGAATTCAGCCAGAGGATGGATGGAAAATGAATGACAACACGTGGTCATGTGCAGTTTAGTTTTGGAAAAACAGATACACAACTGGATAGCAAGACATTCAGTCAAGGCAGGCCTTGTCTTTTGAGTGTCTTTCTCAAGGAAAAACAACCATGTGCTTTTGAGAGAAAAGCTCAGTGCAGTTCTGTACAGCTGTTCTCCACTTCAGTATTGACCTCAGCAGTCCAGGCAAAGAAAAACTCAGGGTAGGAGATTCTCTGGAAGTCAGGCTCTCATGGGGAAAGGTCTTGGTGACAGTGGGCAACAGGGATATGCACTTTGTGTGTCCAAGGTGTTATCCAGACCTCAAAATAGCATCTCAGCATCTGTGAATAAAAGGGGAATAGGTGAGAAAGTTCAGGTGTCTGCTGGTTGATTTCAGCATTGCAGGCTGTGATGGGGCAGGAGAAAAGAGCATCCTTTTGTCTGCCCACTTTATCCTAGGAAAAGTGCTGTTTGCTGAGCAATCCTGTCTAGAGGGAAAGCCTGTGTAAAGTGTTTCCCACCCAGGAAACCTGTTAGCACCTAGTCTATTTCTGCACACTCTCCTCAGTCACCCAGGAATTTGGGCCAGGTTAAACTCCTTGCAGGCAGGAGCTGGCCCTGGATGCATGAAAGGTGAGAACCTGGCCTCACCCCAGCTGGCTCTGCAGAGGAGAGGCTTGTACACATATGTGGCAGAGCTGGTCTAAAAGGGATTGCACAGCTAGAGGTGACCAAGAATCCCCTGCAGTTCCTGGGCACCCCAAATAAATGGAACACATACCTGTTGCAGGTTTTTTTCCCTCTGGAAGTGACAGCTGTCCAGGCTGGGGTGATCCCTCTTCTCACACACGGTGCGTTTGATTTCCACGTGAAGCATGTACTTCAGCCCTCTGACTATCTAGAGAAAGCAGTTTCCTCCTTTAAAGTGAAGGCAGGGGAAAGAGATGCCAAAACTTTGGCTAGGAATCAAGTGCTACAGCTGGGAGCTGTGTGTCACCCACACAGAGCCCTCCTGTGTGGCAGTGCTGTAGGGGACAGCTTCAGCAGCCCTGAGGAGGATCAGGGATGTTGTGTCTTGGATATGCCACAGGAGGGTCAGTTAGAAGATGGTTTGGAGAACCATCAGGAGCTTGTTGCTCTTACCTGTACCATGGCTTTCTTTATCTGAGATTCCTTAAAGAGGAAGAGGTCATTGGAGCTGTTGTTGTATCTGTAGACCCCAAAGCGAGCGGCCCTGCGGACCTCGGGGCTGTCGGTGCTCACTGGGACAGGGAAGCCAGGTCTTATGGTTGAGTGGGGTGGTGTAACATTTGTACCTGAAACAACACAAAACACCAGGGTAAAACACAGCAGGGACATGAAAGGGTGGGAGCTTCAGCCCTCTGAACCAATGCTAAACTCTTTTACTTGTCCAATGCATTTGTACTTCAGAAGGTCTCTGCTCGCGTCCATCACAAAGTAGGTTTTGTTTACATGTCTGAAATGGTGAAACAGTCCTAGGAAATGAAGTGACATAAAGAGATGCTGCCAGAAGTGAAAGCAGAGCTCAAAAGCTCTGCTTAGAAGAAACCAGAGTATCACAAATACTATAGAAGAAGCCAGAGTATCATAAATATTATTTCATTATCTCTGTTATAACTCCCAGTTTATAGAAAGACCAGCTTTGAAACTGCTTATAAAGATAGGTTAAATGTTGCTCAGAGTGCAGTATAGTTTTGATAACATATCAAACACTGGCTCAAGAGTCCTGCTGCTCTTAATTTGCATATCTTATCTTACAGATACAAGTTTTTATCCCACACCCTACCCTTAAACCTTGGATGGCATCTTAAGGTTTTTATGTTAGAAGGATTCAGATGTTAGGAAGAAATTCTTCACTGAAAGAGTGGTAAGACACCGGCACATGTTTAATCCCTGGAAGTTTTCAAGTCTAGGCTAGGTGGGGCTTGGAGCAAGCTGGTCTGGTGGAAGGTGTCCCTGTCTGTGGCAGGGCAATTGGAAGTAGATGATCTTTAAGGTCCCTTCCAACCCAAACAATTCTATGATTACCAAGGTCATGGAGTGGAGAAGCAAGGTGTGCAGGAAATGGAAATTGGGGAATGTGGGAGTTAACCCATGATCTTTCACATTAGAGCAGTTCATAAAACCATTTACTGTATATTTTTACTTGCCTGTGTAGCTCTTTCCCCACGCACTGCTTATTTTTCAATCATTTAAAAGCAGCTCGAAGCTTACATTTGATGTCATTATTTCACCCCCTTTTACATTTCCCTTCCTCTCCATTTTCCCACTTCTGAAATCAAAGAAGAGGAAAAAATCCCCAATCCTGCAGAAGGTGCCATCCAGCCACTGCTAATGCCAAGGGCTGCAGGTGCAGGAGGTGACCCTGTGTGCGTGCAGGCAGCGAGCCTGGGTGTGCTTGTGCACAGAGGTTGTACTCAATCTGCTGTGAAAGTCAAGCTTTTTATCACCTCTAGCTTTTTTTCACAGATAAATCTTTCACCCACAGGCAGCTGCACAGAGCATAGGCTGTGTGCTTAAGCCTGTTTGCAGGGGCAGCTTGATAATCTGAAGTCTATTAAAAAAAACCAACCAGAATTATGTAAGATCATCAGCATGGAAGGTGACAAAAATTTATCACACATGTTGCTTATGCACATCCTACTTATACTGTCACATCCTTCTCACAGGTGTTAATTGCTGCACCCACTTGTAACAGTGCTCAATTTACGCCTTGACCTGCAAAGGAGAGACTCAATTCCACATCCCTCCTCAACCCAAGGATGTCCAAATCCATCTCACTTCCTGGCTGACAGCCCAACTTCCTTAATGACCCCTGTATTTTCTTGCAGGTGGGAGCTGAGAGACGCAGGCCGTGTGTTGCAGAGGAGTGGGTGTTCTGCAGGTGGCTTTGTGTCTGCTGTGGAGGTGATGAGCTCTCCTCTGATGCCTCTGATCTGTGTTGGCACTATGGGTGTGTGCAGCCAGCACTGGGCAAGTGTTGTGGTGTTTTTTCACCCAACAGAATCCACTTGTATGTCCCAAGACTATTTATCGATGATATTTTCACCCCCGACAAAGGGAGAGAAATGATGCATCTGACTCCATCTTATCACAAGGCTAATTAATTACTTTATTATACTATATTATTCTACATTATATTACATCTATATTACATTACATCTAAACTGAACCTGCCAAGCACTCAACTCTGCTCACACTACACTGAATCTCGTGACTGTCACCCAACAGTCCCCACGCACACACACACTTGGCCCTGATAGGCCAAGGAAACAAAACACCATCACTTTGGGTAAACAATCTCCATATTGCATTCTCCTTTTGCACAAACACAGGCACAGCAAATGATAAGAATTGGTTTTCCCTTCCTCTGAGGTTCAGAGAATGTGAATCCCAGAAATATTCTTGGGAAGAATTGTGCCTTGCTTTTCTCTGTGAGGAGAAATGTGGCGACACCTATTCTCTGTGGGACAGTGTCTTCTTGCTGCAGCAAGGGTGGAATTTGAGAGTCACAGAAGCATGTGACCATCCAGCCTTGGACCACAGGTATTTCTCAGGCAAGCACATCTCACCCAGTGCTCAGCTCATAGGTAAAACTTTTCACAGGGGTTTAAGGCACTGGCATCTTCAGATAATTGAGGAGGGCCGTGCAGGACCTGTCTGCAGGCAGAAATGAAGCTCCAGGCAGAGCAGGGCCTTGGTTTGCCCAAAAGGCCAGCTGTCCTCTTGCTCAGAAATGCCATGCTTTTTCCTGTGCCATCAATAGCAACCCAGCAGCTGTAGGGACCAGCTTTTTCCTGAGCTCACCCAGCAGCTGGGACGTTCTGCCAGGCTGAGAGCAGCTTGCTGCCTTGGGCTCTTCTTGCTGCTCCCCAGCACCTTGCTTGAATATCTGCTCTCACACCTGTTGGAAAGTCAGGTGTTTCAGTGGTGGGGGTGTTGACATCAGATACTGTTCTTTGCAGGAGGGGGTGATAACCACAGCCCCTTTCAGTCTGTAGACAATGTCCTTTTGTGGCTTTTTAGAACCTCTTGAGTCATGGTGACGTCTTTTATGGGCATGAGGTGAATGAGACTGGCTGAAACCACACTGTGTGGATGGAAAGAAAACTATTATGGGTATTATTCAAACCAAGAGTCAGAGTCCAAGAGCCCTGACTCCAGTGCTGGGAGATCCAGCAGTGTCACGCATGGCCAGGCCTCTGAAATGCAACACCTGGAGAGGTGAGCAAGCTGGACAGGTGTTGTAGACAGGTAGACTCAATATACCATGTGTTGTAAGCAGGGGATAGGTTATAGGTTATATTTTCCCCCTGGCTTTCACTAAGGGGTATTGTGCATTTTACCTCATTCACCTGATACAACTTGGTGTTGAAAATGACTCATACCAGAGCAAAGTGGGTATAAAATGTACTGAGCCCTTGTGGGAGATCTTTATCCCACCTTTTTCCTCTGGGGACTCAGATTCCTTAAGGCTAGGATTTGGTTTTCTTTGTGTGCTTTCATTCCCATTCAAGGTGGTCACTGCATGGCAAACACACGGGTCTGAAATAATTTTCAGTGCTTGGAATAGTTTGCAGTACTCTATTTCCAAACCCCAGAGACTCTCTGGTGTGAGGTACCTGTAATTCTGATTTTCTCTCTGCAGTCTTTTCTGACCATTTCATCTCTGGCTTGTCTTGAGTGCCATTTCCTAAAAATTAGAATTTGTATAAGGTGATGGCACCGTTCCAGGCACAAGGCAGACTTGGCTCAGGGGGTCACATAGCACTGCAGGGCTCTAGGCATGCCAGCATTCCTGAAACATCCAGGCTGTGTGGGAGCAGAGGCACAGCATAACTTGGCCAGGCACCTACCATACTCAGAGGCCACGGGTGTGTGATCTCACAATCTGAGCAGACAACTCTTGCTGCTCTAGGG
Source organism: Molothrus aeneus (assembly GCF_037042795.1). Classification (NCBI taxonomy): domain Eukaryota; kingdom Metazoa; phylum Chordata; class Aves; order Passeriformes; family Icteridae; genus Molothrus; species Molothrus aeneus. The sequence continues at coordinate 10,096,015 of NC_089648.1, forward strand.
AGAGATGCTTAGGAGCAGAGCATTCATGTTCAGAGCCCTTCCTTGCTCCTGGATTTGGAAATGTCAAGAGAGAGTTGGAAAAGCCAGCCCTCCTCTTGCTCCATCTGTTGGGCAATAGTAGGGTTAGACACTTTTCTTGCTCAAAATTAACTGGCAACCATCTGTTATTAAGCAAACAAGGGCTGGTTTTGCAGATATGAGTTGAATGTCGTATTAAGAGGCCCTCTCTTGTGCTTTCCTCCTTGAGGATTGCTTTGGGGACCTTGTTCCTGCAGTATGAGAGAGCAATCATTACTGTGGCTGCTCCCTCCCAGGCTGCAGTGAAACAAAAAGCAGATTGCAACGTGTTGATTTTTTTTTTCCCCCCCAGATGCTTCGAAAACCTCCTCCCCATTTCTCCCTCCTTTAAAAACTTCCTCCCCCTAGCAAGGCTAGGGCTTTATCTTTACATTTAAGATGTGGCAGAGTTCCTGCATGCCTCTGCAGCCCCCAAAGGAAACCACAGCAGAACAAAAAAGCTACTGGCTAACCAAACACCATCCCTGAGTTCTTTCTGTATATGTGAACCAAAGTAATGCTGAAATATATTCAGTAGTACTGGACCAAAGCCTTCAGAGAAAAACACTCATGTCTACAGCTCCCATTCTAAAGATTTAAGGCCAGCTGCAATCAAGAGAGTTCCCTTGCTCAGCAAAGAAAGAAATGAAACAGGTTAATGCTTCATTAAAAGTCAGCTAATCTGCACTCAAGTGTCCATCTGTACTTAGCAGTCAGATTGTTACCCGCAGCCTTTAGATTTAATAATCAAGGTCATGCCGAGTTTAAACACTGACAAATGAGTTAAAACCATAAATTGACTTTAAAACCCCTAAATGATATCCCTGGACAGCATGGTTCACTACACAAGGAGAAGGTCTTTGGAGCAGTTGGGTTTTCAGCTGCAGCCTGAGCCCTGCAGTGCTGAGCCAGCGTGGGCAGCGCTTGAAGAAAGGCTGTTATTTACCACAGCACTACGTAGCAGCACTCACAGAACGTAAACCACAAGGAAAACAGCAATTATTCTCTATTCTTACCACCTGAAGTCCCGGTGAAGCTCCAGAGTGCCAAACAGCAAAGTGCAGTGAGGCTGCAGGGGAAGTTCACTGCCATCTCCACCACTCCAGAAGAGGAGCCTGACTGCCAGAGGAGTCACTGCCCTGCTTCCTGCCAGAGAAATGCTTCTGTGAGTGCTCTTATTGGCTGGTGGTGACGAAAAAACCCACCCTAAAACCCCCTGAATCATCACAGCTCTGATGCAGACTTTGTTTCCTGCTGATGACCACATACCTCGAAGCCCAGCCACAAAGCTGTGGCTTGGTGACAGCAGCACCAGCCTTGCATGAGACAGGGACTTTTGCTTTGTGATCCTCAAGAGCAAAAGTGTGGACAAACACATGTGATGCTGGAAAGGGGTGTGGAGGTGAGCAGAGTTACAGTCATGTGCTTTAGGATCATGGGGAAAATTCATATTTAAGAAACAGTTAATGAGCCCTGGGGATGTGTCTCTTGGCTTGCATTTGTGCATCTGTGTGTGAACACCTGACAGAGATGATGGGTCCAGGCTCTTGCCTCCCCTGATGTGGAGATGTGGGGTTTGGGTTAGGGAGACAGGGAAGTTTTAGGGGTACCTACCCAAGGGGGCTGTGTGGAACAAAGCCAGTGGGGAAAACATTTTGGGTTTGGTGGTAGAGCATCACACCCTCCATTTATAAAAGGTGTTATGACAACAGGAAAGGGTGGCATTGGAGGGGATCGGTTTTTTCTAGGTGATATCTAGAAAGAAGACAAACAGGGGAAGAGGGATACTTTGTCTCTCTGTGACTTGCAGAGCTTTTCAGCTCTGTGGTTGAATTATCCAGTGTAAGTTCTTGGTTTCTAGAAGATCCTCTCTAGGCAGCACTGGCCCATGCTGAGGAGCTTGAAGGACCAGGGAAAGGGCTTGGTTGCCAGACTTTGTGGGGCAGCTGAAATAACCAGCAGACAGATTCAGGAGACTGGGAGATGAAGTGTTGTCTCACTGGAGGGCTGAGAGGGATGGACCTCACTCTGTTTGTGTGTGTGCATATGTTTCAGGTGAGCAGGAAGGTGATGGCTGCCTTTCACTTGCCCCAGCAATGCCCCTTTTTTGAGCAGGGCCATCTTATGGCCTCAGGTAAAGTCCTAATGCAGGGCACTGTGGGCTGCAGGAAAATATTCTTAATATTTGGTTGTAGGAAGGGATTAGATAAATCTTCTTTTCAAATGTCCCACAGAAAAAGAATGGGTCAAGCATGGTGTGTCACTCTGATCATCAGTCCTTCTTGCATAGGCTGCTGAATCAGACTCCTAAGCCTGTGGAAAACATTGACACAGAATGAGAAGGGATTTTATTGAGGGGATTTTAATAACTCTCCCTCCTTTTATTTTTTTTTGAGCTCTCATGGCAGCCTGACCCATGACTGTGACACAGGCAGGGACTCCATCAGGTGTCTTCAGCTGCCCCCTTTCTCCTGAAGAGCTCTTCTCTACATTTGATGCCTTGCTGACAGGTTCTGGTGAGTATCTTTCTAAGCCCATAGTCAGGTGCTCTAACGTGCAAGAAGGAGGTGGTTGGGACCCTGTGAGGCCCCAAAACTTGCTTGATGGGACACTTAAAAGGGCTTATGGGTTTTCATTTACTCTAAGATAGAGGCATGGGAGAAATGCTAACAGGATGTTCTCAAGGGGTCAAAACAACTAAAAAAAACCTCTTTACTGGCATCTTTTGAAAATCAACAAGTATTGGCAAAATGTTTAGAGTACCCTACAGCAGCCTTCAAGACCTAAAGGGGGCCTAAAAGAGAGCTGGGAGAGGGATTTTTGATGCAGTGACAGATCCACAAGACATAGCTCTAAACTGACTGAAGGCAGTTTTAGATTAGATATTGGGAAGAAATTCTTTGCTGTGAGGCACTGGCACAGGTTGCCCAGGGGCACTGTGAATGCACCATCCCTGCAAGTGTTCAAGGCCAGGCTGGATGGGGCTTTAAGCAACCTGTCCTGGTAGAATGTGTCCCTGCCTGTGGCAGGGGATTGGAACTGGGTGACCTTTAAAGTCCCTTTCATCCCAAACCATTCTATGATTCTATAATAAACCCTGACAGCCATTTCAAAAAAGCAGCGTGTGTCTTCAGGTGACACATTTTTTCCTGTCTTCTTCCCTTGCCCCTTCTTTCCAAATAAAAATTGATCAATTACAGCTCTTCCATTTCAACTTTTTCTAGTGCCCCTTTTATGATTTTGTTGAGGAGGTTTTTCCAGCTCTTTACTCCTAGGAAGTAACAGAGTGCTCACTAATGAGCAGCAGTATTAATAGTGCTAAGTGGTATTATGTAAAAAACCACAAAGAACATGACCCCAAAAATCCCACCAACGCTCCCACCCTCCCCAATAAGAGCCAAATAGCATCAAACCCCTCTAAGGCCACAATGTACACATGTACCTGTTATTTTTCCTTTGGGAAATTTTGTGCTGTGGGGTAAACCAGCAGCTGGAGACTGTGATGGTTGTCCCTTTGCAAAGTCTCGTTCCAAGCAGGTGTCACTTACCATTGAAGGTCACTGACAGGAATTGCATCCCCTTTCCCTGGAAAGCATGTGTAGATCTCCTCTACACCAGCCCAGGGCATGTGGGGCACTTTGGGGAGTAGATTTCACTCACTGAATTTCCCAGTGTGTGAGCAGGCATCCCGAGCAGGGAGAGGATGAGCATAAGAAACCCTCACAGATTATCCCAGGGTAAACAGAGTGTTTGCTTCAAGCAAATAGCTACCCCCTGACCCAGTCTAAGTCAAACTTGTGATCTTTCTGCATTAAGATGGATTATATAGATCTTGAAAGACTTGCACACATGAAGAAGCCTCGTGTTTGGTTTTTTTTGGTGTGTGTAGGGTTTGTTTATTGCAAGCCTTGGGATACCAAGGCTGCTCTGTTTGCTGCAAGGGAATTTGCAGGGTTGTTACATTCTCTCTCTCTCACTGTTGGCCTGAGTTACAAGAGGCTTTGGCAACAGTGCAACTCTGGGGACTCTTTAGATTAAAATAGAAAAACCCAACCAAACTTCTATTATTCATAAATCAAGGATGTAATTTTACCCTCCTTTGCACTGAAGAAGCAGAAAAGCCACTGTACCTGATACTTGATTTTCATTTGGAACATGACGTGGACTTCCTCATCATCACTTTCTGCTTCAGTTATTTAGGGCCACACATTTGTCCCTGCAGCACAACCCAGCAGTTGCTACCAAGCTTCCTGGAACAATGCCAGCAGGATCTGCAAGGAATCCTGTTGCAATTACACTCCTGTAAATGCAATCAGCACCTAGCCCTGCACCCACAATATTTCATTTTCAGTTCCCACTCCCTTTTTGTACTTCGTGGATCAGTGGGGACTGTAGGAAAAACTAATCTCATTACCATTTGCAGGGAGTTGGAGGATGACTGGAGTGTCTTTGAATTGTGCATTCCAAGGCTTTAATTAAGATGCATTTACCCCTGTCAATAGTTGTGGGGTTTTTTCCTTTAAATCTTTTTAACATTTTCTGGGCTTTCATCAGATCTCTAGGACAGCTAATTTTTTGGTGTTGCTTTAATGAAGGGTTTGAGCAAGATACTCCATACTGGAGATCTGCACTTTGCAAGGGCAAAATATGTTGAGGTCCAGAGAAAGGGTAGTTCAAGGAAGAAGGATAAAGAATTCAGTTGAGGATAAAGAATATAAATAATATAAAAAATATGTTGAGGTCCAGACAAAGGATAGTTCTAAGAAGAAACACCAGGATAAAGAATTCAGTTGGGGATAAAGAATATAAAAATATGTTGAGGTCCAAAGAAAGGATAGTTCTAGGAAGAAGCACCAGGATAAAGAATACAGTTGGGGATAAAGAATAAAAGAATACTTTTAGTCAAAAGGAAAGGGGGAGATGTTGGAATGTTAGGAGACACAAGACAGATGATGGACTTTAGACCTAGTTAACATAAGAGATTTGATAACAGGAAGCCTTGGCAAAAGCAAATGGAACTTTGAAAATTAGACCTAGATTGCAAGAAGATTTAATCAGACAGGTTTACCAGAAAAAGAAAATCCCATTAAACTCTGCAAGCAAGAGATGTTGTTATATGCATAAGTTTGTGTATGTGATTTCAACCTAATCATTGTAGTACACATCACTAGTCTCCCTAAAATAGTATATAAGTGCTTGTATCCCACAATAAAATCAGATTCTAATCACCAAGTCAGTCACCCTGTCTCTCTCCACCACCAGCATATAAAGAATATAAAAAATATGCTGAGGTTCAGAGAAAGAATAGTTCAAGGAAGAAGCACCAGGACCAAGAATTCAGCTGCTCCTCTACCTTCCTACAACGGGAACACCTCCCAGCCCAGCTTTTGAAAGTGGGAAACCACCCTGACAAGCCACAGGGTACTTGACACCCTTCTGAGCAGGGTGTGGCTGAACAAGTTTGGTGAGGTGCAAGGGGAAGGAGCACTGGGTCGGTGCTGGTGGCCCCATTTGGGAATTTGTGTCCATGGACACAGCAACAAGAGGATGCACAGGAGAAACTGGTGGGTTGGCCTCCCAGCAGAGAGTTTGTCTGCTTGCCTTTCCTGCCAGGTGCTCTGTAGCTCAGCCACTCTCTCCTGTGCCTCCACTGCATAAGGAACTGTGACTTTTCAAGGGAATTGAGGCTCATGCAGTTGCATCTGGTTTTTTTTTTGTTTTGTTTTCCTACCTGCAATAACTTCTGAATTTCTATCCAATATTAAAGCAGTCTGGGAGGCTTCAGGATAATCTGGTTACCATACATTTTTAGAGGAGAGATGTGAAGAGGAAATAACTTGGCTGAGGCAGGGGTAGGGGACACAACAGTGCCATTATTTAGTTTATCTGCCAGCAGCACTGCCATCTGATGTGAGAGATGGCCTATGGACTGCACTGCAGGGGACTGTGATATAGGTGAAGACCCCTCCATGTTTTACCTTGTGGCTGTTTTATTGATTTTGACATGAACAAACCTCCCATCCCTTCCCCCTGCAACTGAAGAGCTCAGATGCCTGGAAGCATTGGCTCAGTCAGCTGGCTGGGGTCCTCTTTGGAGACCAACCTGGTGAAATGGGTGTTATCACCTTGGAAAGTGACCCTTGGGGAAGGTGCAGAGGGGTAGAGCTGCTGAAAAGCCATCCAGGTGGCCAAAGCAGGGGTGGCAGTGAGAGGCTGCCTCAGGATGGCAGCTCTCAGGATCAGATGGATGCTGGGTGTGGGGTATTCAGGATCACTCCTAGCACAAGCCATGAGAAAGCAAGTGCAAGACACAGAGAGGCACAGCACTGCAGGCCTGTGTCTGCAATGCAGTGTGTGCTGCAGGTCTCCCAGTGTGAGGGGAGAAAAATCTGTGCTCTCCAGCTGTGTTTGAAAATCCCTTCCACAACCTGGTGGAGCTCCTCTGCCTGGCAGGTACCCAGCTCCTCAGTGCTGGTGAGAGTTGGATCTGACAGCCCCAGTCTGCCTCTGCTGAGCTGTGCTCCCTCTCACCAGCACTGCCAGCTCTTCCCTGCTTCTTCAATCTATAGGAGCAGCCACCAGCAGATCCAAAGGAGGGCTGAGATGTCCTCTCATACACAGGTGGCAACACCAGCACATGAAAAATGCTCTCTGGGCTATGAGGATGGTGTTGGAGAATGGTTTCCTGTAGAGAGCAGAAAACCAGCTCCTAAATAAAATTTAAGCCAAGCAGAGCTGTGTGCTTGCCCTCGCTGCTTTAGGCACATGTGGTGCCCAGGCTGAGGGCAGCAAATGAAATCCCCCCTCCAATCCCAGCCACTCTGCTTCTCCCTGTAGTTTGGGCAGAGGCTGAACAGCCACACAATTGCTACCTGCTGAAATCCATTGCTGAAAAAAAATGTGGTTCTATGGGGAAAAAAAGTGAAGAATCAATCAGGGCTTAATGATTTTCCCCTGACTGCAAAATTGCTGTTTCTCAGCAATTGGAATCCCTGTCCTTCCTCTCCTGCTGAAAGGCTGAGGAGGTTTTAATCACAGGCATGAAGTGAAAGCTTCAAAGCCCTTGTCTGCAGACAAAAGGGACTTCTCAAAAGCAGCTCCACCTGAGAGGGCAATTATGAGCAGCCCCTGCTTTTGCAGTGTCTATGAAGAAACCCAGGCAGTTAGCAAAGAAGGAACAGCTGTGCTTAAGTTTTATAAAAGGATCCAGAAATGCCACTAAGCCTCCCTGCTTCAGAGCACTGTGTGAGCCATGCAGTGGTGGTCAGAGAACAATGGGATGTCTTTTTACCTTGTCCTGAGGTCCTGTGAGATTTCTGCATTTCTTTTGGAAAGAACAAGTGCAGCTGGCTGTTGTGTACTGGCAGAATGAATTTAGCCATGCTAGAGAGGCTTCTTGGGAATTTTCTGTCGATGTTTTGTTGCAATGTCAAAATATATTGCTGTGAAATGAGCTCTTTCAGGTGCCTTAGATTTTTTTTTTCTGTTTTCCATAAGCAATACACAGCCAGAGCAAGTGAGAGTGCTTTGGATTGTGCTGCCATTAAGCAGGGCTGCTGCAGTGCATCAGGGGAGTTGTTCTAACACATGCTGTGTGCAGGGTATGGAAAAGGGTCAAGCTGTGTGTTAACTTTGATCTCCCTCTGGGGCTCTCTTGGTTTTCCAGCACATTTAGTGGTGCCTGATTTTGCAGTGTGTGCCCTAGGTGCAGCCAAGCCCTATCACTTCCCCCTGGGCCCATGACCAGAGTTCTTGCTCTGGCTCAAAGATGTATTTTCTGTGTAAGACTGGTGGGGTGGGAAGCTGTGTGTCAGTGGTGCTGCCCTGCAGTCCTTCAAATTGCCTTTTCTGGGCTGTGCTTGAGGGTGAAAACTGAAAAGTAAGGAGTTATTGTGACAGTGTTCACAGGGTTCTTGGATGAGGGAAGAGACCAGGATCTGACTCCATGTTTCAGGAGGCTGATTTATTATTTTATGATATATATTACATTAAAACTATACTAAAAGAATAGAAGAAAAGGTTTCATCAGAAGTCTAGCTAAGAGTAGAAAGGAATGATAACAAAGGTTTGTGGCTTGGGCTCTGTGTCTAAGCCAGCTGGGCTGTGATTGGCCATTAATTAGAAACAACCACATGAGACCAATCACAGATGCACCTGTTGCATTCCACAGCAGCAGGTAATAAATGTTTACATTTTGTTCCTGAGGCCTCTCAGCTTCTCAGCAGGAAAAATCCTAAGGAAAGGATTTTTCATAAAAGATGTCTGTTATCTCTGGCAGAGGGAGCAGAGATGCAGGAGGAGAACAGACTTCCTTGAAGCTGACCCTCTCCCACCTCCCAAGCAGCTGCAGTGATCAGGTTTTCCCATTTATTTCTCTTTCTTCAGACTGCTGACCTCTCTGAGACAATGGGATGCCAGACTGAGAGTCTGAGCAGAGGCCAGTGAGCAGCTCTCTCAGTCAGGAAGAGCTTTCCCCCACAGAACAGAATGGCTTTGTCACAAGCTGCCAGGGGAGACCCATCACCAGGGTGAGTAATGCAATGGGGTGAAGTGAGGCCCTGCAGATTTTCTGTGTGAGATGGAAAGAGCTGGGAAAAGTTAAAATGGACGCTGAGGTGTGAGAAAAATTCCCTGGACACTCAAGGAGGTTGCTCTTCTCCTCCTTCTTGCTGGGCAGCCCAGCATCATCACAGGAGCACAATAATGAGCCAGAGGAGAGGGGAACTGCAGCCTTGTGTGTCCTGTGAATTCCTCTTAAGGCTGGTAAATGTGGTCAGGAGACCTTGGACAGCACCTTGGAGCAGGCAGAGATTGGCACAGAAGGTGAGACATTTTGGGGATTCATTCAGAAGCAAAGGAGTTCATTTTCCTCCCCTGGCCTCCGAGGCATGGAATGGGAGTTGTATCTTTCAGAAAAGCACTTGGTGCTGAGCTGAACCTGAGCTCCTGTTGACATAAATGCAGTTTTGCACTTCCCTTAGATGGAATTGGTGCCAAATGGTAAATCACCTCCAGTACCTTGATGTGTCTGCCCAGCCTCAGCTCTAGGAGCACACTGCTGAACTCTGCAGACCTGCAAGAATGCCAGTGAGTAAAAACAGGGCAGGGCTGTCTCTTCATCTACAGGGTCTGTGACTCCTAAGTCAGCTCCCATTTGATTCTTTTTCATTTTCTGTCATCTGTAGAGGGATAAGCAACAGAGTTCTGCATGCAAGGTTCTTGCATGTCCCTTTTTGCTCTAGTCTTGGACAAATAGGAGCCAGATATTATCCTGAAATTAAGGAACTACAGAGCAGGGTCAGGGCTGGGACCAGCTGTATTGTGGTGCCTAAATAAGGCTGCCAGCCTATTTAGTGTGCCACAAAGAACCTGATGAAATGACTACCCAGGGAGAAGAGGTGTTAGAGGGCTTCTTAATAGGAAAGGATGTAATACCCAGTGACTGGAAATTGAAGTCAGCGAGAATCAATGCAGAAATATAATGTAGATTTGAGAGAGAGAGGGAGCAATCAGCCTGATTGCCAAGGGACTGACTTCTCCATCAATGTGAGCCTTTATATTAAAGGGGCATGTCTTTAACAGCCTGCCAGCACAAAGGCAAGAGAATTCTGGGACTTCATGCAGGGGTATTAGGTACAAGGGGACCAAGCAATCAGTCTGTGTGTGGCAAGTGCTTCACCTCCTCAGTGAGGCTCCTAGGACAGAGCCCACCTCTGCCTGAATATATCTGGAAGAGAAAGGATGAACAGGACTAAGGAAGTGAGGAAGCTGAGCTGAAACCAGGCATTTCACAGATAAACCAAAGCCCTGCATACCAGAGCTGCATCCCTGGGTGAGTTGGGTGGGAGCAAGGGTCTCTACTCTCAAGACAGCATATGTAAGATAATCTTTGCCAATTTTGGTTTTGGAGAGTCCCTCATTTTTCAAGGACATTATCTGGAAGCTGTTTCAGAACACCTTTTGTAAGCTATTGCACTGCCACTTCCTAACCAGGAAACTATTATCACTTTAGAGAAAAATGTACCTCATATTTCCACAGCAGTTAGATGTGATTTCCTGAGAGTACAGTCAGAGGTAACTTGGGGGAACTATCATTTAAAATTTCCCAGCTTTTAAATGCTCTTTAAAAAAAAAAAAAAGTTTCTATTTTAGCAATATTGTATTAGAAGAATGTGTGTTGGAATCTGTCATTATTAATCTGAGAATGGTCTGGGCTGTACTGTGTGGGAGCATCCTCTGCTTGCTTCTCATTCCCATTACAGCACAGTGCCCACAGGCAGAAAAGCTGATAAAAGCTGCAGTCATGCTTTTTCACCAGAAACTTGATTTTTTCCTCCTGAAGTGCAGGCACACATACACACCCTTGGAAGTACTTTTGGGCTTGATAACCTTGTCCACTTTTCAAGTGAGTTCCACATGAATTACACTCCACAGGCAAAGAAAAGGGCTCTGACCTGCAACGAGGCTTGGTGGCCAGAGCTTGGGTGCACCAGTGGGAAGAACATTAGTGGGCTTTGACTAAAGCCTGTTGGTTGTAGAGGATAAAGTTTAACAGAAGGCATCTCTCTAATAGGATTTTTCTCAGCCTGGTGTTCTCATTTAATGCAGAGCTGTCTCTGCTCTTTTTGCATTACACCCCTCACTGAACCACTTGCTGTTATCTGCACATGAGTGCTGTACCTAGAGGCCCTCTTCACACACAGCTTCAGATTTCAGATGTTGTGGGAGCTTGGCTTCATCATTAAAGAGAAAGAGAAGTTTCTTTGCCCACTTCTTCTCTTCAAACTTCTGTTTTGCTGCATATTATGCTGCACATATTCAGAGGGGTAATAAATTCAGTCGTTTTTGCTCTAAATGTAATTCCTCAGTAATTGCCATCTATTTATTTTTATTGGTAGCAATAACTTAACTTTATGAATGCAAGCTCTGGACTCCTTCCATCAGTGTGCAAAGCTTTGCTTAATAAAAGCAAAATTGCATTTGAGAAGGTTTAAATTAGGTGGTTTCAAAGAAATGTTTTTATCATGGAATCATAGGATGGTTTGGGTCTGAAGGGACATTAAAGATCAACTAGTTCTAACCCCTCTGGCATGGGCAGGGACACATTCCACTAGTCCAGGCTGCTTAAAGCCTTATCCAGCCTGGCCTTAACACTTCCAGGGATGGGACATCCCAGCTGCTCTGGGCAACCTGTGCCAGTGTCTCACCATCCTCCCTGGAAACTATTTCTTCCCAACATTTTATCTAAATCTACTTTCTTCCCATTTAAAGCTATTCCTCCTGGTCCTGTCACTACATGCCCCTTGTCAGAAGTCCTTCAGATCTCTTGCAGCCCCCCTTTCAGTACTGGAAGGCTGCTAGAAGTTCTTCCTGGAGCCTTCTCTTCTCCAGGCTGAGCAACGCCAGACCTCTCAGTCTGTCTTCACAGGAGAGGTGTTGCAGTCCTCTGGGCATCTTGGTCTCCTCCAGACCTCCTCCAGCAGTTTCATGTCCTTGTTATGCTGGTGTCTCAATCTGGCAGCACTCCATGCCTTGAGAAGCACAGATGGAATGACACTTGGATCCTGGAAGGCCAAGTGCAGGGGCTGTTTCAGCCTTGTTGATGAGCAGTGGGTCCAACCCAGCCAGACCTTCCCCTTCTCATCCAACACTGCAGGAGCTGTTGCACGGTGCTGGAGCCTTTGGAATGGGATATTACTGGTGTGGTTTCCTGATTCAAAATGAGCACAACTCTGGGAACTGTCTTGTTGTAATTTTACCTTCTCTTTTGCAGTTTTCTTTTTCATATTTTGGTCTATCTGCGCTGGGAATAATGAAACCCCAAAACTCTGACCCATGTGCACATGGTACACACAGATCTTTTTGGTAGTCACATTGAGCAAACTTCAAGAGAAACTCTGGGTAATTTTTGTCTACATTTTCATCTCCATTTTACCATCAGACCATTAAAATAAGTAAAACATCTCAGAAAAAAAAATGAGAGACACAAAAAAAAGGTCAATAAATATTAGCATATTTGAAATGTTTGATAAGAGTCTGTGCTGGCTTTTGATTACTGCTGCCTTTTGTAAAGTTAGATCTGAATCTTTTATTTTGCATTACCAAGAGATAAAGCACAGTTACTGCTTGTGCAATTTGGTTCTATACCCTAAGCAAAAATGCCTGTTCCTTGATTCTGTATGCTACCAAAAGGGATAAGATTTTAATTACCAGACAGTAAAGTCCCTTCCCATTTTCATGGTAATAGACCTAAAGTAATTTTTACTCACTAATTATACAGTGCCTATTAAAATGCCAGTGGTTAGGTACAAATTGGGGTCACTGAAATTCAGAGGGGTGTTTATTTGTAAATCATGTTTACGTGATTTACATGTTCCCCTGCAGGGGTTCCTGTGGAGGGACACACAGGATCCCGCGTGTTGGGCTGCTTCCTATTTCCCTCTCTCCGTCCCATGGCATCTAAAGTTTTACCCGGATTTCTGGGGACTTCCCTGCACCAAGGTTTCAATTCTGAGTCTGCAAGAAAGGAGGAAATGGCTGTGAATAAAAACATCAGCATCTGGCCCAAAGAGGCTCCCACTTTAGCCAGTGGGCTGGCAGCAGGGAAAGCCAGGGGGGACAGCAGTGTTTCGTGTGACCCATTGGCCATGGCAGAATGATTTAAACTCATCTGCAGGGCAAAGCCCCTCGGGAAGTGTGAAAAACGCCAATCACTTGTTTTTAAAATTTTAAAAGTTTAATAGTAATAAAATGGCTATAAAAATAGTAATATAATTAGAGTAATAATAATTTGGACAACTTGGATTAGGACAATATGAGACAACAGACACAAAGAGTTACAGACAGTCCAGGTGCCTCTTTCTGGGCAAAATAAGCCTGAAAAAGGACCCACATTAACAGAGGATTAACCCTTAAAAGCAACAGCCTGTTGCATATTCATACACCTCATCCATGATGCATAAATTCCATTCAAATACAGGATTCTGTCTGGTCAGTGTCAGCTTCTTCCTCTGAATCCTGACAGCATCTTCAGGCCTGAGCGAGGCAGGAAGAACTCAATAAGAGGGCAATAAATTCTCTTTCTCTGAAAGATTTAGGTGTCCTGGGGCTGCTATCTCACTGCAAGTCCTCTCTTTTAAAAAAGTATCTTACATAGCATAGTTCCTATTTTAACATCATGTTATAACCTAAAACTATTTAACACACTACTTAAGAAAATTAATACAGCATAACTTTCTAACATAACACATATATTATTCATTTCAATATTTGGGAAAGCCAACCATAAAATAGGCATTTTTCACATTAAGGAAATGTGAAGCCTGTGAATTTTTTGCTAGGAAAATAACCAGCATCATTTAGAGTTAAGGTGTGTGGGGTTGGGCTGGACCTTGGACAGTTGGCATTGAGAGCAATTTGCTGGAACAGAGAGGAAGTTCTGTCTCTGTGTCCTCAAACTGTGACACAGACAGTCACCACTGCTCTGGGTCTGCTCCCTGAAATAATTCATCTTGCTGTACAAAGAGGTCCTGATGCTGCAATGGCCTCTGAGCAGGGAGGGACTCCAGCCTTCTTATATGATGCAATTTACAGGATCTGGACTCCACCTGGGGTCCCATCCTAAGGCACACACCCACTTTGAGGACATGTGTTTACCTGCTTTCTGTGCCTAAGCAGAGAGCACACAGGAGGTCTTGCCAGGGAAAAAGATTCCTTGAGGTTTTCCTGCAATGATACTGAACTCTTGCCTTGGTGTTTGGGTTTGTTTTTAAAACGATTCCATGCATTCTCCAAAGAGATTAATTCAAAGCACGGGTCCAAAATCTCACTGCAGAGGGGTAGCTGTATTTCTCAGTGTTTACACTGAATCAATCAGCTGGTGTTGCACAAGAAAGAGCTGCCCTCCAGTCCTTCTGAATGTTTTATCATCTTTGGGCTGATGACTGTAGCTCACAGACAAAAAAACAGCAGGGTCTTTTCCAAAAGCTGCTAAATCAAAGCTTCTTTAACAGGAAGCTCCAGGTATTTTGTCTGTGTGAGAGCCTGGAGACCCAGATTCCCTTGCTGTACATTCCCTGAAGGGAATGGGCAGCCTCATGCTTGGTGCTGCTGTCATTCCTGACCCAAGGTGTTTAACCCCCAAACAGGAGTCCCCATGGCTAATAATCACCACAGCTTTTGTGGGTTTTTTCAGCCCATCTGATGGGCCTGGCTGCAGGTTTCCAGGTGGATAGAGAGCAGACACCCACCTCTAAAGTCTTCAATTCAAAGGTGACTTGCAAAAACCACACCCTGTGACAAAGGAGAAGATCTATTGAATGTTTGGCTTGGAAAAACAAAACAAGCAAAGCAACCACAGCAACAACAACAAACCCAAAAGAAGACCTGCCCCTCTGTGCTGGACTTCTAAAGGATATTTGTACTTGATTCTGTAGCAGAGAAGAGAGGAACTCTGTGCTGCCAAGGTAGACTGCATTTAGGTGGGGCTGCAGATTTTGCTCATGTGAGTGCTGCTGGTGGTGTGGGGGCCAGTAAAGGCACTGTTCTTTGTGTTGTTCTGTGTTCTGTGAGCATCTGTATCTTTAAGATTCTGTGTGGAGACACCCAGGAGATGGAAACCTGGCAAAGAGGCTGGTGAGCAAAAACCCCTTGGGTCTTCAAGCCTGTGGGATCACACTTCTGCTCACAGGATACTTCCTGGAATGAGCTTTAGGAAATGTTGTTCCTCACCAGGACTCTGTTTTAGGGTATCATAATGGCTTTCCTGGGGGATTTCTTACAAGAACTGCAGGTTTCTGCAGGACAGGTGAATCCTTGTTTCCAACAAGGATTCAGCATCTTGCTGTAGTTGTGGGACAAGATAACAGCTACTCACCTGTGTAACCACATTGAACACTGACCATTTCTTTCTACTGAAAACTTTGAGTGTGACTGGTAAGCTCCAAAAAAATAGGAAGCCTTCATCCAAAAGCCTTGGGAAGTGCAGTCTGGCACCATCTCTTCCAAACATAAGATGTGTGCTTGTATTCATATTCTGCACAGGCTGCGTAGTGGTGTTTGATGGTGCATGTCTCAAAATCAACACTGAAATGAGAGGCCTAGATAGATTTGTTCTTTTAATGTGACTGTAAAGTGGAATTTGCTTCTAAAGCACCATGACATTGATTTCCCACAAAGTGACAGTCTTGTCTCATTACCTTGATTCATTTGTTGTCTGATGGATTTTAATAGCAAAGATCTGAATTTCAATGATTAACCCCCACCCCAAAAGTAAAAAGTTTAGAGCTGTGTCACATCAGCAGCTTCAAAAATAACCAGTGTTTGGGAAGAAATTCACAGTATTGGAAGCCTGATGGCAGAGAGCCTCAAACAAAAGGGAAACACTGAAGATGGAGAGATAGAGGAGAGAGATGTTGGATGGGAGAGGCATTAGCATTGAACAGGCAGGCACAATGTCCCTATAAAGAAAGATCAACTCTATCTCTGTGTCCAGATATCTTCTGCTCTGACTTACTCCCATCTGTGCTGTGGTACTATTTCCTTGAAACAATCTTTCTCATATTTGGGACTTCATACAGTGTGTTTTATGTGCCACAAAGAGTTACAATTCCACTGGGATGTATTTGACTTAGGAACATAACAGATGCTGTTTCTGAGTAGATGGAGTAAAAGTCCCCTCCACTAAACACGGGAGAAAGAAGGAGTGACTATAGCATATGTAGAGAACATCCAAAGGAATACAAAGAAGAGGAAAAAAAGCCCCTAAGAGTGGACAGAGATAGTGAGGTGAGGTTTGTCCACTGCGTTTTTAAGTTTCCTGTAACATCTTGGTTATCTGAGATCTCTGGGCTTATCTCCCTAAAAGTGGCAGCTAGGAAACGACATTCTCACTGTGCTGCTTCATCAAAGTGATGGCTGCTGTTTTAACAAGCTGCATTAGCCAGAGATTGATGGCCCCATTTGCAGCATGAAAGATCAGTGCTGCTTGCAGCAGCGAAGGTCTGAGCTCCCCGGGGTTCCTGCTGACAGGGGGATGTCAGGCAATTGCCAGGGAGGCAGAGCTGGTGGAGAGGCTGCTCCCCTCTATCTGGGCATCACCCTGGGGACATGGGCATCCCCACACCTCCCACATTGCCTGCTGGAACACTTGCAGCCCTCCCCTGCACTGGCTCAGAGGGCAAGTGAGGATTGCTCATTTTGGGGTCCCTGGTAGGAAGCTGTTCCATGCCATTCCCACAGGGGTGTTGTCTGTGTGGACCAGCAGCATGGCTGAGTGATGAGAAAGCAGGTCAGATCTTCCTCTGGAGCCATAAGTCATCTGTCCCATCCATGTCTTCCTTCCCAGACCACGGGGTTGTTGCCTCAATCCAGCACTTCTGCTTGTTCTTGAGACCAAAAGGGTGACAGGGAGGATATGGGGTCACTGGGTGTATCAAAGCCTACACACACACTGCTTATGAAGTCAAGTCTTCATCCACTTGGGGAATTCTTCACATGCTTGTTGGAAGGGGAATCAACTCTGGTCTGTTGTCACTCCTTCTGCAATGAAGGAGTTTAACATTCTGTAAGTGTCAGGCAGACCCTTTGAATCGGGCAGGGGGAGTGGTGGTCACAGAAGGGATAACAGAGTTCTTGGGAGGAGAAAGTGAAGGAAGATTAGGCAGATGTTATAAACATACAGTCAAGGATGGCAGTGGTGGGGTGAAGCAGTGAATAATAAGAGGAGCTGAATCTCTCACAGGTTTCTTGCTGAGAGCATCCACAGGTGTGTCAGCATAAAGTCTTCTGTCAGTTGTGACCACATTCGTGTTTACTGATCTGTGTTGCGTTTTATTACTGAAGACTGCAGCTGGGTTCACGGAACTAAAATCTGATTTTCCTCTTTCAGAATTTCAAGAGATTTTCAGATGTTCTTAGCTGATCTTCATGCTTCTAAGAGCCTATATCTGAACATCTGTCTCCAATTAGTCCTTTCAGCCCTGCAGACTTCTCCCTCTGCAGTTCTCATACATCTTTTTTTTCTGCTCCGTTATTAATAAAAGGAACACCAAAGCACTCTCAAAGTCTTGTTTTCCCTATTTGAAGAAGGATAACTTCATCCATCTGGGAAGAGGTGGGACAAGACAAATCTTTTCCCTGAACTTCTCTTAAGAACCACAATTTTTTTTTCCTAAGGTGTATAAGGAAGTGTTGTGACAGAGTTCCTGAGCCAGACACAGAATTATGATTCAGGAGATCTGGGTTCACTTTTAATCTCTGCTAAGTCATTCTGACTCCTATCTGCTCAACAGTTAAAATCATCCATGTCATTACTTTCTTTTTCCTCTGGTGCTGCCAGGACCTGAGCAAACAAAATGGGTTCTGCACACTCTGGCCCCTTCCTGGGACCATGGCTGTTCTCAGGAGTGGCTCCAATACAGTGCAGATGTAACCTGGGATCACGGTATTGGGAAAATCTTTGTCCTTAAGGTGTCCTAAGTTCAGACTCTTCCTCTTGATCTTTTCTGGAGCTGTGCTTTTAGGTAGGCCTGTACCTGGTCCTGTACCTGCTGATACTGACCTCATTTCCCTGCTTGACCTTGAACCTTTCTCATCAGCACAGAAGTGTTCAGTGATGACTGCTGTCTGTGGCTGCTCTCACTGGATGTGCTCTGCCCTTCTCATTCAGGTTCTGTTGGACTGTCTTTGTTAAAAAAGGAAAAAGGGGGCTCTCATGAACCAGCTCTTGTCTTTCTGACAGGGCTCAGAAGAAAGGAGGTGCACAAAAAGTTATTTCTCTTTGGAAGTCCTTCCCAGCCTCTGGCACTTTAGGTAGGACCTGTTGAACCTGAAGGTACAGATGTGCAAGCCTGTCTTTTCTCAGGGTAGTGAACGTTGTAGAGATTTGTGTGCCAAATAACTCTGATTAGCTCCCTTTCCCTGCCTCTCATGGATTCAAAGGCCATCTGTCTATCTTGATTAATTTTTTCAAGGGCAGATTCCCTGCCAAAGTATGTGAAATTTATATAAGTTGTCTGTATTGGTCTGTTTTGGTCTGTTTTGTCCAAAGGACATTAGCTGAAGATATTTATTTGAACATCCCTGGATTTGTTTGTTTGTATTTGAACAAATCATCTGGATTTGTCCTCTGCTTCATTCTAGGTGAGGAGAGTTAGCTTTACTGTAATGTGCTGCCTGCAAAATGTGCACACTACACACGTAAAGGACAAGGCTGAAGCAGCAAAGAACAGCCTTTCAATAACTCTTATGGCCCATTAGCCACATGATGACACCTGGTAGGTAAAGGAGACACTCAGGAAATTCCACGAAAAATGACTTCTGAAGGCCTTTGTAGAATTGTGGGCCTGTGTGTGATTTGTGTAATTAATGGACAATAATTAATGTACAGTATTGTTTGAACATGGCATGGCTGTTAAGGATGACATGCTCAGCCTCACCTTCGTATTGTGTAGGAACATGCTGAGATTAATTTGACATCCATTGTCCATCATTTTCAGAACTCTGTGCCTAGGCTTGGATAGTTAATGAGTCCCCTGGAGTCCTCGCTTTCAGCTTTAATTTTCTCCCCTTCTGAGCAGAGAGGAGTCAAATAAGTGAAAAATCCTATGGACAAGGGGAAAAAAGGAGGCTAAAATTCACATTTGCTGTATTTGGGGTGAAGCTTTGATTTCTACCTAGGGGCCTTGTCCTGGACAAATGTGCATCTCTGAAGACCTTGCCAAGTCCCAACACAGTGTAAACCAGAACAGGGTGCTCAGGGCATGACTCCCTAGCTCTCCACCTGAAAATAAAGCTTCATACATTCCTCTTCTTTCTCACTTTAAAGGAACTTCCTTATTGTGGAATTATAGAATTGTTTAGTTTGGAAAAGACCTTTAGGATCACTGTACCCAGCTGTTAACCACCCTTGCTCTTGTGGCCAGCTCTGCCTGAAGAACCGTATCCATCCATCAAAGCCCTCCAGGCATATGAGCCTGTAGGCACCGTGTGACAGTGATCCAAATGAGTTCCTAACCCTGGAGTGCACTCAGGCTCCCAATTCCTCCTGTTTGTTGCCCATGCTGCATGGATTAGTGCCCAAGCACTTCAGAGACACATCCATTTAAAAGAAGAACATGTGTGTGCTTTTTCCCCAGCAGGGAGACACCCATTGCTTGTTACTCACCACTCACTTCACTCTCTCTTGTGGTGCCACTATATGATTTAGGCTCAGTTGCCTCCAACACTGCTCAGAAAGCAAATCCCAGCCTCTCATGATGTCAGCATCATGGCACTAAATCTATTCTGTAATTGCTGACCTGAAACGGGAGCAGCAACCTTCTCCCTGATGCCTGAAGTCACCAACTTACAGTCTTTTCCATCACAGGAGTCTTTTTTTTACCCAACCCACTGAGTACAGCCTCTGAATTTTCTTCCTGCTGTGTTGTTGGATGTTTGAAGAATTGGAGAAGATTCTGTTCTCTTTCCTATAGCATCTGATGCTATGCAGACTTCCCATCTCCACCTGCACTTCTCCAACAGCTTCCTTCAGGCAGGAAGACTCCTTCCCCATCTCCAGCCTCCCACAGGAGTTAAGCCTGGGTTGGGGCAGCTGCTGATGGACCCTGCTGCATCACCACCAGTGCTAAGCACACACACACTGTCCCCAGCAGAATTTCTGGATTCCTTCTATCTGCTCTTCTTTGCAAAATGCTCCATCAGTTTGCACCTTCTGCTACAACGGTGCAGCCCAATTTTTGATTCTGTGTCACAAAGCACAAACTTGAGTGGCAGAGACAGAAAACTTCCCTCACTCAGGAGTTCAGGGGCACAGGAATCATGGAGAAGAAGGAAGACTCAAATGGCACCCCTGCAAAGCAGAGGTTCTTCCTCCTTTAACCCCCTCCGTTGGAGCTTCACCACTGTCTCATCCCTTCCATTTCAGTGCAGCCAACAAAACCCAGGCCAAGACATTTATCTGGCATGCAAAACTTTAGCCAGAGCTCATCATGTCAAACCAAGTGTGTCTTTGGCTGCTTCACTGGTAAAGCGTGAATTGCAGTGAGGCCATGGACTGAGGCAGTTTTCTTCTACCTGGACTAAAAGTCATTGCATTTGACAACTTCTGTGCAAAGATAAGGGCAAATGCACAGCCTGAGCTGGTGTCTGATGGGGAAAGTTGCAGTCCCATCCAAAGCTGTAGTAACGAAGTCCCTGATATCTACAGGTTCATTCCTGGCTGGGGTGTGCTGAACTAATTCAGCTTCCAGCTGAGCCTGTTTTACAGACATCTCTGCTGTGTTGGGTCATGAACAGAACAGTTTTCTTCCACATACAAACATGGAGCTTTGTTGAGTTTGTGAGGGTCCCCAGGATGAGATGAGAGATGAGAATCTGACTCCATGTTCTCAGAAGGCTGACTTATTATTTTATGATATTATATTATATTATATTATATTATATTATATTATATTAAAGAATGCTATACTAAAACTATACTAAAGAAAGAGAAAGGATACAGACAGAAGGCTTAACAAGAATGAATAATAAAAACTCGTGACTGAGTCCTCAGTCCAACACAGCTGGACTGTGATTAGCCATTAATTAAAAACAATTCACATGTTGGAGAAACAATCTCCAGACCACATTCCAGAGGAGGAAACAGGGAGAAGCAAATGACATAACATTGTTTTTTCTCTGAGGCTTCTCGTGTTCCCAGGAGAAGAAATTCCGACAGAGGGATTTTTCAGAAAATGTGACAGTGACAGACCTTGCTGCTGTTGATGTGTCCTGTGGGTACCTTTCACTCACAGCAGCTGAAGGAGCCATGAAATTTTTTTCCTGCACCCTGATGGCTGATTGTGTGAAAGCTGCTATCCAAGGGCCGGGCTAGAGGAAAGTGTGGGACCTAAGGATGAAGCAGATCATGATGTTCTCTGTGTTTTGGAGAGAGCAGGGAGAGAGCACAGAATTTGGGAAGGAAGTAGAGGACAGGAAAAATGTATCCCTCTGGCAATAATGAGAGGAGAAAGCCAACTTGTACTCTCAGGACAGGGGACTGAATGGAACAGCAGGCTTGGAATTCTCAGATAAATTGCTTTCTCTGTAAAAGTTTGAATAAAGTAAGATGTTGAGATACACCCTGTCAACAAAATCCAAGAAAATCTGGCTTATGCATTTTCTTCTTCTTGCCTAAACAACGCTAGAGGCTATACAAGAGCCTAAAATCTCCGAAGATGGGTTTGCTGCTTATTCCAAAAAAGCAAATGATACTGCTGGGAACAGCTTTGGGTCAGACAGGGCTTGATGTAACAGTGCAGTGTAAGATTCCCAAGCTTGATGCCATCTGCTCACAGAGAGCATGGGATCTCTGTAAAGATGTCATGAAAAAGGCTTGGGAAGTTTGTGAAAATGAGGAGGGGAAACAGCAGGCTCCAGAGTGTAGGAAAATTACAATTTTTCTGTGTGACTGCTGCTGTCATGAGATTTGTCACTTGGTTTTTTAAATTCTGCTTCCTTCCCACTGGCCACTGAGAAATGTTAGCAAGAGGAGAGATGTAAGTTAAACTGAGAGAAATATGGCAATGGGAGTAGCAGGACAAAACCCTCCCAAACTGTCACCATCATATTTTCTGAAATTTCTCTTTGCCCAGGATTCTTCTCCTGGGAAGCTGAGAAGCCTCAGAGAAAAATGAAAACAATATTATCTGATGTACTTCTCCTGTGTTTTGCTGCTTTGGAATGTGGTTTGGAGATTGTGTACCAACAAGTGATCATTTCATTGGTTTCATGGGAATTGTTTTGACTTAATGACCAAGCATGGTCAGGCTGTGTCGGGACTCTGGAAGGAGTAATGAGTTTTTAATTATTATCTTTTAGTCTTCTGTCTGTATCCTTTCTCTATTCTTTAGTAAAATTTAGTATAGCATTCTTTAATATAATACATATCAAAAAATAATAAATTAGCCTTCTAAGAACATGGAGCCAGATTCATCATTTCCTCCCAACAATAGGGGACCCCAAAAATACCACACCCAAACTTCCATATGGTCCTTGAAGACATCACTTGTGAACCCCCAGAGAATCAGGCTTGGTGAATTAGTGGAAGAAAAACAGCTACTGAGCATTACACATAGGAGCTATAAAATCTCTTTGATGCAGCCCCCCAATACCTGTGAGGTAGCCTGTTTAAAACATAAAATTGTAAAGCAAATGTGAAATTTAAACCGCAGGTGGTAGACTTAATAGGAATATTCTTTGCTCCAAGAGTCAAGATAATTGTACATTAAAGTATTCTTTTGCTCTAACATTAGTTTTGCCTTTCTTTGAAATATGACATAAATATGTTTGAAATGGATAGTCATACCCAAACCATTTCCATTATCAACTAAGAAGATTTGGGTGTTCTGTTGCAGTTAAGCTGTTTTAAACAAACACTCGCTCTTGCTGTGCTGTTTTCATGCTATAATGGAGGTACTTAACAGAATGCAGAAGTTTATCTATTCTTTCTCCTGTGTAGAAAATAAAACTTTGTTGTTTTCCAGCAGCTGATGTTTGAATACACAAAACCCACTTTGTGTATATGCAGATTGTCTGTCACAATATTTAGCTAATTCAAATTGTTGCTCACTAAAGACTAACTTTTTTTCCCCCTGAACCTCTGTTCTCCTTTTCACCTGTGACAGGTACAGAATAGTTTATTTACAATAAAGAGCCTGAAGCTTTGGCTGCCCATGGAGCCCAGGGAGGGGCTGCTTTGCTGAGCTGGGGGTAAGAAGGGGCCCATTTCCATGGTGCCTGACACACAGCTGTGTTTGTGAGAGGTCAGAGGGACAAGGACGGACCAGGAGCCCCTGTGGCACAAGGGGCAGATTTGGAATGGATGATGAGCAAGGTTGTGAAACGCATTTACGTGCTTTATGAACTGCAGATCATGGTCTTACTGGGTCAAATTGCATTGAGCTGAGCAGCCTCAGCTCCCAGAAAAATATCCCAGGAATATGTGCTTGTCTACCATCTCTTTGTAGCTCAATATTTCTTCCTCCACCACGGTGTCTGTTGGTTGCTTTGATGTGTGGCTGTCCTTGAAAGCCAAGGGTTGGAATGACAGATGATGGGGTTACAGTTGTGGTATTGCTGGAAAACAAATGTACTCTAGATCACTGTGACAGGGATGTCACTTGGCAGCTTACCAAAGTTGGTCTTTTCCTTATTTTAGTTGCAGTCTGTTTCACTCCAAAGCATTTTTTCCATACTTGTGATGGTGCCCTAAGAAAAATGTGCAAGATTGCTTTGTGTGTTAACCTCTAGATAGAATTGTTTCAAAAGTGTGTGCCCTGGGAACAGAGAGAACTTGATTTGTGCTCTCAATGCTGAGGGCTAACCGGGGAGATTTCTGAACTGTGAAGAGAACTTTTCTTTGTGAACCTAAGGTGTGTATTTTTGTGAGATGAACCAACCTGGTTTTTCCCAATGAGTCCTGTTCATTTACTTTTATGAAGTGCTCCTGTACAGAACACTGTATGGCTGAATTTTACCTGAGGCTCAATTAATGCATTGATTTTTAGTCTGTTACTCTCTTCTGCAGCTCAGTATTTGAGCTGTTATGAAAGCTGTAAGAAAACCTCCTTACACTGTCTTTTCTCCCAGTGACCACAGGCCTGAAAGAAGACTATGCAAAAAAAAAAAAAAATTAGAAGGTGCCTGAAGTTCAACATGGGATGGGAAAGGTAGAAAAATTGCAGATTTTTTTTTACACAGTGACATTGAAGACAACTTTTCAATAGACCTGCTTTTATACTAATGTTCATTATACAGTCCATGCTGGAAAAACTGCTTTGATGAAAAGACTTAAAACCTACTGCAGTAGTTTTCATGCTCACACACAGGAACACGAGCTATGCTTCGTGTTTCACTGAGAAAACTTGCATGAAAAGGTTCTGTTAGGAAAGCTCCTTTCTTCAAGCTTCACTTGTGCAGTAAAAAAATCCTTTCAAGGAGAGGTGCAGAGCAGCATAGAGGTGCTGGAGAACAGGCTGCCAGTGCTGAATTTGTCTGTTCAGACACATTTGTGGCTCTGGAGCAGAATATGGAGGTTTGCTTTGGTGTATGAAGAGATGCTGGAGAGGGCAGCAGCTGTAAATGTGAGACACAAGCAAAGATGAGCAGCCCATCTCCTAGAGGCTGAGCTGGGAGTGGGATATACACGAGGGTCAAAGGGCAGAACTGCAGCCCTTAAAGCAAAGATGTCACCATCAGGGAGACTGGTTCCAGAAAAAACCACGGGCAAAACCTCCCAAAATCACTCCCCATCAGCCTATTGCTGCCAAGGGTGGCTTACAGGGGTTGTGCTAAGCTGTTCTCCCTTTCAAGCCTCTAGCTGTAAGACTTTCAGTACTTTGCCAACCCTGCTCCTTCAGCAATCACCTAGCATTGCTCCCTCTTCTCCCTCAGGGCTTGTTGCACTGGTTACCTCTATTGCTTTTGGGTCTGAGAGTTATCTCCTTTACCATATATTCGTGTGATGGGGAAGATTAACACCCTAATTTTTTCTGGCCATTTGGACAAGTCCAGCACAGGGTGCAGGAGTTGGTGGGAACTGTGGAATTGCATTCTTCCTACCAGTGACAGACAGCAGTGCCTGTGAGATGTTGCTTTCCTGGTCCCTCAGCAGTGGCTCCAGTAGTCTAGGGAGGTGTAGGCATGGGATAGAAATGGGATTGTCTTCTACCCATCTCCCCAGTCTGTCCTGTACCCTACAGCTGTTGGGAGCCACTGCAGCTCCTGCATGGAGTGAACTTTGGTTCAGCAGCTGAATGAACCATTAACCTGGAACACAGGGCTAAGCAAGGCAGTCCAGCCTCTCTCCCTCATGTTGGCACCTTTCAGCTGCCAGACTAGTTCTCAGGACTTCTCCACCCATCCCCTTCTAAGGATGAATCCCTCTTGCAGTCAGCTCCCTGCCCAGGGAAAAAATGGGATTTTCCCTGGCATCAGTGGTGGGGGTGAGAGCTGTGGCAGGGCAGCTTCTTGTCATGACAGGACAAATTGTGTCTCTGAGCTTGTGCTGCAAGCCCATCTCCTGCAGCTTTGTCAGCCTTTGGACACAATCCTGTCATGCCAGGCAAGTGGGCTGTGCTCTTCCCAGGTTTCTCTGCTGAGCATGGAATCACTGATCCAGAGAGGGATGGTTTATGGCAGCAGTGTTGGGAAGCTCAGTGGGAGTTTCTATCTGTCCCCCATTCAGTGGGGTCAGGAAGATGGTAGGGCTTGGTCAGAGAGTAAAAGTGCAGGTTCCTGTGTCTTAAAGGGCATGAGTTGAGATTTCTGTTGAGCTGGCCACCAGTGAACTTGGTGTGTCACAGATAAAGTAGAGCTGGTTTGTAATTCTAGACATGCCTCGGCAGAGCACAAATTCATCTATGAATGGGCTTTTTGAGCAAATAGAGAGCAAAAAGAGCCACCAATGATTCCTCTTATTCTCTGTGCAAGCAGAAAACCATCTTTTTGCAAAAAAAAGCTGCAAAATAATGAAACAGATCTATGGGTCCCCTTAGTAAAGCTGTGAGTGTTAAGGGTTGAGTCTTGTACATTGGTCCCCCAGCCCAAGGAGAGTGTGAGGGCTCTGCCTTGGGTTTCACACTTGGTTTGTGCTTGTATGGGAGCCAGGGGGGTGGCTTTTGTCCAGCCAGTAGGATCAAAATGTACCTTGGACACAGACCTCTACAACACCTGGGCAACGTGCCAGGGTTTCCTCACTGGGACAATCCCTCAGCTGTGGCAGTGGATAACCTAATGAGCATTATTGGCTTTTTACACCAGCACTGGGAGCCAATAATTCCTCCTGAAATCTGTGCTGAAGTGGGCACTAGGAAAGGCTGACATTTAACTTTCCCAAAAAAGTTCATTTCAAGGAGTCATTTACTTCAGAATAATTTTAGAGCAAGTAATCAAAGAAGCCTGAGGAGAGTGGAAATGCAGGCAGTCTGGAGACCAGGGCATCAGGGGATTGCAGTTCTGGAGAGGTGACTCAGGGTGCTAAACACTGCACAGGGGGAATGACTTTTTGAAGCTGGTTTGCTTCAGGCACATGGGTTGTTATGTGGGTGTGAGGCAAATCAACTCCATATTTTTAGAGCAGAAATTGTTTTCCTGCCTTATTAATGTGCCAGGCCCCATAACAGCACAATCAGCAGAGGTTTGGGTTTGTGTTTTTTTTAAATTGTTTGCTTGTTTCTCATTTCCAGAAAGCTGAATGAATGGAGGTAAAGGACAAATGGCTCATTTCTACACACCTTCCATCAAGAGGCAGGGAGAGGCTGTGTACTCCTGGGTCCAGTTCCCTGCCAAGGGACCTGTTCAATATTTCAAGCTCCCCACTCACTTTTCCCTGTGTGCCTACATTGCCAGCTGGCTGCTGCTGCTGTTTGCAGGGATATTTCATCTGGTAAAATAAAGGAAAGTTTTCACATCTCCTGCTCTGGATTACAGTAGGTTTCTGGAGCCTGCTTTCTCCTCTGTAGAGGCCACAAGTCTCTAAGGTGAGCCCTAGACAGGGATGCTTGCCAACAGGTGCTGCAGAGGGGGAGACAAGCTCATAACATTCAGATCCACTCCATCCTAGGGCTGCTTTTAGCCACAGTGGAAAACCAAAATGTTCCTTGAATGCAACCTGTTCCCTTGTTGATTTGTTTCCAAAAGTCTGTCCCTAACCCAGCAGAGCTGTGTTTGTGCAAACTGTTTTAATGGCACTGTCCAGCTCTTCTGTACTTCAGTACTCTGTCAGGATGGCTGTTTAGTATGGACTTGCAGTGACCTTCATTTTAATTGTCTAACTGCTTGCAGTTCCTTTGGATGGTTCCAGCAGGGCATGAAATGCCCTAAATTAAAACCATTTCATTGAAAATGCTTTCATTACAAAAGTATTAAGTTACTTGCTCTCGCTTCTTTGCAAAAGTAAAATATTTAGAGGCATACTGAGGTATCCTGAAACATTGCTGTGGAGAGCTGAGCTATTTCAGGTGTCCCTGCTTTGGGGGACTTGGGGCAGTTCTCCCTGTCCCCACAAGTCCTTGGGGCAGTTCTCCCTGTCCCCACAAGTCCTTGCCACCTGATCAGAGCTCAGGGACATGTCCAGTCTGCTACCCAAAGGGAGAATAGAGGAACAGGGAAGGGCCAGGAGCTAAGGGTGTCACCCAGAGGTGCAGTGGCAGAGCCTGGATGCATCCTGCACTTCCTGAGGGTTTGGCATTGTGGCTTAGGCCAGCTTAGGCGTGTTGGAGGCATTCAGTTTTGGAGAGAGCTGTTGGAGGAGCTGCTGATAAGAAGGTCAGTGGGGACTCTGCCTGCCTTTGGTGGCATTTGTCCTTTAAACTGAAGGTCTCACTGTGTCTGTCCTGCCTGCCTTTCAAGGATTTGTGGGATTGCATCCCTGATGGTGAATTTCACAGTGGCTGGGGTTAGATGGGACCTCTGGAGCCATGCCACCCCCTTGCTCAGGCAGGGCCACCTTCTTCTCATCCTTAGGAGGGGATGAGTGGAGAACTCCTTGGTTGCACAGCTGCCAAGGCTGGAGGCTCCACAGCCTCTGACAGGGCTTGGTCACTCCTAGGTGCTTGCTGTGCTCAAACACAATTTCCTGTGTTTCAGTTTGCCACCATTGCCTCTTGTCCCTACACTGGATGCCACTGAGAAGTGCCAGGCATTGTCCTCTGTCCCCTCTGTCCTTGGATATCTCTGACATCTGTCTGGACAAGGTCCTGATCCTGGCTGCACCCACTACAGGCTGCAGGTTGGACTACAAACTTCCAGAGTCCTTTCCAAACTTTTATTTCCATGTGATTTTTGAGACTAAGGATTGTAGTTACCACTGAAGTGTGTTTGGTTTTGTTTGTTCGGTGGTGAGCACCCTTCTGTAGGTAAAACCCTTTCTCTCTTTTGTACACTGTTATTCATATTATTGTGGCTATTGCCATTTTCAGTAAATTGTTATTCCAACTCTCAATCTTCTAGTGTTCCCCCATTATTGGAAGAGGCAGGGGAAAGGGAGCAGCTTGAGTGGGTTTAATTTTCCAGCTGTGCTTCAAACAACCACACAAGCTCACCCGACAGCAGCAGCACTGAGCAAAAGAATACAATTATGGGCAATTTTGCCCAGGTTCCTCTTTAGTCAGAGCATACTTCTTTTTGTAAGAAGCCTTTAATTTTGATTACTGCAAACACTCCAGTCAAAGGCACTCAGCAGGTAGCTATGGCAACCCTGAGATAAGTTGTCTAAAATATACCAGGTAAAATAATGAGGGGATAATAATATGGTTTTGGTTCAAATAAACTATTAAGTGTGAGTAACAGTTTTACATTTAAAAAATACAACGTATTTCTGGGCTACAAATTAGTCATGGTTCAGGGCCCATTGTTCATCTCACTGCTGTAGGTGGTCTCCAAAGAATTCTGCTAATATATGCTTCCTGCTTTTGTTAACCCAGCACTCAGCAGGAAAAAAAATACCTTGTAGCTCCAAAAACTAAAACTGCTAAAGAGAGAAGAGACAGGGGAGAGAGCTCTGGTTAGAGAGATTACCCATGGAGAGAGAGCTACAAGCCCTTCTCAGAGTCTGGCCTAGGTAATTTGTTGCGACTGTGCCCTCAATATTCCTTTTTTCCCCCCAAACCCTCTCTACTGGACCCAAATCAAAGCAGGCATTCAGCAGCTGGGTCAGAAGTGTTGTGCACACTCAAGATGGGACAGTCACTACCCAAAGAAAAATTGTGGTTTAAATAGTCTTGTGTGTTTTCTTAACTTGTGGTGAAGGAAAGGAGAGCTGGTCACAAAGAACTAAATAAACCTGCCCTAACATCAAGGAAAAATTTGTTCCTCAGACCTGGCAATGGCCACAAGGATTTTGGATCATAAATCCTTCAGCAATCTTTGCAACTTCTTTAGTTGGTTCACCTTGAAGCATCTGGTACATAAAAGATTATTATGTCATTTTTTCACTAACTACTGGCACAGTGCTGGTTGAAGCAGACATCATAAACAATAAATTTTATTTATATATATATATTTATTTATTTATTTATTTCTCTTTATATATATATATATATATGTATGTATCTCCCCCTTTTAGGTATCCTCCAATATTTCAAGATAGTTATAGAAAGCACAAATAACAAGCAAAGGGCCTTTGCTGACTTAGCTTTCCTTACTAAAAACAAAACATAATTCAGTGTGGTTTAGGTCAGTAGAGCTGGTCATGTGAGGAAAAACATAATTCCATAATTCTCCATGGGGCTGCTTCTTGAAATGGACATTGTCATTGGTTTTCAGAGGCTCTTCCTGACCAATTTAAATTCCTTCTGCAGGAGCTCTGAGTATCTCTGGGTGCTTGTTTTTGTCAGGTATTGGCTCTGAAAGAAGTTCTCTTTGTATCACAGCAACAGTGTCTTAAATAATGCAGTGTGCAGTGTGCAGTAATCAGCCATTACCCAGGGCAAGATTTTGCAGGTAGGAAAGGGAAGATGGAAGTCCTTCACCCTCTTCCAGGTGGGGGCTAATTCACTTCCAGCCCTCTCCAAAGGCCAGCAGTGTTTCCCTTTGGCCTGCTGGGCTCTCCTGCTCTTTCCCATCAGCTGTGCTGCATTGATAATCCTGCAGTGCCTTGGATTTTGTACCATTCTCCTCCCTATTGTAGCTCCTGGAGTTTCTAAGGCATTCGGAGGCAAGGGCTCCTCATAGGAGTGGTTTCAGGAAAGCAGGGTGCTCTGTCAGGCCTGGGGTGAGCTGGAGATCAGTGTTCCACACCTCTCTGTCATTCTGGGCTTCAGACTCCCTTTCCTCACTGAGTCTCACCCCTCTGTGTTTGACACAGCACACTCTGGATGTCAGGCAAGATGATGCTCAGGACAGTTCCTCTCCAGCTCCTGCTCTCCTTGATCACCATTTGCCTTTTTTTGTTGTTGTTTTCTTCCTCTGATTTCCTTCTGTTGCCTCCATGCTGCCCCTTGGACCACCAAGTGAGGCTTTCTCAGCCTCTGCCCCTGTCTGCTCATACAGACAACAAAGAAAGGCAGAGCTGAGGTCTGCTGTTGAATTTTAATTTTCTTCTGGCTGGTGGCAGGGAATTAGCCAGTCAAAGTCTCTGGCATTGACATTTTCCTGCTGCCCAAGTGCTTGACTGAGTGTTTTAGCAAAAACTGCCCAGCCATGCACCCCAGTCTCCCAAATCTGATTCTGATCCATCTTTTTTCCCCCATCCCTGGGATGAAATCTGTCTTGGTGTCCATCCTCAGCCTTTGGGTGCTGACTCTGTTGGCTGTAGTGTGTGCAGCAGGAGACTGGGGCAGGCATGGCTGACCCTGCAGGAAATGCTGACAGCATTATTATTATTATTATTATTATTATTATTATTATTATTATTATTATTATTATGTTTGTATGTTTTATATTTTATGTTTTATGTTTTATGTTATAAAACAAAATAACAAAATATTATATTATTTTATATTTCTAAAATAATAAAAAATTAAGTATTTATTTAAACTAATAAATGAACTATTTATTAGTTTATTTATATAAACTAATATAAATAGTTTATATCTATCGTGACTATTATTCTCAAATAATAAAATAAAAATAATAATATAAAATATTATTTATTTTATATTATAAAACAATATAACAAAATATATTATTTTATATTTCTAAAATAATAAAATATTATTTATTTATTTATTTATTTAAACTAATAAATGAACTATTTATTAGTTTATTTATATAAACTAATACAAATAGTTTATATTTACTGTGACTATTATTCACAAAAACTTGCTTTTGTGTTGATGTAAACCAAGAGCTACAAATTAAGGGGTAAATCAAAGGAGGGCAGATGAGGTAGTTCTGGAACTTCCCATAACATTAGGATTTTCAAAGCCATTAGGAACATCAGCATAGAAAACTGAGATGGAAAATCCTCTGAGCCCCTGAGGCTCTGGACAACCCTCCTGTGGGACTTCTGGAGGGAGTTTGCAGGTCTGGGAGAGAGACAGGACTGTCAGTGAAAGGCAAAAGAGCTGTAAAGCCCCACACAATCCTGTGTCTGCCTTGCTCATTTGTGCTCACTCCTGCAGCTGCAGGTTCTGGGGAACAGCCTGATTGATTTAGTGGGGGTGCTGGGAAACTGCCATGTCCTGGTCCCTTCCCATTTCTGGACTACCAAAAGCACTGAGCTCCTGCACACTGAGAAGTGCAGGACTGGTTTTATTCTTGCCAGCAATGTCTCCCTGCTTCTTGGCTTCTGCCTTGCTCTGGGTTTTGCCTGGTTTCTGTCAGCAGATGATACAATTTCTATTGTATCATCCCCTTCTTTTATTTCATGGAAGGATGTTGTCTCACCAAAACCCATCTTCCTATTAACCTGTGTTAGCAAACTCAGTGCCTCCAAATTTGTTCTGAAGAAGCCAGGGAATCATTCTGCTTTCCCAAACTGTGCTCACCAGCACCAGCAGTCACTGTAATATCCATATTTCTGAGAGTTTTTCCTCTCCCATGGGCAGTTCTTTTCCAGCTGTGCCATGACTTCTCACAATGCTTAACCTGGGCTTGCTCAGACAAAATACATTGCAACAAAAAAAAAACAAATGAAACACAGAAAGGAAGAAAAAAATGGAGCAAAAATCCCCTGCCAGCAAACCCAAAACAGAAATGAGGAGGAACTGAGCTGCTGGTTTCTCAAAAAGAAAGGCAAGTGAGAGGTGACAGCTTGTACACTCAGATGTGGACGTGCACATCTCTGTGGGAAAGAGAAGATTGAAAATACAAGAGTGTTGAGAGACAGATTGAATTTCCTAGGCTGTAGAGCAGGATATTGCACAGAGATTGTCATTAGACCATAAATTGACACTAGAAGAGATCAGTGGACCAAGTCCAGAGCTGCTCTGAGTGAAAAGCATGGGTGCTATGCCTCCACACTGTGCTTTGTGCAGCAGAGAGCTTAAAAAGAGAGCTGAAAGAACACTGCCTGCTTCACCCTTTCCTGACAAAGCACAGCTTCTCCATGTCTGTTGGAGTATTCTGTGCAAAAATTTATAAAAACCAAGTTAGTTAGGTAAACACTGTTGGGTACCTGTGTGAGCACTTCAGAGAGGCAAATTTGGGATTCCCTCTCACCTTGAAATAGAGCAAAGAATTGTTCAGTCCAGCTGGTGAAAGGTGTAATATTTACTTTTTTTGTGATATTGATTTTAAGTAATCCAAGCTCCGTTTAGCATGAGGAAATAAAACAAGGTGAGAAAAGATTTTGTAAAAATATCTGAAGTGTCTCTA
The DNA here is from genome assembly GCF_037042795.1 of Molothrus aeneus. Taxonomy (NCBI): domain Eukaryota; kingdom Metazoa; phylum Chordata; class Aves; order Passeriformes; family Icteridae; genus Molothrus; species Molothrus aeneus. The sequence goes on from NC_089648.1 coordinate 10,128,370, forward strand.
TGCTGACTGAAATGTGAAACGTAGAAGAGTTTTGCCATGGTGTTGCAAATGGCCTGGGCCACTGCCAGCTGCTCCAGAAAGGTTGTCCTGATTGCTCTGGCTGGAGTGTCCACCTGGGGTGGATTGTCCCAGCTGTGTGGTGGTGGGTGGTATGAACCACACTGTGAGAGTGGTCTAGCAAGCAGCCCCCTCAGTGGCAAGGAGCTTTTGTGTGTTCAAAACATGTCTATTCTGCTAAAAACCTGCCCTGCCACTGAGGTGAGGTTTGTGGTCAGTCTGGAGCCTGTGTAAATGGGTTTTCCAAACTCCCTCTCAGGCCTGGGTGTCAGCAGTGAGCCTGCAGCAGATGTGAGCCTTGTTGTGCCAGAGGATGCTGGATTTCATCACAGTGATCCTGGGGCCTGGAGCACTGCCAAGCAAAAACAGCATTGAATTCTAAGGTGCTTTCTGTGCTCAAAGCAATTTTTGTGGTCAGGCATTGCCTGGCATGAATCAAGTCGTCTCTTGTTGCTGCATTCTTCTGGTGCCCAGGACTGAGGCAAACCTGTTGCTGTCTTCTCTCCGTGGGTGCACACAAATCTGCACAGACTGGGGGGCTCAGGGGAGCTGTCCAGTGTCCCCATCTGTCAGTGCAGTGTGAGGATTTGAAGGATGCAGTTGCATACTCAGAGCACTGCTAAAGAAGGAAGTTCCCATAAGATAAGCCACCACCACAGGAACTTGAGGTAAGCACAGATGGCAAAACAGGAAGGCGTTAATTCCAGGCCTAACATTCACACGGTGGCAAACTGTGGGAAGAGACACAAATGCCAGCCCAAGTTGTGGGAATGGCATCTATGCTCTGTGGAAAGCCAGGACTTGGACTGGATAAAAGTGATACCCCCAAAGGAATGACTCAGGAGCCCCCACTACCAAAGACCAGGGTGAAGAAGGACCAGCAGGACTCTGCAGGCATCCACGTGATGGTGATATCTTTCTACTTAATCTTTCTCTGTCTCTCTCTTTCTCTTCCCTCCCCACCCCCTTCCTCCTAGATCTTTCTACCTCTCCACCTCACATTTACTGTTAAATGAAATCCATAGTATTGACTTTGGCATGTGGCCTCTTTTGCACCTTAATTTGGGCAGAGGTGCGGCATTCACATTCTCCGAACAATCCCTTTGCCTAGGATTTTTCTCCTGGGAAGCTGAGGAGAAAAAGGAAAACAATAATTATATGATTTGCTTCTCATGTGTTGTGCTCATGTGGAATGTGTTTGGAGATTGTTTACCCACAGGTGATTGTTTCACTGGACTCTGGTGTGAGTTGTTTTCACTCTTTGGCCAATCAGGGCCAAGCTGTGTCTGACTCTGGAGAGTCACGAGTTTTCATTATTATCTTTTTTAGCATTCTGTAAGTATCTTTTCTGTATTCTTTAGTATAGCATTCTTTAGTATAGCATATATAGTTCAGTATAGCATTCTTTAATACAATATAGTATCATAAAATAATAAATTAACCTTCTGAGAACATGGAGTCAGATTCATCATTCATTCCTTCCTTCATCTAAGGAGAACACAAATACAGTAAGAGTCATCTCTTATCATTGGACCATAACGTGCAGGTGGGCAGTGTGTACAGCAGCCAGGACAAGCAGGATCCTGGGATAAATCAGGGCCCCAGTGCTCCTGGCCTGGTGCTTCTCAAAAAACTCAAATGTGCTCCATTCTCTAGCAGGCTCTGAGCCTTTTGACTCCTTTTGGCTCTGAACCCATCTAGCAAATGGGAGAAATGTTGGATCACAGAATTCTAGAGCAGTTTGAGGGGGACTGAACCTTTTAAATGTCATCAATCCAACTCCTTGGCAGTGAGCAAGGACACCTCCAGGTAGACCAGGTCTCTCAGAGCCCTGTCCAACATGACCATGAATATTTCCAGTGATCTCTGGGCATTTACACTTCACTGCAAATGAACGATGTTCACTTCACTGATGTTCCAGAACTTCACCACCATCATTGTGTAAAACTTTCTCATACCTACTCTAATTCTATCCTCTCCGTTTGAAACCATGGTAATATAAAAAAGATCTGGATGATATGGGAAGCAGAATGAGGAGGCATTTAATGTTTCTCAAGTGAGAAGTCTCTAGGGAAATGGGGAGAAAACTACTTGAAAATATATGCTGAAATGTTTGTAGCCAGAGAAAAGCTTAAATCAAGGCATTCTCCATTTTGGAAGTGCAATGGGGACAAATTTCCAATATTTTAATGAAAATGAGTCTACTTGCCATAGCCTATGTTACCAAGGGCAGTGAGATGGATAACTTAGAGTGAGATGGATAACTCTGCTGCCTATACCTGACCTGATATTGCACAGAGTTCTTAGATACAGCACTCAGATATTCTTTTCTGACAGAGCTCTGCTTCATCCAGGAAGGAGCTTGTGTCTCTGCTGCTTTGTGCTTCCATTCCCATTCCTGGTTTGTAACAGGCTCCAGCTGATACTCTGTGGATAGCAGAGTAGGCAGAGGTTCCTGGTGCACTTCATGCCCAGGAGCTACCAGAGATGACAAATTAAGATGTGCTGTGAAAACCTGACCTGGATCAATGCCAGGTTTCACTTGTCACATTTAGAGGTGTAAGGATTTCTGTGTGAAAAAAAATAGCTGCTGATTTAGAGGTATTCATGTTATTAAGAGTCTGGTTAATTAAGAAGGCTGTAGGGTGGTGGTGACTAGAAGATTTCCTTATTTCACTCTTTTTTCTCTTTTTGTCTCTTGGCAAATGTACTTGCTTAGTGTAGAAAACACTGTTTCTGTGGCATATACTGTAGTGAGTGAAGTCAAAATTCTGTTTGAAAGTGTCAGTTGCCGTGATTCTCTCTGTGTGGCAAGAATATTTTGATTGTTTGAAAGAGAACTCTGGTTAGAAAGCAGCAAAGAAGTGGCTTTCAAGTAAAATATCAGGAAAAGGAGATAAATGTAACATGTGCTGGTCTCTTTAAGACATAAAAGTAAATGAAAGCATAAATCTGACCCCATTATGGAACTATACTAAATCTGGTGATAAATCAGAGGCAGCTGATAATGTGAGGGTAATGCCTGTTTGCAATACAATCAGCACATGATAATAAGTGTCCTTTTACAAAGCAATGATGAAGCAGTTCTGGGTGCCTTGAAGATCACCTTGTAAAACTGCGGGGTGAAAGGAAAAAGGTGCCTGGATCCAAGAGAAGTGTCAGTCACACTGGAATATGTGGAAGAAACTGAAGTGCCTTGGCTTGCCCAGCAAGGCTGGTGTGAGGAAGGGGAAATCTGAGCTGACCTCCCCAGCTTGCAGTTCTGAATCTGCCTTTGAGATGAAGAATTCTACCAAGCAAGAAGGACAATGGCTCTCTTGCAATGCTGCCAGATGGAAACCGTGCCTAAAAAGCTACTGTGAAACCCTCATAAAGCATGTAGGAAACATAAACATCGCTTGTGACTGGGAAAAGATGAAGTAAAAGCAGTAACTAACAGCCAGGGTTAACAACCCAAAATTTCCTGTCACTCTATAAACCTTGGTCTGGGCAGTGGAGCAATGAGCAGGGCAGCATAATTACAGCCAAAGCCTTCTCAGCATACTCAGTGCAGCAGAGTCAGATGAATACTGCTGAGCTTGGGAAGCTGCTAATTAGTTTCATTTCTGTAAATTTCCATCCCATAAGCTGCATCCTCAGCTGGTGTTCCCACTTACTCAGCTCAGATAGAGTGTATGCAGTGGAGTTCTGGGGACTTGCATCCAAGATATTGTCTGCTGCCAAAACGAGAGCAGGACTCCATCCTTCATAGATCTTAAAGCTGGATCAGCTCCTTATGGCTCTGGATCATCCCCTCCTATGATAAATTCAAGCCTTGAAACTTTACCCAGTGGTTTCTCTATCTGGCCCCCAGCTCCTGATTTAGTTAGGATGGATCCTTTACCCAGCTTGCTGCAGACTGACAGTGACAGTGATCCTGCTGTGTCCTGAGGGAAGTTCCTGAGTGATTGATTTGTATATTTGTATTCCTTTTAGAAATCTTCAGATTTCAGTGCTGAACTGAAAGTATTTTGCTTTTTTTTTTTTTTTTTTTTTTTTGAGATGGAAGAATTCACACTTCTCAGTAACTTTGATAACCTACATTGATATGATTAAATAAGGGAAGAGCTCTGGAATACATTTTACACTATAAGACATCTGTTCCAGAACTCTGAAGGATTTTTCTCTCTTTTCAGAACCCCTCTTTCTTCTCTGTCTTGAAACATAGAAATCTAAAAGCACTGCTTTGTTCCTATCTGGTGGTCCCTATGTCATGGTCAAGAAGAGGATTTTTTAAATTTTTTTTTAAATTTGAATTTATTTATTGTATTTGCAGGGACCCTCGTGGCAGGGAGTAATGATGAATCTGACTCTGTGTCCTCAGGAGGCTAATTTATTATTTTATGATACTATATTATATTAAAGAATACAATACTAAACTACACTAAAGAATATAGAGAGGATACTTACAGAATGCTAAAAGGATAATAATGAAAACTTGTGACTCTCTCCAGAGCCTTGACACAGCTTGGTCCTGATTGGCCAATGAGTGAAAACAGCTCACAGCAGAATCCAATGAAACAATCACCTGTGGGTAAACAATCTCCAAACACATTCCACGTGAGCAAAACACAGGAGAAGCCAATGAGATTAAATTGTTTTCCTTTTTCTCTGAGGCTTCTCAGCTTCCCAGGAGAAAATTCCTGGGTGAAAGGATTCTTCAGAAAATGTGAATGCCACATTTCTTCTCTTCTGCAGTCAAAAATTCAAATGAGGGCAGCCAAATTTTTTGCTGAGTTGTGTGAATCAGAAATATTCTTTATGAGCTCTTTGCTCTTCTCTATCTTTTTTTGTCATGGTTTGCAAGGCCCTGTTAGACATCTGGGTCATTGTTTCCCCTGTCCTGATCCATTCATTTTGCTGTCTGTCTTTGAGGCAGGCTGGCATGTTACCAGTGAAGCCAAATATCTCATTTACAGCTTTGACAGCACAGGATAATGGCCCTGGGTTCTTCTGGAGCAGATGGAGATTGAATGGCTGTGTGTGATCCCAGCGTTAGTTCTTCATTCCTTTATGTCCTGGGATCCCACTTAGCGGAGAACAGCACCTAAGAGAGATGCTCTGATCAGATAAAGGTCTGGGTTTCCTTTCAGAGATTGTCTTCCCTGGCCACCAGGAGTCTCTGCCTTGTGCTGGGGGCTGTGTTGTGCCCTGATGGTGAGCAAGGGGATGTAGGGCTGGAGAGCATCTCCAGTGCCAGTGTACCTGCCCCATGCTGAGCTCCATCCTGTGTTCCCTCTGGAAGGCTGATCCAGAACAGGCTGACATTAAAATGATTCAAAAACCCATGAGGAGAGTTTGTGTTTCATTTACAGCTCTGATCAGACAAACTGTTTCTTCCAGCTCCTTCCTGTAAATAATAGGAGTAGTAGCTGTCTTCTCCTTGGTAATGCACTGAGAGGGGTGAAAAAGGCTTTAAAAACAGAGAGTGTAATGCATGAGGAGCTGACAAGCATCCCTTGATCTGATTAGACATGTTTTGAGCAGATGGATGGGTAACTGACCTCTGGAGGTCCACTCCAATAAAAATTGTTCTAAAATTCAATGAATATGACTCATCTGATGCTGTGTTGCTATTTTAACATGTTTGTTTGTTTTCCTTCTGAGACTGGCACTTGTATTTACTGGATTCACTTAAGCAACCGCGTCGACATTTTTAAGAATTTTAATTTCTTTTTGTCCAAGTGCCAAAGCAAACCAATAAGGATCAATTGAACAAACAAACAGGTAAAATACATAGCAGGGCCTTGCTGCCAGCTCATAAAACTGCCAAGGTGCTCAGTGCTCTGTGCCCTGAACCAAAGCTGTCTCCAACACTGGAACAGAGTTGGGATGCAGGGATGGGATGTATCAGCCACTTCTCTTTTGCACTGTTCAGTGCATCCCACCATGGTCTTATGTGTGTCCAGTTTGTTTTGGCGTTTTCTGACCTGATTCTCTTCCATCTTGCTCCAGACTTTCCTGTTGGTCTCCAGGGTCTGGAGAAAAAAAAAAAAAAAAATTCAGATTTTCAAGTTTTCAAAAGTTTCCAAATTGAATTTTCAAAAAATTAAAAATTATCACATTTTTGAAATTTATCTTTCTAATAAAAGCTGAAGTTAAGAAGGTATTCATTCAACACCTCACTTTTTCCTGTGCCCTGTGTCACCAGGCCCCCCACCCCATTCAGCAGCAGGCCCACATTTCCCCTCAGCTTAAACAGTTTCCATACATGAAAGTCTGCATTTCTAATTTTATTTTTTTTTAATCCTCCAGGTTAAACTATTCATATTTCATGTTCACAATGGAAGTGAGGTGCTTACCTAGAGGTTCAGAAAATCGTTATCTTGGAGTTAGTGCACTTCAAAACAAAGGACTTAAAAAAATAAAAACCTGGTAAGTACAGATTTGGTTGTGAGATTGCAGTCCTGTTTGTGGAGAGTAATTTATGCCATTTTTAAATGGCATTTTGACTCAATTTTGCTTTGATGGTAAAATTCAAATTCTTCTGGGTTTATCCTAAGTTTTAACAGGGAGATAACAGTTTTGAAGGATTTAATCTTCAGTTCTTGTGCACTAATGCAATATGTTGGCTGGGGATAGAATATTACAAGGGGGAATGCATCCTGCACATCCAAATTTCTTACTTTGAACTGTTATATATTTTTCTTGAGAGTTTATTTAAAAGTCTGTGGGTCAATAATTTAAATGTGAGTGAAGCTATCTCTTTCTAGCATGTCTGATCTCCTCTCCTCTGCCTTCAAATGTTTTTAGCATTCAATGTCTATTACAAATTAGATTCCCCAGTGAATATTTGCTTTAGCTTCACTCAGAAAACTTGCTGTTGAAAGAAAGAAACTGTAAATAACTCTCCAGCTCGGGCACCCTGGCCAAGTGCCTCATAGCATTTTTCTCTTAGAATTTAATTTGTTCTGTGATTTAAGGTGCAGCACTCACACTGAGCTGAGAAGCCTCTGTGCTTCCTCTCATCACTGTCTTTATCATGGTCAAATGAGCACTTATGGTGTGCAATGAGACTTCTCCACATTATGAATAACAGCTCTGACCTATGGGGATCCTGCTTTTTTCTGGCAGGGGAAATCTGTCTGCGGTGGCCTAGCAGCAATTGCAGTTCTTTGTGCTTGCAGGTCTGAGCATCAGTCAGTTTTATGCACTCCACAGTTCTGCACAGCCTCTGCCCCCTCAGCCAGCTAAGAACACAAAAGGCTGAAATATATTTTCCATCCTGGCTCAGTCTGGAGCCTTCAGGAGGTGTAAGTGGGCCATTGCAGGGAAAACGCTGCAGTGCAGCTGCTTTCAGTCCTACCTGATGTTCAGAGGGATGAAAACACTTAATTAGCACTCTACTTTCTTCAAGTTTCTATGAGAATCCTATAAACCAATTTCAAACTGCAACCATGGGCTGGCTCACAGGCCAGCAGAGTGACAAACACCCAGGGAAGATTTGAGAGGTATTTCACAAGTCATCAAGCTCAGTCTCTATAACTGAAGGGTGCATTTTTTTTTGATGTGTGCATTTTTTCATGTTTCATAAATGCAGTCTGCTTGCAAGAGAAGTTTACATTTAAAAGCTGTTGGAATTCAGAGGTATTTATCATGTTTTTAGGCTTGGCTTTTCTTTTTCTGAAAGCTGAAAAATGATCCCAGCCTGCATGAGAGTCTATTGTTGCTACCTTTTAAGTATAGCAAACCATTTAGGTATTTAAACTGAGCAAGAAATGATTAAAATAAGAAGAGACCTGGGTTACAGAGATAATTATGCTCAAAATTTCTACTGTAAACATTGTGATGAATTTTTAATCAGCATTTTGAGAGCAGAGGACAACATCTAGCTTTAGTGTTGTGAGCAGTACATTTTAGGTTTCAGAGGGAAGGTGTGTGCCACGTGTTTTAGAGCTGCAAGGGGTTGGCTGTAGGGCAGCTCTTTGTTCTCATGGCAAGTGTGTGGACAGAAAAATAAGCTTTCAGCCCAGGGATGCTTCAGGTTAAAAGCATGCAGATCTAGCTTGTGAAATCCCAATATCTTGATCTTGAGTGAAATCCCACTTTCTTGATCTCCAGGTTGCAGCAGATTTCATTTTATCCCAGAACTGACGTCCTCATCACAGCGTGAAAAATCAGCCACATGCCATTGATTGGTAGACAAAGATTTTTTGTCTTTCTGCCAATCCTTGTTCTGTGAGGCCACATTCAGCCCTACAGCCGTTGCAACTCCTCTTTTGGGTTGCAGCCCCTCTTCTAGAAGTTTCAGCTGCCATTTCAACCCTGCTAGCCCCTATACAGGAAAAACATCCTGGACAGCTTTTCCCCACCATGTGATTTAGGATTCATTTTCTGGTATCTCCCACCCACCTGATGAGCAGCCCTGTTACCTTCCCAGCCCTGATGAAATTCTCTCCTGAATCTTCCAGCCCTTGGGTTGAGGGACAGGTTTTGCTGTCTTTGAGAAGACAAAAGAGTTGCATGCCAGTCTGTGAGACACATTACTGGTATAAGACCTTTAGGGCCCTTTCAACATTTTTTAATAAAGCCTCTTAGATCATCTCCCACATAACAGAGAGAGCTTTCCTCCACATGCACTCAGTGGTGGTGAGGTGTTGTTGTTCACCAGAAATGATTGTAATGAAGAGGTGATGCCTGATACTGACTGTGGGGCAGGAAACCTGTTTGTTTCTGCACATCCCACTGCAATTTAGACTTCCCTGAGGCAGAAATTCCTGTTGGTGTCTGCTGGAAAACATGGCCTGCATAAAGTAGCGCTGGAGAAGGAAATGAGACAAAGCTTGATAGGAGACAGCCTGATGCTTGAAATAGGCAGTCCATGAGAAAAGGCCAAACAAGAAATCTCCCTTGGCCCTGATTGTGGTGCCAAATGAGCTGACACAAACCAGGCATGGTCCTCTCAGTACTAAATTCCTTCTGCTCTTTCACCATTTCTCTTGTCCAGCTCTATGCCAAGAAGGTTAATTCTCAAATACTTGAAGAAGAAGCTGCTTGTCTCTATAGTGCCTATTTTTCCTTCCATCTGCACTGGTTTTATCCCAGCCTCCTTTGGGCTGCTCCAAGTCATCTGGAGAGCTGGGGGCAGTGGGCAGCAGTAGTTGCTCGTGCTGCTGGAGAGCTCACTCAGCTCTGTTTGCTGCACCTGTGCTGCATTTATTGCTGAAAGAAGAACTGCAGTGTTATTGCCATGGTGGTCTGCACATCCTTGGGGAGCCAGCTGGCCTGGAGGAATGGCATGGATTCTAGGGCTTGTCTGCAATGAGCTGTCTTGTATCCTCCAGAAAGATCCTGCCTGCATTTTTTATCTTGGAGATCCAGCTCTCCTAGTGAAAGGTTACAGGTTGCCATTATCCTTCTCTTTCCTTACTGTATTTCTTTTTTTTTCCTTAAAAAAACAAAACAATACCAAAAGCAAGGAAGCAACAAAATCTCCAAAATAATGCTGTCTAGCTGTCTCAAGATAGCACTGCTGAACTCACCTTGGCAAGCTCCACATGGTTAAAAGATACTTTTGGCAGCTTCTTGCTGCTGTTCTTAAAAAAGAAAAAAAAAAGAAAAGAAAAGAAAAAAAGAAGAACTGCAATTTTTGGTTGATTAAGCCCCTAAAATGCTCAGGTGAGATTGCAATGCTGTTTTTCAATGTTCCCAAAAGGAGCTGGTGCTATTTTTCAGGACATGTACTGCCCATCTTGCAATTGGTAGCAGACAATTAACATTCAAATGTCTCATTTGGGAAAAATTGCAAATTACAGTGGCTAGGAAGCTGTAAATTAGAAGTAGCACAGCCCATTATTCCCATGCCTATTTGTGTGTCAGAGTGCACTGCTAAGGCTTGATTATCCTTTCCCATCTCCCCTACCTGCAGCAAGGAGCTGGGTGTGACAGGCTGGATCTGGTCTGAATAGTTTGTGTAGTGTTTTTCCTCTCTGTCTTTGACATTTCCATGATTTCTTGATCTCCAGGTTGCAGCAGATTTCATCTTATCCCAGAACTGACGTCCTCATCACAGCGTGAAAAGTCAGCCACATGCCATTGATTGGTAGACAAAGATTTTTTGTCTTTCTGCCAATCCTTGTTCTGTGAGGCCACATTCAGCCCTACAGCCGTTGCAACTCCTATTTTGGGTTGCAGCCCCTCTTCTAGAAGTTTCTCCTTTCTAGACACATAATTGTGTATACTCAAGCCAGTTCTGACCCCCCCATCCTCAGTGACCCAGATATTTTGGTATCACAGCCTCATCAGTCTCTGCAGACTTGCTGGATTTTGCTTAATTTTCCAATTTTATCTGCATCATCTCCCAGAGCACGGCAGCAAAGAGTTCTGGGCATAGTCCTGCTCTTTATGTCACCTCACCAGGGCTGCTCTGGCTTCCCCTGACTGGTTTACTCTTGATATTTGTCAGGTAGGCAGTTCTTAACCTGTTTATTTCATGCTTTATTGATGCTACATAGCACAACATTTTAAACCCAAATATCATTTCATACTGAGTCAAAAGCGCTCTGACGATCTAAGCCTATTACATCTGGACAGTTCCCTTTATCAACAAAATTTGTAATCTCATCAGAGAGTGAAATCAGGTTTGCTTGACAAGGCCTATTTTCCATGAAAACCAATTGATTTGCCTTGTATTCCCTTTAATTCCTCAGAGAATAGATCCTGTAGGGAGATTTCTACAGCGTTGTCCTGGATTGATGTCATCTATCCCTTTCACTCTGCCTACGGTTTTACAGTTTTGTCAAATTGTTGTTGGCCTGTGCCACACTGTGCTGGGCTGGGCTCTACAGCTCTGGGAAGACAGAAGCAGGAATTCCTTGGAAACCAGAGTCCCAGCTGTGCCTCAGAGCAGGGGATCCCATGGAAAGCAGTTTGAAGGGCAAAGTGGCTTAGGTAAAGCTGATGGGTCTTGAAGGACAGCGTCCTCCAGGTGCAAGAACGAGCCATCCTGATGTTGATGATCCACGGAACACCTCCAGCCAAGACTCTAGGAATCAGGAAGCAGAGCAGGGAATGCTCTTTCTCTTCATCCCTTAATGAGGGAGAGTTTATAGCTGTCCTCAGTCTCCTAGACTGGGCAAGCCAGAAAAATCCAGATGAAGGCGCTCACATTGATGGGAACCAAGGCTTTAAATACAACTTCATACTCCATGTCACCAGTTTGCTTTTTTTTTCTCCCAAAAAAGAAGTCAGTTTTTACCCAGCTTAATTAACAGAATGATCTTATGTGTTATAACTCTTTCTCTTTGCTGGTGGATCTCCCCCTTCTCTTTGAGCTAAACCCACTCTTTTTGACACGGGGCACCAGTTATCGATTTCTTGATTTCTGGGCCTCAAGTTGGGCCCCTCCCTGGGGGTTCCCCTGTTGGGGGGAAACCCTCTTAGGGTGGTTCTGTGTCAGGAAAAGGAGACACACAGGACTTTTTAGATCTTCAGCTGTTTATTATTATCTTATCAAAAGTTTTGCACGTTGTCCACACCAGGCTCAGTGTGCTGGAAAAGCACTGCAAAAATGGCTAAAAAGCTCTTGTTACAAGGTCTTTTAAGACTAAACTATCCAATTATGAAATGACACTTAGATTATTTTCCCTTTTAACCCAATAACTGATCCCTGGAAGCCTGCAATGTGCACTTTTCTACCCAATTACAAAACATCACCCAAACGCATGAAGAAAGAAGAAGCATGAAGAGGAAACCCAGGATGACACTCTATGCCCTCCGTCTTGCTTCCATCCACAACATACTAAAAATCCCAAAATCTAAATTCCTCACCCAAGTGATACACCTACACTGCTCTTTATAATCTGTTTCACAATTTTGTGGATTCCAGTCTGTCTTAAAGTTTTAGAAGCTTTCTGCATGAATGAGGGTCAAAGTCAGTGCTCCCCTCAGAGCAGACAGAGAAATATTCCCTGTGCCCTGAGCTCCCACAGGAGGGCTACCAGAATTTCCACAGCCTAGGGAGGGAGAAAGGCTCAGAGTAGAAGGGACATTAAAGGGAATGCCTTGCAGCAGTGCTGTGCTGGAGGCTGGGGCTGCTGTCCAGGCAGGGCTGAAATGCTTTTGCTGTTCAAGTTCACGTGTGGCTTCATTGAGTGGGCTGGGTCAGACCTGGGTGCTGAGATCCAGCCAAGCTACAGAGGAGGGAAGGTGGTGGATGGAGAGGCTCTGCTGCTAAATATATTTTCTTGTAGGTTTTTTTACAGTGGAATGTGTTTGACTGGAAATTATCACGGCATGTTTGCTTATGTGTTGCATAGGAGTAGTAAAGCAGAGGAGGAAAACATTGAAAGGTTTCACAGCACAGCCTGAGTGGCTCTGGAGTCTGCATTTTCCAGGTTTCTCAGACTGAAGAGTGCAACCTCAGCATGTCTAAGTGTCAGAGGGTGTCATTACAAACTTCTGGAAGTGCCTGCAAGAAGGTTTGCAGCCCAACTAAGCACCTCATCCAAGTAGGCTCTTGAAAGACTTCTTATGACACTCACTGCTAAAAAAAACCTGCTGGGAAAGGAACTGCAGCAGTAAATCCCCACAGCAATCAGAGCTGGTTGTTCTTCATCACAGGAATTGTGACAGAGGTGTAATTGTGTGTGGTGTGAGAAGAATTAGATAGGGACGAAACAACTTCTCTTTTTTTTCAAATTTAAATGGTCTGTAGAAGGTAACTTCACCACTCCTTTGTCATTTTCTGCTTATTTTATTTGGCATCTGCTGTCCATTCATCTTCACTTCAAACTTTATCCTCAAAAGCTTCATTTCCCTGTGTCTTTTCTTCTTTTTTTTTTTTTTTACCTTTGAGAGGCAAAGCATGACAGAGTCAAGATGAAACCAAACCTCCTTGTCTCAGTAACTTTTGCAGCCACAAATTTTGGAAATCATAAGTCCTTAATATCCCTTTAGCATTTAAACATAAAATTAAAAACTAACCAAGGAAGCCCAATTTGTAGTTTGAAATTAAGTCAGAAAATTAAATGCAACTTTTTTGGTCTAGCTTTTCAGCTGCTCCATCATGTACTAATTAGCAGGAGCTGTAAAACTCTGATTCTCTATAAAACCATATAATTCTGTTAGCTGAAGTTTTAAATTATACTTATTGCTTCATTTGCTAAAAATACATGCATATATATGTACACAGATACATAGAAAGTGTGACTACTTGAAGAAGATAAGTTAATTTCTCTGTAGCCTTATATTCCAATTCAACTTATGTGTCTTAGGAGATAAAAAGATTGACTCCTGTGAATAGATTTTTACAAAATAATGTTGGGATAACTAGCCACTGTCTTAAAGAGTAAGAACAGTTTGCACAAGTGGATGGAAATATATATTTCAAAGTTGTCTGCAAGTGAGAAACATTTTAATTTTGGAATTCACAGCACAAAAGGGTGCTCAGCAACTCCCTGCAGCTTTCCACACAGAACTGATGGCTGAGGAGATCCAAGCCCACAGACCAATTGATGTTTCTTGTTTCTCTCAGACTGGTGAGTGTTGCTCACACAAATTAGCTTCTCCCCGCGTCTTTGCCACAGGAGGGAAGGCTCAGCAAGCAGAGCCTGCTTGTCCTCTGCCCAAAGGTCAATGAGAGCCAGTGGCAGTGGGTCCTTTTCTGTTCTGCTGTGGCCGAGTGGCTCATGGAACCCAAGGACAGCAGGAAAAACCTAAAATCTGCTTTCTGGATGAGCAGGACAGACACTGTTCAGTGTCTAAGTGGGAACTGCTCATGGAATATTCTGTTTTCATAGCAGAGGGACCAATTTTTTTTTTGTTTTTCAAAAGGACTAAAACCTTGTTAAAAAACCCCAATTTATTGATGTTTGTTTTACATTGGGCCCTTCTGGGGGCTCCCTGGAGGGGGGAAACCCTCCTGTAGCAGTTCTGTGCCAGGAAAAAGGAGACACACGGGACTTTTTCGGTCTTCAGCTTCTTGTTTATTGTTATATTATCTAAAGTTTTGCATGCTGTTCACACCAGGCTCAGCGTGCTGGAAAATCACTGCAAAAATGGCCACGAGATGTAGAGTTTCAAGGTCTTTTAAAGTTGTCTCATCCAATTAACTCTTAACACATACATTATTTCTACTTATCTACCAATAACTCATCCCTTGACTGTCCATGTAACCTCTGCACTGTGCTTTCTTTGACCAATCACCCCGTGCCACCAACACTGCAGAAAATGGAGTAGATGATGAAGAAGATGATGAAGAAGAAGACAGGGACTACACCCAAATTCCTCCATCTTACTTCCTATCTACACCATACTAAAAATCCCAAAAACTAAATTTCTCACCCAAGTGACATACTGCACTACTCTCTATTACCTGTTTCACACTTTGGTAGATTCCAGTGAATCTCGAAGTCTTGGAAGTCCTCTCCATGGGTGAAGGTTAAAGGCAGTGTTTCTCTGGGGGTCAGAACCCCTCAGAGCAGACAGAGGAACGTTCCCTGTGCCCTGGGCTCCCACAACAACCCAAACACAGAGAAAAAGTGAAAACCAAAGTGTGGTGTTTGTGAGGGCCCCCAGGACAAGGGAAGAGATGAGAATTTGACTCCATGTTCTCAGAAGGCTGATATATGATATGATATGATATTATATTATATTATATGATATTATATTATATTATATTATATTAATGAATGCTACACTAAAACTATACTAAAGAAAGAGAAAGATACAGACAGAAGGCTTAACAAGAATGAATAATAAAAACTCATGACTGACTCAGAGTCCAACACAGCTGGACTGTGGTTGGTCATTAAGTCAACACAATTCACATGGAACCAATCAAACATTCACCTGTTGGTAAACAATCTCCAACCCACATTCCAAAGCAATCAGATAATTCTTGTTTTCATTCTTTTCTGAGGCTTCTCAGCTTCTCAGGAGAAAAAATCCTGGCAAAGGGATTTTTCAGAAAATATCATGGTGACACCAAATACAAAAGGTGTCATGGTTCAAACTTTTCCTACCAGGTCCTTGTATCCTGGTTTCTTGGTCTGAGTGTTTGTCCCTCCAAGCTCCAGGCTGGTGTATTCAAAGCTTTCTTATGCTGGTGGCATTCAAGGCTTTTTTTGTTGATGCAAGCCACATCAGCAACAGTGGAGAAAATCAAAGGAACAGAAGAAGAAAGAAAAAAATGAATTCTGCAGAAAGAAGTGTAGAAAGGAGCAGGAGATGCTGGTATTTCAGTTCCTGCCTGTAGCTGAGCGTTTGAAATTCATGAGCACTCAGGTGACATTCCAGAAAACAGAAGTACATTTCCTTTCACTCAATTTTTGAATTCTCCAGAGGTAACAAGTGTTGCAAACAGTTCCTGGGTTTAGCTCTATTGTGTGTGGTGAATGCATACAGCACACCCACGATTAAGCAGAGAAACTGGAGTCAAAGCAGGATCTAGTTACACATTCAAGATGTGTCTTCTGCTCCCTCCAATATATTCATTACCTGGTATTGTTCCACAGCTGCTTTCATCAATGGGCATTGTACAATAACAGTAAATTGGCATCCATAGGGCTATGCAGAGTTGATAAGTCCCTCATTATTTGCTGGAAGTCCTTTGGAAAGGGTGAGTTTCACCATTTCTCAGCAGACTGGGTGCAGATGGGGCCAGGGTGTGGCAAAGGCTCTTCCACTCTCCAGGAGAAGCTGGAAATATGTTGTAGCTGTTGCATTGCCCAAAAAAATGTGGCTAAAAGGGAGGCACTGAACTGTCCCATCCACCTGTGGGTGATGGCTGCAAGCACCTGGATTACCATGGGAAAGGACACCTAAACCTCGGGAGAACTCAGGTGTGGGACCTCAAAGAGAAATGATTGCCAGGGAAGATACAGAGCTTATAAAAAACAGTGCCTGCCTGGAGTTTGATAATAAAAAACTTTTGCAAAGAGATGTCCTCTGTGTGAGCACCAAAACAGTGAGCTCCTGAGTCACAGGGGAGGAGCTCTGGGAGAAAACCTCTGCCCCTGGCTGGTTTTGGTTGGAAGCTGTGTGCATGATTTGTAGGGTGGCTGTTTTCAGGTGTTTTAAGGGTGCTGTGTGGCCACAGCTCCACTTTGACTGCATGGCAGAAGGTCACACAGGGTAACTCCTGGTGGGCTGGTGATGGGGCTGAGGTAGACAAACCCTTGGAGGCACATTTGGCTTTTCCCAAGACAGGAGCAGCAGGAGTAGCCAGGCCAGGAGAGCCTGGGAGCATCTGCTCTGAGTTTCTGAAGGGCGTTTTTCCAGGAGAAACATCTCCTTACAATTATCTCACCCCTGACCCAGCAGCCAGGCCCACGTCTGCCCCAAATATCACTGAGGGGACAGGCAGCTTTGTGCCAGCTATCTGTGCAAGGTTGGGAAGTGGGAGTAAATCCTGCACCTAATCCTGCCCAGAATCATCCTCATGGAGAGAGCTGTAGAGCTTAAAATGGTGTTCAGTCACAGCTTTTCTTGTTAAAAATCCTTCCAGAGAGAATTCTTCTTACACACCTAGGAATTATCCCAATCATTCAACTGTGTGCCCCTCTCCCTGATTTTGGAGAATTCCCCATTTGGAGAAGAACTTTTTTCCTCCTCCAAGAAAGAGGAGAAAAAAAGGAGCTTTTTTTCTCCTCCAAGACTGGCAGATCATACAGCTGAAAGTAGAAAATTGGTTCATGTTAATATGTGAACATTTTAATTTATGCATCTGATTGATATTATTCCGTAATTAAATTATATTCCCATGGTGCGTATAACATCAGGGTTGTAGTAATACAAATAATTAGTAATTAGCTCTAATCAGATCAGTTAGCAAATGCCAGATTCCAGATGAATAAGCTGACCAGCAGTGTCTGTGGTGAGGAGAGCCAAGAAAGAAGGAAGAAAAGGTAATTTGTGTTGATGGATAAGGGAGGAAGTGAAAATAACAGGAAATCCATTTTCAAGAGAGCTCCCCTGCCAAACAAAACAGGAATGCAGCCTTTAAAGATGCTCTGGGCCATGGCCATGAGCCTGCAGCTCAGCTGCTAGGAGACATTCCACTCTGACCTCTCACAGCCTGCCCTGAGTCCCTCCCAAATGCCTTCAATGGTGTTTTGGTGCTGGAGTGAAAGAAGGGCCAGTCCAGAAGCAGGCACAGGGCACCTTCAGCCACCAGGACATTCCTCAGCTGCCCCCTCAGCTGACAGCTCCTTGGAGATGACAAGGGATGATGGCGCATCAGAGTCTTCCTCAAAATGCCTGTGGCACTCTGGCCTGGGAGTTTAGGAATGGGTTCCCACTGAGCTGCTCCCACTATCACCAAGCAGCTGCAAGGGGGCTTAGGAGAGATAACACAGGGCCATGGAGAATCTCTGTACAGAAAAATGAACTACGAAGATCTGTGAATGGGACTTCCTAGCTGAGAGGTTAACACTGCAATCTGAACAGTTTTTCTTGGCTCAAACCAGAAAAATATTGTGCTTTCCCTCTTCTCTAAAAAAATTAAAAAGTAAACAAACAAAGCATTTAAAAAAATTTCAGTTTGGATCTGTCAAACAAATCAGTTAGAAAATTCAAGATGTGCTCTTGCCAGCCGAACTGCACTTGGACCAGTACCAAATATTTCAGACAAATAATTTCTAAAGAAAGTACCTGGCATTGCATCTCCAAAACATCAGTGTGAAATACTCTGTGATTGTGAAAGGATTTTGCTTTTTATTTTCTCAATAGTAAAATGTCCTTGAAACGAACATTTTCCTGCAGCCAAACTTCTCTGTGTTTAAATGTTATTTTGTGATGAAAAATGTTCTTAGCAAACACAAAACAATTGCTGCTGTGTGCCAGGTTAATGCCAACAGGTTCCTCTCTTTGAGGGCAGCAGGCAAATTGTCACACTTGCTACAGAGTTGGTTGAAGTCAGTGATGAATTAATGATCAAGAAAAACCTGAACAGGGCTTCCTGCTGACCCTGCACCTCTATTGAGCAAGAACTAACAACAAAATGATGTCTGGGGTGAACCAATGTGATTGTTTAACCTTTTGTACCAACCATAAATGCTGACCAAAAGTAACCAAGACCCTCATTAAGTGTTATTTGCGCTCTCACACCCCTTAGAATGCACATGAAGAGAAAAGATGATATTCCTTACATGTATGACCTCTGTCACCAACACCCAGCCTATGACATACAGTTTTCATTCTCTTTGGGAAGGACTAAAAATTTTTGTATAAAAAAGGACATTCACAGAAAAAAAAAAAAAGACGAGACAAAAGGAAGAATAAAACAGGAGAAAAACACCTCTGCTTGCTCAGGATTGATTGATGGACTTTTTCTCTCTTTCTCTCACTTTTGGGTGAGGTTTTCGCCTCCAACTACATTGGAACAGACCCAGACATATTTTAATGTATATATCTAATAAATCTCTGTTACTATACCTTCTGTCCAGACACACTCTGTAGTTTGTGTATTTATCACCAGCAACCTCGGACTGCTTTCCCTTTGCTTCAATAACGACACTATTTGTGAATCTGGGTGCTGGATGTTCTTACTGAATTCAGCCAGACCTATGGTATCAGTAAATCACACTATTCATGAATCTGTCATCATGAAAGTTCTTGTTGAACGGGGCCAAACTCATAGTGCTGAATTGGTAATAAATGGAAATAAGGTCCATCTGCACCCAATCCCTCAGAGCTCTGAGTGCCACCAAGAAGGTTTATTTTATCCCAAGTTTCTGTGTGCTTGACTCAACAGGTGGTTTCTTGGGCTTTTATTTATTTTTTTTCAATTTGATTCTTCAACAGGCCACTGTCTGCTTGAAAGTTACTGGTGGGAGTTCACATTTCACACTGTTTTCAGAAGTGCCACTGTTAGGTGTTAACTTAAAAGTCTTCCTCGCATGTTCAGCCTTCAGTGAGATGTTTTGGGTTGCTTACTCGTGATTCAGTTTTGTGGGTTGCCACTGGTTACCAACAATTTAGTAATAATACAATCTGTTGGTTCATTAAACTGTGTTTGAAAGAAAATCTGTACTAGCTAGCCTATACTGGCTCCTTTGAGCATTTATTTATTTGTTGTGATCACTCTTGCTTCTTGAGTATGTCTCTATGAGTAGAAAATAATGAATACACCAGCACAATGGCAAATCTTCTAAAAACATGATGGATAATCTGTTCTTGGATGGAACAATGAAATGTAGCCCCAGGTACTCTAAGGTCCTATACACAGAACACAATCTTTAATCCTGGAGATTCTAGATGGCAGGATGACTCCAGAGAGGTGGTAGATGACTTAGATTAGCTCTGAAGGCTTAGAAAAAGGCAGAGATCAATCCATGGCCAAGCTGGATCAAGGCCTGCCCTTCTAGAGCTGTGTCCTTTCCATTGCAAAACTGTCGCAGACATCTTTTGTGAAAAATCCTTTCCTTAGGATTTTTTCCTTCTGAGAAGCTGAGAGGCCTCAGGAACAAAATGTAAACATGGATTATCTGCTGCTGTGGAATGCAACAGGTGCATCTGTGATTGGCCCATGTTGGATGTTTGTAATTAATGGCCAATCACAGCCCAGCTGGCTCGGACAGATAGCCTGAGCCACAAACCTTTGAATCATTCCTTCCTATTTTATTCTTAGCTAGCCTTCTGATGAAATCCTTTCTTCTATTCTTTTAGTATAGTTTTAATGTAATATATATCATAAAATAATAAATCAAGCCTTCTGAAACATGGAGTCAGATCCTTGAATCTTCCCTCTTCCAAGAACCCCTGTGACCACCGTCACACAAAACAATGAGGGGATACTGCTGAGGATGTGCTGCTACCACTCCCATGCACAGCCACCAGTTTGACCCCACTAAGTGGCAGCAAAACGTGCACTGGGCAAAGGTGGAAGGGAGAAAAAAAGCAGCAAACAGCTGACTCAAAAATACAGCAGGGAAAGTCCATCTCTGACAGCCTGCTGTCCCCTCTGCAGGTGATTATTGAGCAGAATTGCTGTTATTTTTATTGCCGAAGTTGCAGCCTGCTCCTTGATTGAGAACAAAATTGATTTCCCTTTCTCAGCATTTCTCATGTGCCTGTATGTGAGTATGGATATGTATGTGTCGAGGTACCTGTATATAGGTATATAAATGTATGGATGCACCTGTAGAGCACTAAGAAAGCAGGAGTCTGAAAGAGGAGTCTGGAACACCACTGAGTGCTCTGGAAGGACAAACTGAATGTGTATGCAAACGCCTGACCTTGTTTTGGGGAGTCAGGGCTGCTGTAATCCATCTGGTTCATCCCTTCAGATGCTTTTCTTCTGCTCAAGCTCAGTCTGTTGCTTGCAAGGAAATTCTTCAGAGGGAGGATTTGACCAAAGCAGCACTGAGCTATCAGCCAAGAGAAGGTGTCTTTCTTCCCAGCCACATGGCACTCTGGCTGTGTGCAGTCAGAAATTGGATGTAGCGAATTACAGATTCTCTCCTACCTCCCACCTCACAGCATCTCACTCACAGAGCCTTTTCCTCCCCTTTGCTTCCTCCTGCAGGTCCTGCAGTGTAGCCCACCTGGTCATAAGTACACTTGGACATGTGGTGGCACAAGGGAGCACCACCCACCTTCTGACAGCTGCTTGGAGCAGGTTTCCCAGAGCTGCCTCATGATTAGTAAACAGCAGACATATGTTGTGCTCACCACACAGCCTTAAGCTTGTAACAGTGCTGGCAGCTCCTGCTCTCCTTCCTTTGGCACTGCTGTGATCCTGATGTCTGCAGCACTGAGTCATGCCACAGTGTCTGGAGCAAAGCCCAATGCTCTTTTGTGCACAAGGGGAGCAGGACCGTGTGCTCTGGTGACCTGACTGCCTGACCATGCTTTGTTGAGGGTGTCACTACAGCAGCATATGTGAGCAAGGGCAGGAAGCCAGCAGGGAGCATCCTTTGTGCTGGCTGACACTGAGAGAGGCTGGTGCAGGGTGACAATTGAAAAAACTGACACTGTTCTTGTCACCCATCTCCACCCCTGCCTCCTTTCTTGAATTTGAAGCTCTCTAAGCCAAGGATAGGTATTTAGATTGCATCTTGCCCTGAAGAAATCTCTCAGGTGCAGCCCTTCTGCAGATTCTCATCCTGTGGTCTTGCCTTACTCAGACAAGTGTAATGATCTCTGAGACTGGAGCCACTTTCTCCACAGACATGGCTTATTGTCCCCTCTGACTGAGGTTCCAGCACTGGCTGGGGCTTTCAGCAGTGTTCTCTGATGTCTAAAACACAGGCCACTCTCTCTTTGTGCCCTTTCTCATATCCTCCTTACAGTGAAGTTCATAGGCGCTTAACTGCATTACATTTTTGGCTGCCTTTGAATTTCCTTTGCAAGTCAGCAGGTGGCATTTCCCAAATTGTGAGAGATGTGTGGCAGCCAGCCCAGAGAAGGTGGCTGTCACTTCCTCTGCTGTTCTCCCCTTGGTGTACAGTGATGTTCCCAAGCTATGCCCTCTTGTTTCCTCAGCAGGGAGCTCTTGCAAGCTGGCTCTGTGGTGGGAATTGCCTGGATGATGGGAGGAATTAATTTCAGACTGAGCTATAAAAATGCTCAGGGCTAGGAGATTCCCAAATGAAGGGAAAAAAAAAAATCAATGGAGGTAGCAGGGAGTTATGAAATCCTGTCAGATGACAGATGCAATATTAGTCTCTGACCCAGCAAATTATTTGCTGAGTGTTTCTGTTCCCTTGAACTGTGAGACTTTTAGAAAGAAAGATTTTTTTTCTTCCCTCTCAGTGAACCTCCAGCACTCCTCATGTATCTTTTGAGGTTAATCCACAATGACATCCTACATTATACAATTAAGTTGGAGCTTTCTGACCCTGGACTTAACAGTTTGGGATTTTTCCTTGCAGCTGATCTTTATCATCTGGTTAAAGACACCCGTGCCATTTCTTTAACACCTCCTCATTGAGCCAATATGGCAAAAAGCTCTCACTTCAGAAAGGCTTCTCTCCTCCCTCTCTGGGGTGGAAAAGATCTATTGTAAACTAAAGAAGATGTCCCTGTATCCAAACATAGGAGCTCACTGCATATGGACCATTCCTGCTGTTCCCTAAGGATGAGAGAACAACCATGTGGGGTAAACTGGTGCTGTCTCAGAGAGAGCAGGTGTTGGTGGCACTTTCTGGTCTTCATGCCATAGACTTGGAGGATTTTAGATGTTTAGATGATTGTATCTGCTCTGCCAGCCAGAGAAGTTGCAGCAGGCCATGACGACATCACTTTTCTTAGGAACACACAGGTGCCTGTTCAGCTCCTCATGACCCAGAGCTCAATCAGCAAACTGGACCCCTACTAAGGCACAAAAGCAACCACTGGGAGCTCTATCCCCACTCCCATCTGCAGTGAGGCCCAGGTCCTCCTCCCCAGCATGCAAACCCCCTTTAGCTTCCTTACTCATCACCCTGGACTGCCATTCCAAGTGCCAGCTCCATGTCACACCGTGGGTTGCTTCAGGGTGTGGAGCACAAGAACATCAACTTTCAGCCAGGTGATGTTCCCAGGAGTGCTCCTGCTATGCAGGTGTTTCACACAGTGCTGCTGTTCCTGTTTGCTGCTCACTGAGGGGTCCTGGGCACATGGAAAGCTGAGCTCCCTGTGTTTGGAATGCTATTTTTAAATCTGGGTGCAAGGGTCCCTGTGGTATTTTTAAGGCTGCCCTTGTGGGAATGTTTTTCCTAGCTCCAGAGCTGGCTTTTGCCTCTCAGGTTAATATTCAGCCAGCACAATCACCAAAGATCATAAGGCAGAGTCGTCAACCATAAGAGTGGTTTTAAAATTGTATTATTATTATTGTTAGGCTTGCTTAATGACCTTCCAGTACCTGTATTTGCTTTCTAATTTTTTTGAACTCCAGGTATATTTCAAATCAAGTCTAGGAAATACTAGTTCCTTTCCCTTTAAGGGAATAATCAGTGGGTTTTTATTCAATACCATGTACTCCAAAGCTCAGGCTTTATGAGAAAAACTGACTGATTTCCCACAAATCACACATAATACATATGTAGAAGGGACAGGGAGTACATTGCCAGTCTCCAGGCTTAGCTTGTAGCCCAACAATTTGCCATCTTATGTGGATGACATCCCTGTCCATGGCAGGGGGGTTAAATCTAAATTATTTTTAAGCTCCCATCCCACTGAAATCATTCTATGGTTCTGTGAATTCAATGCCAAAAACCTTGTCAGTGACTCCAACAGGCTTTTGGGTCTAGGGACAGCATGAGATGGTGCATACAAGCTCCTCTCAAGATAGCTGGACTGGGTATCCTGGGCCAAGTTTCACTCAGTCTAAACTTCACATCCACCCCAAAAAAAAGTGTCACACGAAGCACCAGTAGCTGTATACCATGTGTTTTAATAAACCGTATAGCTACCAGAAAAATAGGATTGCATGTGTTTGTTCTCCCCCCCCCAAAAAAATAAAAGAAGTCAAATTCAAACCAAAATAATGGAAACCTAAAACAAGGGAAAAAAACTGTCCCAGAGCAAAGATGACACACGATACAGAGCTGGAGGAAAACATCTTTGATGACATCCTTATTCAAAGAAACCATGTTTGTAAAACACGAGGCAGTTGAATAATAAAATGGTCACTGATTTGATTGGTTTTCCCCTCTCTGTGTAAATATATATGTAGCTACATATATATGTCTATGCTCTTACACCCTAGGGTGGGACAAAATGGTTAGACAAAAAAAAATAGTTGAATGCTGGGAAATCTGTAAGACAAAAAATCATTGGAGTGTGGGGAGCAAGTAAAGAAGAAAATAAATGTATCATTTCAGTCAGTGAAGGAAAGACAAGGTTCAATTCCCCTACAATTCACCACTGCTCTGCTTTTTGGGGAACAGACTTGTCTCTCCATGGCTATGCCGTGTCCCTGATGCACAGCTGAGCTGTGAGCTTCTGATCTGAGTGGTATTCACTGGTCTGTGTATGAGCAGGACCCCAGAAATGTATGAAGCATTCCTTTCTCTGGTTAATTCCCATGCTTTACCATGATTTTTTTTTTAATTAAAAACTTATTAGTATTTCAGGTTGCGTTTTTCCCCAGGTTTCTTGCACTGACTGCTGTGCAGGTCTCCACAGCAAGGTGGAGCAGCCCAGATGAGCAATAATGCCACAGTAAAGTGCTGTTATCACAATGTGACTGGATGGAGGAATTAATTTTACAACGGGTCTCACATTACTTCAAAATTGTACTCTGTCTGCAGAGCCGAGTCATGCAGTTGTAACCTCAGCTGTTTCTCACTGAGTGGGCCTGTGGGGCACACCTTAATCCAAAAAACAAGGAAAGGAAGTAAAAATGTTTTTAATTCCCTTTTCTCCTTCCGTGGAAACCTACCCCCAACAAGAAGAGTAGGCAATACCACTCTACACTGAGGTGTCTGATTCCCTCTTAGGCAAATGAGTCCTGCATTCAAAAGACAAAACAAGCCATGGTCTTCCTGTTGTTTTTATATTGCTCTTTCAGAGAACCAGTCACTGTCCGTGCTTTCCCAGACCTCAGTGCCGTGCTTAACAAGCAAATTAAGCACAAGCTCATGCTGGCTGCAAAGTTCAGGTGACCAAGAAGGTAATAAGAGAACAGCTCAGTTTGCCAGATGCTTGTAAACACCATATTGAAAAGAAGGCAAAGGCAAAACACCCTTCTCCACACTTCCCCCGTCCTTCTTCCTTTTATTTTTTTATTTTTTTCATTCTTTGTCTCTCTTTTGCTCTTTCTTTCTCTTTGTTGTACAGGGGTTGATGAAGATAAGCAAGACTTGTGCATCACAAATGGTGAAACTCCCCCCAGCCCCTCCCTACAACAATGCACAAGCCCATCTCATCCTGTACCTGCCCCCAAAAGTGTTTGTCTGTTTTTTGGAAAACCGCTCAGTCTGATGTGCTGGGGACTCCTGCAGTGCAGGAGCTGGCTTGGCTGGTTCTTCCCCCTTTCCTGAGGCTCATAGATGGTTGTTTTTTGACAGGTAGGCAATAAGAGCCACAGCTACCCCGACGTAGATGCCAGTTCCAATTGTGATGGACAGGACAGCCAGGAAGAGAGCTCGCCGGGAGCTGGAGCTTGCGTGGTGGAAATCCCCCTTGGCCACTGCTTTGTTTGTCTGCAGGAGATACAACAACAACAGATACTCATTTGTTTTACCTGGTGAAATAAAGGTGTGACTCTAATTTCTTAGCTGAAACAGGATCCTGGGATCTGACAGGTTAAACTGGTGGGCAATCAGACATTTTTTAGTCAAATGAGGTCAATTGCACAATTGAGATGGTGATGGAACAATCATTTTTATAGAGCATGGTGTGGTATCAAGGAGGTACACCAGTAAGAGATCTGTCAGCTACAAGACAAGTCTTGTATAAGCAAATGAGCTCCTTAAGTTCTGCAACATTCTTTGTTCCCTCATTACAATGAGTGAGGAAACCTCAACATTTTAATTGTGTCTCCACAAATGATCGATGTGCTGGGACACTTTCTTCTTCAGAGCCATCTACTACTCTATGTTTTTCTTTGTCTTTTTTTTTTTTTTGTTTGGTTGGTTTTTTTTGTTTGCATTTTTTTTTGTTTGTTTGGGTTTTTTATTTTATGTTTTTGCTCCTCAGACCAATCTGCAGCAGCCAAATGACAAGCTTCCACACATTAAAAAGGCCCCAGAAAAACTCTTGGGCCATTCTGTCAATGACTTTATTAGGAGAACTGTCTCTTCTCATTCATCAACCTAATTTTTTAAACATAATGCTCTATGAATATTTCAGGCAGAAACAATATCAAACAATACAGGCGAGGCTGTGGGCTGGAGGGAGCTGTTTCAAAGCAGCAAGATAGAAATAACACAGGTTTACACACCTGCTGTCATGACCTTTGGTTTAGGTGGGGAAAGCATCCTACTCACTCTGCAAAGCCTCTCAGCAGGGTAGGTAACCAAAGATTTCATGGTCTTCTTGTCTGGAACCACCAAAGACTCAAAAGAAGATTTCTTTTTAAAAAAATGCCAGGACCTTTTGGGACCATGTTAGTCATCATCAGCTCTTAAAAGTGTGAGCAAGGAAAGCAGAGAAAGCTTTAGAAAGAGCTGGGCCTTCAGCTCCCCTCAGAGACTTCCCTCATGCACCTGCTGCCCACCACAGACCAGTCTGGAAGGTTCCTGTTTACTGAAGTTGAGGTAAATGCCCAGCAATGAACATAACAGAACTTTTGGATAAACCAAGGTTCGACCCCCCCAGAATGAAGGGAAAGTTTTAAAATGATAGAACATTTTGAAATTGGCATTTCTTAAATGTCACTTTATGTAACGGAAAAATCTGCAACGTTTGGGTTGACCTCTTTTAAATGAAACTTTGTGAAGTTTTAAACCTGCATTTCTTTACCTAAAAATAGGTTGGAAGTCAAAGGGAAAAGAAGCCATTAGTCAAAATGTCAAATAATCTGAAAACTTGACAGTATATCTTGATTGCTTCAATAGAAGAGGCTGGATTTACCAAAAATAATGAGTTAAAGACCCAAAAGGATTCAGAAGGCTGATTTTTTCAAAAACTAGTAGCCTTTTTTCTGATAGAATCTTCAGTGTAGCAACAACCCTGCTCAAAAACAACAGGGTTTATTCCCTTGATGAACTCTTTGAGGACAGCCCTGACCTTTGTGAAAGGATTGGATCTATGGTGAAAAAACAGTTATGTTCACCCAGCCAAAACCAGATATCTTGTATTAGTCATGTGCTGCCATGAAGTTTTTGAATTATGCAGCTCCAGACAACATGATCAAAAGTGATTTTTCTTGGGGAGCACACCCGCGCCTTCACAGAAATTCTAGTTTCCAAAAAATTACCTAATCTGAGTGCATTTTTTCCTCTTAACTGAATGCATACTTTGTAATTTAGGAGAGTTAAATTCCCTCCTATATGGAATTTTAACTGTAGACTCCATTCGTAAGGGCGTATGGGAAGGACAAATCTTATAGTTCTCCTTTATTCTGGTAAAAAAGATTTACATTGAGATGGAGAAACCAACCACACAGAAACCAGCTTTTTTCTGTGAAAGAGTAATCTGAAGGAATTTGCTTAGTAGTAAGAAAATTCTTTGATGCATTTCCTAATTAGCAAAACCCTCGCATTGTTACTCAATGTCATTATATGAAAATGACAGCATTTCTGCAGGTTTAAGCTAAAAGGATCTGAAAATACTTACCAAATAATGTACAGCTAAGGCCAAAAATAATAGTTTAGTGTCTAGCCAATAATGAACAGTTTTTCTTGATTTTCCTTTTTTTTTTTTTTTTTTTTTTAAACAGAGATCAGCTCTTTGGTGGTTTTGATCACTTTGAGAAAGTCCCTTAGGACAAATCCAACCATCCCTTTTCATACCTGACACAAAGAAATTACATCCTGCTGAGTTTTCCACGAGAGATGTCTGTTCTTTGGCAAAATCCACCAGGTCAAGAAATGTCTTGTGAGACCAGACAGCCAAATCACACCCAGCTTTTTCTATAGCTTTTTCAGCAACATCTGCTTCAGAGAACAGTGTAGCCAGGACTGGTGCAAGAATGAAGACCCAAATGCTCTACCAACAAGAGTTTAATTCACTACAGATTCATCAAGCTACTCCAGGTGTCTCAACTTTTTCTAATGCACTTGAAAGTTGCTGAAAAAATTAGTGTTCTTCCTGAACAAAACTGTGTTATCTGTGGAGTTTTACAGTACTTCTGTCCACTCACTTCTTCCCTTCCCTGGCAAGGCTGTGGCTGGCAGACAGATGATGGATATAATAATTTAAAGCAGGTTTTGGATGGGAGCAGAGGGCACAGGCTGTGATGAAGGTTGGTTGCTACAAGGCTGAAAAAGGGGATTTTTGCAAATACCAGCCACCAATCAATCTTCTCTTTAGAGGCTTTGAAAGTAAGCCAGAAAAGTGAAGAGGGGTGGGGGAAGAAGGGGTAAGGAGATCTGGAAGTATTATCTTCTTTTTTTTAAAACTAAAATAATTAATGTCTTTTTAAGAAACACTTTCAAGGAACTTCCCTGGAGGTTCAAGTTGAGCTTCTGCAGACCAGATTCAGGGTGTCTCTGGGCTGCAGGTTTTACAGGCCCAGACAAGATGAATAATGTACCTCCAAGCTGCAAGGCTAAAACATTCTGCTGCATCCCACAGTGACTCATATATCATACTCTCAAAATACCTCCTGGTACGCAGTATCTGCAAACAAGAAACACACTGATCACAATCATTAATCCTGCCTCTTCTCCCTGAGGCTGGAGAGCAGGATTGGCTCCATGCAGGAGGAGAAGAGATTATCATGACCCCTTTGGCCAGATGGTGAAAGGATTTCTTTTCACTTCATGGGAACAAAGAGCCAGAAAGGCCAGGGATGCACAGGCTCCATGCAGCCACTAGCCGGATTCTGAGTTTTACTTCTTCAAGTGACATGCAAAAAAAAAAAAGGCACAGAATGAGGAGTAGCTCATACAGATGATGCTTCTGCTCCTGTATCTTCTATCTTTCTTCTAGTTAAACACTCTTTCTTTATCCTCTTTTTAACTTGCCTAAACTTGTACTTTTGCTGATCTCCAATTTTTGGGCAGTAATTCCACCTTCAGGCTTACACCACTTACTTCCACTGATGGTGAGAAAAAGACTCCATGGATGGGTAAAGAGTGAAGTCAGGAACTGGCTCTGGACCTTGACAATGCCAGCAGGGAGGTGCCAGTCAGCTGGGGAAAGCATGGGACTGACAGACACTCAGCACAGGGATTGGGACATGGTAGGCTGGGTTTCAGTCCTGAAGAGAGCATCAAAGGGTCTGTGCAGTCCAACCAAACAGCTCCACAGGCAGAAATTATGAAGTAAATAAAGGACAAATTGTTCTTTGCTTTGCCAGGTATTTGGAAATTCCATTATGCCCACGGTATAATGGAAAGTTCAGCCTGTGGGGGCAAAGAGCTCTTCCAGAAGTTTCTGTAATTTCAGCTGGAAGGATGCCCCAGGGAATGGACATGAGTCTCAAACAGACATTTGTCGTAGACATCTTTTATGAAAAATCCTTTCCTTGGGACTTTTCCTCCTGAGAAGCTGAGAGGCCTCAGGAACAAAATGTAAACATGGATTATCTGCTGCTGTGGAATGCAACAGGTGGATCTGTGATTGGCCCATGTTGGATGTTTGTAATTAATGGCCAATCGCAGCCCAGCTGGCTCGGACAGAGAGTCTAAGCCACAAACCTTTGTTATCATTCTTTCCTATTCTTAGCTAGCCTTCTGATGAAATGCTTTCTTCTATTCTTTTAGTATAGTTTTAATGTAATATATATCATAACATAATAAATCAACCTTCTGAAACATGGACTCAAATCCTCGTCTCTTCCCTCAACCTGAGACCCCTGTGAACACTGTCACAGACCTTCTCCTTCTGGAAATTACTAAGGAAACAATGGGGAGCAGGTGTCACCTGAAATGCAGGTACTTCCAAACAGATCCAAACATTTTCAGTCCCTCTGTAGTTTAATCTGACCTTTCTTCCTCCAACCTTTCAAGTGGCATTTCCTGCATTGTGAGCACCTCCTTCTTTTCCCTGCAATACCATGTTAACTTCCAGCCTTTACATTTTCCTGCCAAGCTCCTGAAGAGTGATGTGGCAGGTGGAAAGCAGTGGCCTGAGAAATGGCACTGCTACTGCCACCAAATTAAATGATGCTGAGTTGGTAGAAGGAGACACACTGGGAGCAATATTTATCTCTGGAAATCCATGAAAGGTTCAAGAGAATGGAGTGTGAACGAGGGGATGAGGGTGTAAATGAAGACCAGCATGAGTCTGTCTCTTTTTCATGTTCAACTTTCATAAAATCTGTGTTTCAGCCATTGCACCATTTTGGTATCAGAGAATTCTGCTGGAATTTGAAAATATGGCATAGGCAAAGACATGATTCAGCCCCTGGCTGGTGTTGCCTGTGGCATTTGATTGTGTCTCTGAGTAGAGATAAAACTACAAATGTTGGGAACAGCAGGAATAAAAGACCTGAATGAGCAGAATGCAGAGAGATGTTTTTAGACAAGCTCCACAGCAACAGCTGTTCATTTGCTTGCACTGGAGAGAATGAGACCTCAGCCTGAGACACAAAGGCAGTTCTCTTTTTCCTGGCATATATAGGAATTTAGATGTTTATGCTAAAGAAGATGATTTTGCCCTTCCACTTTCCTTCTAGCCCTCAAGCAGATGTTTTGTGATGAAAGAGAAGAAAATTTGCAAAAGATGAGAGGTGGGAAGCCCAGTTTACACATAAAAATTCAGAGACTTACAAGTCCTTGCTGTTGTACAAAGTTTTGCAAGGTGTTATTCACAAAGTGCTTATGCACAAATCTGCCTGGGGAAAGTCTCCTCTCCATGTCACAAGGAAAAGCAGGGTTTTTAGAACCCTGTGATGATTTTGTTAGGGCCCTCCTGAGGGCCCTGCTAGAGGGAGGTTCAGGGGAAAGCTGCATTCATCTCTTTGTACCTTTAACTTGTTATGTAAGGTTGCTGTAGAGAGCAGATTCTCTTTGTCCTGATCCAAACCTGCTGCTCCTCCCTGCAGTATGTCCACAGTACTAAAGGAGAGGGAACCTGCCCTGTGGGGCTGTTTTTTTGTTTTTTTGGTTTTTTGTTTGCTTGTTTGGTTTGGTGTTTTTTTGGATTTTTTGTTTGTTTGTTTGGGATTTTTGGTTTTGTTTGTTTGTTTGTTTTGTGGTGTTTTTTGGGTTTTGTTTTGTTTTGTTTTTGGGTTTTTTTCCTGTGGTTCCTTCTATCTGTCTCTGGTCCTCTTCCTCATTTGTGATGCCAGTGTGTGCTTTACATTCATAACAATGTCTCTTCCCTCCAGCATGAGTCACACAGCATGGGAAGGGGTGGAGGATGCTGCTCAGTGCTGCCAGAGAAGATCTCAGTCCTCAATCCTCACCTCCCACCCTTGGAACAGGCAAGAATGATGGGAGTTTCTGCCTTGGGCACCCACCCTGAGCCACGTTTTGGGGGAGAACAAGGGAAAGACAACAGGCACAGTTTTAAAACTGTCTCTGGGGTGGTTTCTCCTGCTGACATGAAGAGATTTGATCAGAGAGTTAGTTCATCAATTTCCTCATCCACAGGTGTCCCTCCAGAGCTGAAACTAAATCTCTGGGAATTATAAAGTCCCCTAGCATATTAATGATTTTTGAGATAAGACTAAGAACTCTGGAGGTAAGGTTCACTCATTTGTTGATCACAGTACCTTTCCCAGCTACTTTTTTTGGTATTACAACCACCCATGGTTTCCCTGTGTGTATTCTGTGTCACACTGTTTATCTACTCCCAATTTCATGTGTTGAGGGCTTTCAGAGCAGCACTTTCTGAACTGTTATTGGCAGAACATGGTTTCCTTAGGAAAGTTTGTTTTTTGCCAGCACAAGTGGTGAGTACCACACCAGTTATATGGGATTGTCCCTGGAGGGCTGTCAGCACCCAGGGCATCCCTCTGGCTGTCCTGAGCAGCCAAGACCACTGACAGGGGTCTCAGAGACCCTGGCACAGAGCCCAAGATGCCTATGGCTTTGATTACGACCTGTGGAGAAAGTTACCAACCATGTATGAAGATCAGAAAGCCCCAACAGTTTAAGTGGAATATTAGCGAAGTTATCACGGGGTGGAAAAGTAGATTTTAGGGTTTTTGGTATGGGGGCTCAGGAGGCAAGATGGAGGGATCTGGGCGTGTCCAGCCTTTCTCCTTCTTCTTTTTGGCCTCCACCTTCTGCTGTGATGTTGGCACTTACAGATTGGTTTAGAGTAGAAGCTCACTGTCTAACATAGGTGATAGGTACTGGAAAGTTATTGCAAACATTGTACATGTAGTTTTTAGTATAAAGATATAACACCATCCTGGGGCCAGGCAGAGGGCCTGGACTGTCTTGCTGAGCTGACCTTGGCAGGCCAGGAGAAGATTTTTTTATAGATAAGATACAATAAACAACCTTGAGACCGAGAAATGAAGAGCCCTGTCTCCTTCTTCAAGCTCCAAGCTGGGAAAAGAGACTTTGGAACTTTTCTCGGAGTCACTCTGAGCAGCTAGAGATCCCAACAGAGGGCGGTTCCTGGGAGTTCTGCCAGAGCAGCCTGCAAAGTCTGCAGTTCCTGTGATCCTCACCAATGTGGTTTCATTCTTCTGGGAAGGAGATCCACCCTGAGCTATTTCCTGGGAATTATTTTGTAATTCAATATGTTAACTAAAAGGGTAAGAAGTTAGCAGGCACTGTGGACTCTGCAGCACCTGACAGTGAATGTGAGGCAACTTGTTCATCTTCCCTTCTGTTTACCTTGTGTGAACTCAGCTTTTCAAAAGAGTCACCAAAGATTGAATGATGAAGATCATCTCTTTCACAGGAAAGCTTTTTTCCCCTTTCCATTCCTCTACTTTCTCAAAGTCCACAAAAAACCCCAACAATGGGGAAAAAATACCTGAATCTTTTTTTTTTCCTTGCATTACATTTTTGTTTTCTTTAAAACTTAATCCTCTTTTCTCCCTCTGTCCTGGAGACACAGCATAAGTGATGCAACTGGCTTTAGCAGGCAGGCACAAGGAGCTTCATGACCAGAGGGGTGATTAACAGGGAACAATAACCATACTCCATGGATTGTGTTGAGTGGGATATGAGAAAAAAATGCCTGACAAAAAAATACTGAGGAAAAAGTCATTCTTGGGTTCCGTTAGTTCATCAGAAAGAAATTCTAAGGGCAAGGAGAGCCACAGGCTGTGAGTGTTTTAACCATCTCTTCACTAGGCCAGAATGTTTAGTCAATTTGCTTTATAACTGGAGAGAGCACCAGCTAATTAAGAGCCTGATGATCCTGCAGCACTCTTGCCAGGCAGGAAACAACTGCAGCAGGGATACATCCCACTTAGGCTCCTGTCTGAATTAACATTAGCAGGCTGCCTCCAACCTCCCTGTGGCCAGGTGTAAGGACAGGACACGATTCCCTTCTCCCAGCACTGTCAAGGCCACAGAAGGAACTTGCCCTAAGATAAGGTCACCACAGTGGCAACTTGAAATAAGCACAGGTGGCAGAAATTTGTCACAGAAAGGTGCTAATTCCAGGCCTGAGGGTGTGTCTGATTAGGACAGAACTTCCCCTTGTGGCATGGTGTCAGCAAGGAAGAAACTGCTGGTGCACACATCACCCCAAAGGATGGGAATGGCATATGTGCTCCATGGATACACAGAATTTGGACTGCACAAAGGTGGAACCCCCAGAAAAACAACTCTCTGGGGCCTCCCTCATTGCCAAGAGGGGTGAAGAAGGACCAACAGGAAGCTTCTGGATCCACAGGTGGTGATTACCTTTTGCTTGATCTCTCTCACCCCCTCATCTTTTCTATTTCTTTCCATCTCTCTACCTCATATTTACTATTAATTAAAATCTGTATTATTGACTTTGGCCTGTGATGTTATCTGCACATTAACTCGAGTTATCTGCACATTAACTCGAACAAGGGCATCTCTCACCCACTGGATCACAACACTTGGAAAAGCTGGAAACTTTCTCCAAAGGTCTGAGACCAAATTCTCCTTTGGATGAAATAGAAGAATTAATGTTTTTTTCAAAGTGGCTACAAAATAGGGCTCAAAATCTCATTGTTTCTGAGCTTGCAAGATCCTCTAGAGATAGATCTGTGTCTTTTACACACTTCCCACTGGAAAATCCTGCAAGGAAAGGTGGAGGCTTCAGCAAACTCAGGCTTCTGCAATGTATGTGGATTCCACTAAACTTCTATTTTAACACCAATTAGAGAGAAGTCTAACTAAATCACAGGGTCACCAGGATACAGAAAGTGTCTACACAGAATATTTGCTGGTTTAATTGTATTGCTTTAAGATGCAAATCAGTTTGCACTGAGCTCTTTGTATCAGCCAGCTCTGCAATACATCACTTTGCAGGGTATGAACAAGGCTCTTTTTCCTTTCAGAGGAAGGCTTTGGTTTTGAAAAGATGCAAGGAGCTTTACTAATGTGTGTCAAGAAGAAAGTGACTCCGTTAATCTGGATCTGGTGTTGGAAGGATGCATTTGACATAGCAGGAAACACTGAAGATAGATGATGAGAGAGAGGAGACAGATAAACAGCAGGAAGCCCTAAATTCAACTTCAGAAAACTCCTGGTGGTCTCAAGTCCCCAGGGCAAGTAGGAAGTGCCAAGCTTGGCGCCACAAAGCCCAGTCCACAAAAAAGCAGGATCCCAGGAGCTTCAGTTCCTTCTGTTCATATCCACAGCCATCCCCTAACAGGAGCAGCACCTGCCTGCTCCCAGAGTCAGCATTTTCCTGCCTCCTGGCTTTGGCTCCCAGCCAGACAACAGCAGCAAACACAGCTGAGTGTCTGGAAATCCGGGTTTCAGGTGTCTCCAAGCTCTGGGATTCCTCCTGAGCAGCGACAGAAATGACCCTGGACAAATCTGTCTCTTTCTTGCAGACACTTAGGTGCTTGGGTTTTTTTTTATTTCAAAAATTTAATGTGTTACCTTTCTCGTCTGATTAAAATTATTAACATTTCTTTCCCATATATAGCAAAATATATATGGACTTAGTCTGGACTTAGTCAATTAATTTAAGTGCATTAAAAATACAACTGTGACATTCCATAAGATTAAAAACCCGGAAGGAAAGTTTTAAAAGTTCTAGAGGAGAAAAAGAGGGACATCTTTTAATAATTTTTTTTAAAGTCTAACTCTATTGAAGATTAATCAGAGATAAAGGCAAGGAGCTGAGATGAAAATTTTCATTCCTTTCTGACTAAGAGTAGAAAACACTGAAAAAATGTGTTGAACAGAAATGTATGCCATCAGAATTCTTTTTTAATTATGAAAATTAATTTTAGGAGTTTCTAGACATAATTTTGAACTATTTCTTGCTGCTGCTGAGCTTTTTTGTGTATTTATATATATAGATACACATTAACTAAACCTTGCAGATGAAAAGTTTCTTTCCAATTGAAAATAGCATTCCTTTTGTTCTGCTTGAATATGTATTGATAGGATATGATAAAGTATTTCCGAAATATTTTAGGACACCTTCTGATACAATAAATTTCTCAAAGAAACTCTTTTCTGCAATGCTGTATATATATTCATAAATATATGTATTTATGCACACAAAGCCTTAACAAATCAACAAGAATTTGGTGCATAAATTCCTATTTGGCTGTTTAAGCATTGATTTTTAATTGCTTTTCAGTAGTCAACACATTTTTCTTTTGCATAAATGTGATCCTACTGAGGAATCAACTCCTCTTGTTGAGGCTGGGAGGTTTAAGTGAATAAACTCCTGGGAAGAGATGTTCTGGACCTAGGGGAAATTTTGTCTCTGCTGCTGACTGCAGACTTGAGGGTGTACTTTGGAAAGCACAGAGCTGAGAAGGGAGACACTAAGGAAATTAGTCCTGTCCAGGATGCTCATTCTGTGGGGGAGACCTGGTAATTGCATTACTTAGTGTGATCACTGCAGCACAAAGAAAATATCTGGCATCCTTCCTGCCTAGTCTCCAAAACCATCCTTGGATGAGGAAAGAATTAGGAGAAAAAAATGTTCCATAAGAGAGGCACCATACCAGACACCCATCAGAACCTGTGGGAACCCAGGAAATTCCTCTGGCTGCCCTGGAGGGCTCCAGACCCTGCCCAGGGGGCTCAGAGACCTTGGCATAGAGCCCAAGACCCCTGTGCCTTTGATTTAGCCCATGGAAAAAACAATTACCAACCTTTATATGAAGAATTACAAGCCACAAAAGTCTAAGTAGAGTGATAGTGAATTTATCACAGGGTGAAAAATAGATTTTTTGGGGT
Source organism: Molothrus aeneus (assembly GCF_037042795.1). Taxonomy (NCBI): domain Eukaryota; kingdom Metazoa; phylum Chordata; class Aves; order Passeriformes; family Icteridae; genus Molothrus; species Molothrus aeneus. The sequence continues at coordinate 10,164,258 of NC_089648.1, forward strand.
TTTTAGAAAGGGGGTTCAGGGGGCAAGATGGAGGAATCTGGGCATGTCCAGCCTTCCTCCTTCTTCTTCTTCTTGGCCTCCATCTTCTGCTGTGATGTTGGCACTTTTGGATTGGTTTAGAGTAGAAGCTCACTGTCTAACATAGGTGATAGGTATTGAGAAGCAATTGTAAATATTGTCCATGTAGTTTTAGTTTAAGAAGATAACACCGCCCCAAGAGCGGGCAGAGTGCCTCAGACTGTCCTGATGAGCGGACCTCAGCAGGACAGGAGAAAGAATTTTATAGATAAGAAACAATAAACAACCTTGAGACTGAGAAATGAAGAACTCTGACTCCTTCTCCGACCGCTGGGCTGGGAAAAGAGACTTTCTAATGTATCCTGGGGTCACTCTGAGCAGCGAGAGACCCCGAGAAGCATCTGCCAGTGCCAGCAGCACTGGCTGCAGAAACTGGAGCACGTGTGCTGGAATCTCTGGGTTCAACTCTGTGCTCAGCACAGGAAGACTCAACGAGATCCCCTTCCCACAATGGGAAAACTTCACCAGCTGACCTGGAGCAATTCACTGCCATTCATCACCACCGCTGTTGGCATGGGAATGGGAGGTCTAACCTTGTGTGAAGCTGCCAGCACCCTGAAATTACTGCTCTGCCTTTTCTATGACTCAGCAACTGCAAGACAAGAACTCCATGTTCCCCAGCAGAAGCACATCCCAGAGCTGTCATGCCAGCAGATACCAGCCCCTCATCTCTTGTAAACAAAAGCCCTCCCTCCTACAACTGCAGCACTCAGAGGCTCTGCTGGGTTTCAATGGGCAGGGTTTGCACGAGTGTGGGTGTCATTCAAGGAGATTTCTCTCTTCCCCCACAGAAGAGCTGAGCTGTAGGTGTGCAGAAGACAGTCAGGTGAGCAGCTGCAAGGAGCCCAGTAGCACCAAGAGCCAGCCAGGAGGGTTTTGCTCATCCTTCCACTGCACAGCGAGCAGGGCAGGAAGCTGGTGATAAATCAGGGCAGCTCTCCAGAAACGAGGCTGCTGAAGAATGAGTCACCTGCCCGAGTGCAAAGAACTTCTCCCAACAGTTTGTCTGCCTGCATCACGGGGAGAGCAGAGAGACCTCCCCCCTCAACTGCAGGGCAATAAGAAAAAGAGTAAATGAGGAAACCCTGCAGGTCTTGTAGCACAGAGCTGCTGGTTTAAGTTCCATGATTTCATGAACATCTTTCTAATGACCTTAACCTAGGCTTACTCTTCCTCTGCCTCCATCGTGCCTGAGTCAGCTTCTATTCCTGACCTCAGGAAGAAAGCAAACTGCCTTGAGGCATGGATCTCCAAGGATTCTCTGACTCTGGTGCTCTTTTTGTCCAGCACCTCAGCAATGCCTGCTGTCACCACCTCATGGTATTGTTTTCTCCATGCAGCCTTGCTCCCTGAGTCTCCTGTTGCTGTACTTAGAGAAAGCAGTAGGATGAAGTAGTGCTGCAGCACTTCCTATGCTGGCACTCTGGGACCACTTCATTTTTTGTTTTCCAGGGCCCCAAGTCAGAATATTTGCTGCTTTGATCATTGCTGGTGGAAGAAAGAATCAACCCCGGGGTCTCTTCTCCCTTTAACAAACTGCTCCACAGCGGCAGGGTTTTTCCTCAGTGGAAACCCATTAGCACACAAACATAAGTCCTCATTGCCCAACAGGGAGGGCAGAGATTGCTAAAAAGGATCTTTCTTCGTGCCTCTCAGTAGTCATCAACAACCTGTTCAAGTTTTTTAATATAAAAATATTCCAGTGTATACAAACAAAACCATGAAGTCTGCTTATTTTCTCTTTCCCTCTCATTCTTTTGCATACATATAGGAAGTGTCTCCTCATCTGTGATTTAATTGGCCTGGCTGTTTATGCCAAAAGAAATGAGTCACAGGACTCGAGAGCTCTGCTCTCCAGCCTGTTGGCTTGTCTAGCAGCAGGTGGGTCAAGCCTGAGCAGCAGCTGCTGCAGCTCTCTGTGTGCAGGGCTGTTTGTCTGAGTCCCTGCATGGAGGGGATGCCTGGGGAGAGGCAGGAATGCACAAACACATTCCCTGCAGGAGCAGCCCATCCATATGGTGCGCTGTGTGAGGAGGGACAAAAGCCTCGGCAGGGCACCCTGGCTGAGCAGAGGACTCAGCCTGGCAGATGCAAAGCTCAGCAATCAGTGCAGGCCCCATCCCCATGGTGAAAGGATTTTGCTTCTTGTTATCCCATCCCTTTCTTTTAAGGTGTGGGGAGCAGGGTGTACTACCCTGGGCATCTGGCAGGATGGCAGCATCTGGGAAGGAAATATCCTTCCACATGGAAGTCCCTTTGCTTGGGCTGTCTCATGTCCAAGATCACTCCATCACATACAGGCAGGAAGAGGAGTCCTTCAAGTTTGCTTTTCCTGCAAAACCCAGCTGAAGACTCTCCTTCCTTGTTAAATACTGGATGTCGCTTTTCCTGGCAGGGATCACATGCCACAGTGCCACAGCAAAAACGTCCATCTGTCAGCTGAGACACTGAAAGTGCACGAGTCAGGGGCTTCACCTCAGCCTGGGGAAGGCTAGGGACCACTGTGCCTCAGGATCTGACAGCTCACAGGATCCATATCTTGGATTTGCTTGTGCCAGGGTTTTCCCAAGACCTCAGCCAGCTGGGAACAGATGGAAGGGGCAGTCAGTGCCAAGCTGCTTTTAAAATCCACCTCCTGTGTGGGTTCCTAAGTAAGAGCAGAGTACTGAAGGAAGACCTGCTCTGCCTCTGTGAACAGCAGTTGTTCAGAGTAATTCTTACCTCTTGTGGAGATAAACAGACCTGTCTGATTCACTCAGCTGCAGTTTTACACAAAAGGCTATGGAATATGGTGGGCCCCGTCCACAGGTGGCAGCAAGTCAAGCAAGGTGAGAGTCTGGATGCAAAGATACCAACAGTGTGGGTGCTTGACCTTCCACAGTGCAGATGTGGAGATACAAAGGAGAGCTACTCAGTGAGGCCCAAAACCTGTCCTGGTCTGATGTAACTGTTGCATTTGTCCATCAGAGGATTTTAGCAGGAAGTCATGCAAGTGGAAAAGGATTTGATGATTAATTATTTCAGAGTTTGCTTGTTCGCTTCTCCTTCCCCTTCCCTCTGTCTTCCTCTGTCATGTCTCCACCTCACTGGGCTAATACATGTTTCATGACTGAAATACATCCTCTCTGAAAATATTCCACTGAAATATTCATGAACAACAGTTTTAATTATTTGCTCAGTGCTTAATGACTTCATGGCAGCCACTCTGCCAGAGGCCTAAAACAACTGTCTGCTTTGGTGACCAGCACTTTCCCATTGTCATCCTCTTCTCCCTCTCTGTGTCTTACTTTTTTTAAACTGTAAGTCCTCAGGGATGGGCTGAAGCATTTTTCTTAATATTTTCAAGGTCTTTGATTTGTAGAACTCCTAGGAAAATAGGGAGCCTTTTCCTGGACAAGCGCTGGTGGCAGTAAAAGAGACACAGATGTAATCAAGAGCATCTTAGTGACACGAAGACAACTGTCCACACTTCTCTCTTCCACTGGAAAACAGCAGAAGGCCCCAACACTTCTTGGAACAGGACACAAATGTTATTACAGTGTGGCCCTTTGTTGCCCTTCAGTTCAGAGAGGAGGTTCTCACAGTGGCAAGGATGCCAACCCCAAAAACACTCAAAAGATATATTGCACTTGTAATTACATTTCTATCTCCCTCTACAGAAAAGCTGTCTGCTGCTGGAGGAGATATTTCCTTGTCACAAAAGTAGTTATTCCTGCTCATACAGAGTGATTCCTTGGTTTATTGTGCCAACAGCAGCATCTTAAGTACAACATGCAGAGACAGGAAATCACTGTCCCAGGGCACAGCTCCTCCACTCCTGATGGCAGTGGAACTGCAGGACTCTGTCCTTGACCCCCTCAGCAAATGTCTCAGTGACATTTCCAACCTGCTGCTGAGACAGATTTAAGATGTGCTCTGTGGTGTCTGCCTGCTGGGGGCTGAATAGAAGTATCCACTTGAGGATACCCTTTCAGGGCACGTCAGCAAATACATCCCACAGGAGAGCAGCAGCCAGAAAGAGGGCCTTCAAATGTCCTTCCCCATCTGGGATGATGGGGAGGCAGGGGAATTCCAGGAAAGGGGAAGTTTTGAAGCCAGAAGGCTTCCTGACACCCCAGGGAGATGGTGTGGAACAGCCACAGCTGCTGGTGATTTTGGCAGCCCTGGGCAGCAGGGCAGATTGGAATGGTGTGCGCTGAATTTCTGTGTGGGACTCCAGAGTGGGCTGGAGGTGGTGCTTCATCTCTCCCCTGTGCCATCTCCCCTCCTGGGCAGGAGTGCAGGTTGAAACTTCCTTCTCCAGCTCAGTGTTAGGCAACGTGCCAAAGAGCATGGGGAAAGGGGATGATAAGGAGAAAGGTAAGAGACCCTGCTGCAATGAAGAGTGAAGAATAAAGTGCTGGAGAACTCAAGCAGCAATCTTTAGTGGCCTTTAATTTCTGTGGAATTTGAAATTTATTGTCATTTGTATGTTTTACTCAAAAATCTCCTCTTGGCAAATTCAACAGAACATGAAGGTCTTCACAGCACAGAGTGGGCTGGCAAGGGTGCTTTGATTCAGAAAAACATTGAAAACTTGGTCAGACCTGACTTGTACCCCGTTCTACAGCAACCTTCCCAAACCCATGAGAATGCCAGGCCTGAGCCTTTCTCTGCAGCACCAGGGGCCAGTGGTAGATGTGTTGTCCTGCCCTTGCCTTGATACTGGTTAACTGACCTATATTTGGAACCAAATAATTTCTGTGCAGAACTGAAAAAATTGCCAGAGCAGTAGAAGAAGTGGCACTGTTCCTGCCAGTGTCAGCTGATCCCCGTGCGGAGCGGAGGTGGCGTTCGTGTTTTGCAAATGGGCCTGAGCTGCAGCTCTTCTCACTGCTAAGCTGCTTTTGAAACTTTCTGCAACAGCTTTTTTACACCCACCCACGCAGGGAATGACACGCTCCCAGGGCTGCACGGGGAACTTAGCAACATTTTCCTGCTAGAAAGACACACAGGTAGCAACAGCAGCCAGATCTGAGGCACCTCTCAGTGCCTGCACCACCTCTCCTGCCCACTTTCCATGCAAGAACACTTCCATGCCTTGTCAGGGGTCCTGCTTCAAAGAACATGATCAGCCCTTGGCATTCATCATCTCAGGGGCAAAGCAACATCTCAGGTCACACAGCAGGGCCAAGGACAGCTTTGGGTGCCCCCAGCCCCGGAGTTGAGCCTGGGTGACCTGCTCCTCCTGTGGTCGGTATTCCACCATAAATGGGTGCAAATGAAGTTCTTCAGAGCAAGGACACTTGGTGATGAGGCACAACTGCAGCTGGGAGGGGACACAGATGTGGGAAAGCACCAGCCTAACGTGCACTGGGATTTGTCCATGTCCTTGGTGTGCAGTGGCATGGAGAGAGTTTCTAAAATTCCTCCCATGAACACAGAGGTGAGGACATCCTCCCACAGCAGACAAAGGGACAGACAGGACCAATGTGCACCAACTCCTTGAAGAGGTCTTGATAATTGTGTCTCAAAAACCCCATGGAATTCCCCATTGCAGACCCTTCTGAGAGACAGCAGAAGTGAGATATCCTTGTGGGATAACAAAAAAAAATAGCAAGAAGTTTGAGGAAGAGGTTGGAGAGGCAGACTTTGCATTGGTAGCAGATGTCCCAGACCCCAGTGGGACAGACCTGGGGTGTCCGATGGCTCCAGACAAGTTTGTTTCTGTGGTTCTGTTTCATGAAACAAAATCCAGGGCTCATGCTACTTTGTTGGTACTGAAGGACTGCCTAGAGTATTCTCATGACAGATGTGTTGCTATGAATCCTTGGAAATCTCATCTCTAATGCTGCCAGGCTTGGAGGAGAGACCACTCTTTGGGATCCAAAAAGGCTGGAGATCACTTCTTGCTCCATTAGCAGGACTGCTGTTCCTCAGCAAGTCTGAGGCTGCACAAATGCAGCTGAGCTTGCAGAACATCAAAGAATGGACACTTGAAGGGACAGTAAGCTTTCATCAGTGGGAAACTTACCCTGGGAAGTGTAAAAAGGCTGGGAAAGTACACTCAGCTACTTCCCCTAAACAGCCTTCTAGTCTTCAAGGGAGGTTGCCATGGAAAAAGAACAAGTTGGAGATCTCAGATCCCTTTTGTTTGTTTTGTTACTTTGTTCATTCCTTTGTGCAGTGAAGATCCCAGCAGAACCAGCAGGCTGGCTGACACAGCCAGTGACAGATCTTAAATATTAACAAACAGATCTGCCTTCTGCAGCTTGGAGCAGCCTTCCAGAGAGGGGTGCTCTGAAAGCAGCTGCTTGCTTGCATGGTCTGGTTGAAGAGGATGTCAGAACCATGTGCAGGATCCAGAATTGGCAAAAGAGGCTGATTAAAATAGCTGTGAGTGCTGGCAGAGCACGGACTAAAAGTGCTCCTGTTCTAAGTGGGTAAGTTTCAATGGAGGAAATAGCTGTCAGCTGACTCAGACATTGAGCCCCAGCATCCCAGGAATACTGAACCCAGGGGGAATTTTTACTTTCCTCACCAGTAAACCTGCAAGGCAGAACCTGAGGTTTACAGAAACAACCAGCAGGGCCTGGCTGGGAATTTTTTTCTCCATGTGCTTTATGTTTGTTTGCCTGTATTATGACATTAGACAGAATGGGGCAGCTCCCTGTGAAAATTTTCTTGGGGAAATGTAAAACTGTTCTGAGAAAAGGGAAATATTTTAGTTCCAATTCCAGCTCCACCAGGATGCTCCATGTCCAGGAAGCTCCAGGACGTTCCTGCAGGGACTCCTACAACCACTAAAGAACACAAATGAAAAGCAGGGTAGCAATTCTGTGTGTTGGGTTTAATTTCTTTTTTTTTTTTTTTCAGCAGGGAGGGGAAATAAAAGGAAACATTCTGCTTTTGGAGCAGCTGTCAACCCCTTTTTTGATGGCCAGAAATGTATCAGCACAGCCTCTTAGACTGAATTTGTAACTATTCTTAGATAAATGTAACTATAAAAAAAAAAGTGACTATTCTTAGATATTCACTTTAGGTTTACTGAGTATTAAAAAACTCCTGAAAGTCTTCCTGCAGGAGGAGGCTACTGTCTATTTTCAGAGTGTAGGGGAGTTAACAAAATAAAGCAGAAAATAACTCAATTTTAGTCTAAAAATATGCAGACTTGATCTCTGCAATCCTAAAAAGCAGAGGGGTCACCATCTAGGAAACTCACCAAAATATTATAAACATGACCTCAGACCAAGTGAACACAAACAGAACACAAATTGCTGTGACAGGGATCTCATGTGACTTCACCAGCTGAAGGACACAAAAGTTGCATGAAAAAGTGAGAAATCGTACAAAATGGACATTATACCTGAAAACAAAGGAAGCATACAATGTTTCATGGATATAAAGAATAATTCAGAAGGAAACAGCCTGGAGTCCTGATCTGTCCCATTACTCAGAAACAAAGTATAGACCTTAAGTAGAAAATTAAATCCTAGAGCCTTAAATGCACCCATTTATGGGAAATGGAGACCTCTTATCTCATAATGCAGGTTTTCCAGAGCTGCAAAGTGATTTCTAATCATCAGTCCCACCTCACTCCCATTTCTTCATAAAAAGCTTAGAAATGTCAGAACTGGAATTTGATCCTAAGGAAGATTTTTGAAGTCTGGAAAGACTTCTTAGGTTGAAAAATTAGTGGGCTTTTTGTGGTTTTTGGGTTTTTTTTCCTCCTGTTAAAGAAGAAATGAATGGTGGTAAAAAAGAGGCTCCAGGTATTTGCTGCCAACAGTTTTCTGCTCTTTGCTGCCAACACTTTTCTGCTCTTTGAAGAAATGAGCTGCCTTTCAAAGCAGCTCTTAGTCAGGCCTGCTCACCTGCCTCTATGCCTTGAAAGAATTTTCCTTTCCTAATGAAGTTGGCTTGGAGACACAGACAAGACAGTACTCACCAACCCCAAGGTCTGTAAATAAGATCATTGGGAAAAGACTGCAAATGCACCAGATATCAAAGTAGCCAGTAAACTAATTTAAGAAGGAGATTGATTGCTGCTGTGTGAAATTAAAAATTACTATGCTTTTTTTTCCCACTGAAATTAGTCACAGAGGAGAGGCATGTTAATAAATCAGTTCTGGTGCGTAGCAAACAGGCATAAGGAAAAGTAATTAAAAGCTTGTAGAGATCTTCATCTGTGTCTATAAAAGCTGCAAAGCCATTCCTGGCTGCTCATCTAAACCTTTTGCCCATCTCTGCCTAGGTGAAATGATAGTCCATTTCACCCTCTTTACCTCCAGAAAGCTTTTTCTGAGATCAAACCCATCTCACTGGACTGTTTTAGTCATCCTGAAGAGTGTGTGGAGAAGAATATAAATACTTCCTGCCTTTCCCATGCTTGGAGAGCATTCCTGATTTTTCTCCCTGTTCATCTCTTCTCCAGCCTTGTTCCCTGCTCTGCTCTGCAGCATTGAGGAGCCTTAGCTGCCCTTCAGACATTGAATTTAATGATCCTGGTAACTGTGCCACACAATAGAAGCGCAGGCAAAAGAAAGAAGGAAGAGTTGGCACAGGCAGAGATGCATTGTGCTGAATTTTACATCAGGACCAGAAGGGTTTTTATTATATGATTTTCTTCTTTACAGCTCCCAGCAGAGCAGCAAGTGCACAGATAGGCTGTAAACCCATACAGTGCAGTCTGTATAAATCACAACTATAAAGCCATCTAATATTCCCTCATGGTTATCCAGCACCCTCAGCCCTATCAAAGCCAAGAGGGCCCATTATTGCTGTTGGTGGCATGTCTCTGTTTGCAGAGATAAGAGAAGAATGAAGAGGGGGCACAGCTAGTGGAAGGGGCCAAGGGTACTGGGGATTCCCAATACAAGACCCAATTATATACCAAATATAAGGAGACTTACTCAAGAAATTTTATGAGGCCATGACAAAATGGGTTTCAGACCTCAAGACCTTTATCCCTAGCTGGGATTTTGCCCCAGAAATGAGATCCCTGCTCCTAACTGTACCAAAATGCCCCTTCCACATACATCCTGACACTCAAGGAAGCAGATGCAATGGCTGTGAAAGATGATGTTGGAAGATGTTTCTCTAGGGGGGAAAAAAAAGAAAAACAACCCCTGTTTTGTGAGCTAATGAGCAGCCCTGGCAGCTGAAATGATCAGTGGCACATAATTTCATGTCAATAGACATTTGCCTCCTGACAGCCATATTAAGGGGGTCCAACTGGGTGTTGATGTGGTTATCCTTTGCTGGTAGGTATGGAGATATTTTCCACAGGCAGACAGGCTGCAGGCTGCTGATCCTTCCTTGCTGGGGCTCAGAGGCAGCCAGCTCTCCCAGAGATCCCTGCCACAGAGAGCTCATCAGGGAAGTCAGGGTGTCGGAACTCAGCACATCCCTCCGGGCGTCCAGAGCTGCCGAGGACCCTGCTGGGGGGCTCAGAGACCCTGGCACGCAGCCCAGAACACCTGGGGATTTGATTTTGACCCCTGGAGCAAGTTGCCAACCATGTATGAGGACATGAAAGACACAGGTTTGAATAGTGTAATAATAAAATGATCACAGGGTGAAAATGTCGATTTTAGGATTTTTGATATGGGGGTTATGGGGACAAGATGGAGGAATTTGGGGTGTGTCCAGCCTTTCTTCTTCTTCTTCTTCTTGGTCTCCATTTTCTGCTGCGATGCTGGCACTTTGGGATTGGTTTAGAGTAGAAGTGCACTGTCTAACACAGGTGATAGGTATTGGGAATTAAGTGTAAATATGTTATACATAGTTTGTAGTACAAAATGACAACACTGCCTCAGGGGTGGTCAGAGTGCCTTTGGCTGCCCTGCTGAGCAGATCTCAGCTGGGCAGAAAGAAAATTTTATAGATAAGAATTAATAAACATCCTCAAGACCGAAAAGCGAAGAGTCCAGAGTCGCTCTTCAGTTGTGTGGGCCGAAGCAGAGACATCCTGCGCATCTCAGGGCAGCAATTATCAACAGCAACCCGAGAGCAGGGCATCCATGTGGAGGGGGAGCAGCTGTCCCAGCCCCTTCTGCTCCAGAGGGAAGGATTAGCCCATGCCCACAAGCTGCTGAGGCCACGGTGAGAGCATTCCTGGGAGCTGAGCAGGCAGATGCCATGGGAGATGGATTGGATTTTCATGTGCTGCCCTGGGGACAACGATTTCCTGTGGGTTCTCAGCATGTTAGAGAACACAGGTGCCATAAAACAAGTTGAAAAAGGAGCTGTCCAGCAGCATAGGTGATGGTCTTTGCTCATGCAGAGCTGCACTGCCAGCTCTGACAGAGCACACGAGGTTTCCAGTCAGCAGAGACCTCACAACAGCAGTAATGAATGTGCATGGGAGGCAGAGAGGGTGGCTGGCTTGTGTGTGACTGCAGCTCCTGAGATGTCACTGGTGTGTGCCCCTCAGCCTTTTCTTAGTGGTTTCAGGGTCAGAGGATGCCAGGTTCTGTAAAAGCATGTGATAACAGACCCTTTCTCTTCCACCAGCTTTTGTTCTAAGGCCTGCCTTTCATGCTCTGAATTTCCAGCAGATCACCTCTATTTCCAGCAGCTGTATTTTTTTACCCTCCAACCCGATGTCCCCAGTCACAGATGTCACCCATCAGGGATGATCTAGGGCTTTATTGTTCACAGTGACTCATAAAAGCCATTAGCTCTGAAAAGTAGCCCACTAAATGTAGAAGGAAATCAGCAAAACAACACATGACAAAGCAGTTGTGAGAAGTGATGTAAGCCTTACGTGGTGCTACGTGGCTTTGAATTAATTCACATCCACTTCATGGGCTCTGCTTTTGCACCCAGGTGATGTACAAAAAGGAGTAAAGAATCTTTTAGTATTCCCCATTCTTTAAGAGGACACTGTGTCTGTCTCTAACGTAGTTTCTCGGTTTAACATTCTGAATAAGAACACGGTGGTGACAGACAGATGGACAAGATGAACTTAAAAGTCCTTGCCATGTGCAGTGTCTATGATTTCATGAGTCATTTCAGTCAGAAAGAGAGGTAATGAAACATTTGAATGGAGCTAAAAAGACATGACATCATGGCTCTCTTTGCTCTCTTTGGAATTAGTAGTAAATTAAATTAACCTCAGCCATTTATCATTAACAAAAAACCCCTTTAATTTGCTTTCCAATAAATACGTGCCCCCTCTCTCTTAAATCAATTCACCAGAGAAAAGTGAGAGGCTTTGTCCTGCATATGCAAAGCAGAACAATGTGGTCCTTAAACCACCTATAGAACTTCCATCATCAAAAACAAATCACCCACAGCTCCACCACAGCTACATCCAAACACCAACTAAAATACTTAACTGCAGCCTTTAGCAGCAGTTCTTGTTCTGGCTGCTTAACTGAGCATCCTTTCCATCTGGGCTGGCTGAAATGCCCTGGTGAGATTCCCTGGGCACAGCTGCTTATGCCTTTCAGAGCACTGCTGTGTCTGGCTGGTTTTAAAGTCAGGATTTTCCTTGAGACATCCAAACTCACAGTGACACAGTTTTACAGGATTCACCAAAGGGACCTTGAGCTGCTTAAAGGACTTCCTATGTTTTTGGAGGGTTACATGGACAAGGTTCAAGCCCTCTCCCTGCAGGTCTCTCCTTCTTCCACTTTTGATTTTTCTCCTCTCTTTTCTCCCAAAACAGACTCCATGATTCTGCTATGCTTGTGGTGAAAAGAATAAATAGAAAGTCACCTTGCCAGAGTTTACAAATGGTGGTATTTCTACATTTTACCATTGATACTCAGGTTGTAACTTGCTAGGAAGAATGATCTTACTTGACACAATTAGAATCACAATATCTGAAGCTTTGGAACAAGGTTGTTTGAGGAAAATTTGCTCAAGTTTCAACAGAACAAAGTCAGACATGGTAAAAATAAGAGAAAAAGCCCTTGAGATTTAAATATGGATTTTGACTCTGGGGGGTACTGAATGTGCTGGGAAACAAGAAATTTGTGCTCTCAGCTAGAGAGCACACTAGAGACAGCCACTGAATGTCACAGGACAATGTGGTCTGCACCACATTTGACAAAGTGAATCTTTCAATTATGTGTGACATCCTGAGGACACATCAGGAAAGGCCCAGGTGATGCTCAGGTCAGTCAAACTGAGACTGGGTGAACACCTGAATCTTTAGCACAGATAATTTGGACAGTCTTGGGACCAGCACTTTGACAAGATCCCATGAGGTCACAGAGGTTCCTGCTTTACAATGGCTTCTGTGTAAACCTGGGCTCCTAATTAATTGCTTAATTAGTTACAGCCTGTAGAAACCTGCTCAGAACAATGCCATCTGTGCAACAAGGTCAAGGAATGAGGACACTTTTGGAACAATGACTGAGTGTGGTGTCTTGAATTAAATTCAGAAATGTCAGGCTGGGACAGTTACTATTTAAATTAGTACAAAGTCCCACGTGTCTCTGGAGCAAATCCCACTTCCAGGGTTCTCACACCTGGGAGGATTTGGAGTGTGCTCTCTGCCATTATCAGCCCAAGGACCACCGCCAGCTTCTGCAGCACGTCGTTGTCAGAGCAAAGGGAAATGCTGGGAGAAGCTACTTGGTTTGGATCTGTGGGAAAGGAATTCTCCACAACTCCTTCTACAGACTCCTCATCAAATGAATGAGCCACAAAAAGTCCAAATGCAAGCCAGACAAAAGCTCTCTGAACAGAACTGGGAAGAAAAATTGCCTTTCTTGCTCCCACCACCACATTTCTACCCCTCCTGGTAGAGACAGGACTTGTAAGTAAAGGTCCCTCATGGTGATACGCCTCATAATTCTGGGACAGACAGAAACATCCATTGGGAATGGGAATTCCAGGTAATGTCTGGTTGGAATTGCACCCTTTCTCCTGGATTTCATGATGGTAGCAGGATGAAGAATGGGGTCAAGCAGAGACTGCCAAGCCCATCTTTCCCAGAGGACGCTGTAAGACCTCTTCTTTTGCCCCTGGTCTTGCCCATCCTCTTGGAGGAAGCTGAGTCCTCCTGCAAACACACGTGGGCTGGCAGGAGCACCCCTGACTCTTCCACACTACTCAGAAATAATGCAAGAAATGGCAATAATGCAACATGTGGAAATGTCATTGATAACTTCTTGTTCATCACAACCCATAATGAGTCTATTTAATACCAAACTGGCATGGGGGAAGGTTTTCCCAACATGAAAAAGCTGAGTTATTTTCACCCCAAGCAGAAAAAAATTGCAGATTGGTTTTAATACCAAGAGTAACAGTTTTATTGCCAAAATGACAAAAATGTCTTGATAGGTATATTTGAATCTCTTAGATGCAAATTGCACAGATGCAGGTAGATCCTGGTCCATTTCTTTTTAGCTGGTTCTTGTAGCTTGTCCCAAAATAAATATATAAAAAACTTGATCTCTTTCCTACTGCTGGGAAGTCATTCAATTCAATGAAGAATTACCATTGTCTGGGAGGCATCTTTGGGTGCCTAGCTCACTAGATTCAAATCTTCAGAGAGATACTCTGCAGCCTGTTTGAAAGATATGCGTAGATTGAAATCAGAAGTGATCAATTTCCTCTGCTGTGCATTCAAACAAAGTAGTAATTCAGAAGCCCTCACCAAAAGAGATGCTGAGAGATAGCAAGCTGTATATTCAAGATTAGAATATAGCCCTGAGTCTCTGGTACATGATGTTAATCTTTGATAAGAATATTAAAAAACTCTGTGTATGTTGCAGACTGATAAAATATTAACCTCAAGCCTCCAAGACACCCTCATCCATTTACTGCTGCCTACACTGAACCTCAAGTGAGAGGGGCTTCCTTTCCCTGGTCTTGTTTTTTAAAGGGTGCTGCCACATCATGAGATGAAAGAAAGGTCTATGCTATAAACAGCACCCAAAGAGCTGCTCTAGATGAAGGTGCTGCTCTCCTTGCCACAGCAGACTTCAAAGCAGATCATTCACCCCCTTGCATGTGAAGACCTTCAGCACATCACAAAGTATTTTGGTCTTCCTTGACAATGGAAACAGACATTGGGATGGCCAGAGGGAAGGGACCGTGTTCCATTCCCAGGAATGCAAAAAGGTCTCTTTTTTTTTTTTTTTTTTTCTCAAGCCTCTTTCAGCAGGGCAGACATTGGGAGGTGCAAAAGAATGCATCCTGTCTCTGCCCTCAGACTGTGAACATGCTCCTTCTGCTTCCTCTCCTGAAATATAATTCTTCCTGGAAAACCTACCTTTGCATATGGAAAAAAAAAAATGGAAGTATTTAGCTGAGATAACTGAGGATTACTAACAAAAGCCTCAAAACCATTTCCATAATCCTGCTAACAGCATCTCTGCTCTCTACATTTAAAAAAAATTGCAAAACACTAAAACCCCACTGCCTAAGACTAAAAAGTTCCTTAAACTTAGTCAGAATTGCCTAGAAGTCAGGGAGACTGAACCCCTGATCAACGCCTGTGGAATATTTATTGCCCTACTCTTCTGATGACTCCACCAGAGAGGCCTCAGAGTGAATTTGTGAATACTACAGGCACTTCCAGCTTAGTGGCAGCTGTGGACTGAAACAATCCTCACATTCTCATAAAACTGTGACATAACAAGTCAATTGCAAAGCAACAAAAAGTAAGAGCAGGATAAAGAGGGTGCCCTCCTGGCATCAGGATATTTTATACCCTTGAAGTATGACTATATTGACAAGTCTCTGGGGCTATATCTGGCTTAGCAAAATGTGTGAGGCATAAACAACTGGCAGAGAAAAATTCATGTACAATACTTGCTATCATGCAGGATGCTCTTGAAAATAAAAAAAAAGATCCCTCATCTCCTCAAATGCTTCAAGTTGGTCTCTCTCCTATCTCAAAACTTCCTTGTAATTAAACACCTGCATAATGAATTAAACTCTCCAGGGAATGTTATTTGCCAGCTACTTTTTCAATTATTTAAAATTAGCTTAAGGGCTAAAGCAATCAGGTCATTCATTAATTTAATTCCTTTTTGTAGCCATACTTCGTGACTTGGAAATGAAGCTACAAGATCAAAAGGACAAAGAGGAATGAAGAGGAAATTATACAAGACACTTACAAAGTTCCCTGGCCCATGACCTCAGCCAGGATGCACAGTCTCTGCTGGTACACAACACACTCTAAATGGCCATTTTCTTGTGCAGACAAACACTTCTCTGGAGACATCTTCCCAAAGGGAAAAGTTGGCAGGAGCAACGTCCGTGCACACGCAAAGCACTGGCTGGCAGCCAGCTCCCACTTGGGCAGATGAGAACTGGAGATGCTGGGAACTCATCAGCCCCACTTCAGAGCAGCTATCTTTGTCTGCAGAGCTGCCTGGGGGAAGGAAGAGGGGAAGAGATCCTCTTCTACCCAATCCAGGGTGAAGCTTTCCTCTCTCCTCCCAAAGGACCAGAAGTTGCAAAATTCTTGAATGCATTAAACCACACCACAAGCTTTTGGCAGAGGCAAAGGATGTCACCCAAATGCCCCATGTCACCAGGGGCCAGGGTCATCTATTTCTGAGCTGCTTTTCCAAGCACAGGGAAGCCAGCGCTCTCTGATGGTGACATGTGTACCCGGCTCCTTCAGGAGTGTCGTGGCTGGGAAGAGAAGCCTTGCTACTTGATTCCCCTCTGCCTGGCAGATCTGTGCCCTGCCTGATGGCAGTAAGGGGAGGAGTGTGGGCCAGCAGCCAGCTGTGACCTTCTGCAAGGAGCCCATGGCCTGGTGGCCTCCCAGGACCAGGGCTCTCATGTGAGTGCAGTGGCCACACCGTCAGCACTGTGCCATCGCAGCAAGGCAGCAGCACTGGGCTCCTCTAGGAAAACTCCTGCCACAAAAGGTTTTTGCAGTTCCTTGTGAGGAGGAACTGATTTTAAACTATTTTCACTCATTCCTAGCACAACTGGGTTTAATTGTTTTACACATCACCTTTTGCAGCAGAAAAACTGCAACAGTTCAGAAGGGTAAGAGGGCACCTGGGTGTGCCTGTACTCACATGCAGAGAGCTGGAGAGAGGGATTTGTTTTCTGATTGAGCAGCACAGAGAGCTCAAACCTTTGTGTGCCAGCCAGCAGAGACTGGGCTGGGCAGCCCCAGAGTACACACAGGGCCCTTTACCCAATCTCTGTGCTCAAAGAAACAGCCTTGCTTAAGCAAAAGAATTGTGAGACTTGGTATCTGGTCCAAGACAGCAAAACAAAGGCCTTTTGTTTCCATTAAATCTCATCATCTTTAGACAGCTCTTTTGTCCAAGCATTACTTGGACCAAGAAATAATGCAGTGTGGAAAAATCTCTTGAAAATGCAAAAGCCTCCTGTCTGCTTTGCTAGCATTGCTTCAGCAATGCTGACCAGCATATCCTGTAAGTATAGATCTTGGCCTGTCACTGCCAAGGAAAGAAAAATACCACATTTTTTGTTCTTCTTTTGCCTTCTCTTCTTTGATATAGGAGGTTGCTGCATCCCCTGTGCAAACACACGCTCTTGGCTGTGTGTCAAGCTCTTTATAATAGACCATATTCATTCTTTCTATGGAGTAAAGTGGGACAGATAAGAAACAAAGCAGGGTGGATGGATAAGAGCAGGGCATCACCAGCCAGGCTGGTGGAGTGTGGCACATCATTCTGCTGTTCTGTCTCATTGTTTTCCCTGTTGATACAGGGACTATGAGCCACCTTTCTAAGGAACAAACAGCAGATAGCACCTGGCTATTATTTCTCTGTCCTCTTCTTTTGAGGTTGGATGTCAAAACCTTATGCCAGAAAAGCAAGGACATTGAAATCCATACATGTATGCTGAGCACTGAAACCCTGAAAAAAGCTAGAATTCATGTTATTTTCTACCTTCCAGTGGAAACATGAACATTCTTTCCTTCTCCCCAGTGACTACTGAAATATGTCAGAATACAGATATTTTCCTAAAGGCCCTGTCTCTGAAAACTGGATGAAAAGTAACCAAATATTTCAGAAGTTATCACAAAGAAAGACAAGCTACTCTTTTTTTTCTGCTCACATAGGCCTTGTTTCTGTGGGAAAACTGTAGAAAATCCTTTACCCAGTGAGACAATGTGAGCAAATAATTACAAAGCTTTGCATCCTTGCGTGCCCCTGCCAGGGAGGCAATTACAGCAGGGAGCCAGAGCAGCAGACAGGCAGGGATTGCTCCCCTGTGCTCCCAGGGCACTCTGCTGCCTGGCAGGTCCCAGCTGCTGCCAGGGAGGAGGGAGGGAGGCTGGGAAGGCCATTTGAGAACCTTAAGCACGTGGAGAAGCGTGCAGAGGGGTTTTTCCAGGTGTGTGTCCAGGTCAGAGGTGGGTGCAGGCGTTGTGCACGCTCCTGTTCCTGCCTGCAAGGGAGCAGGCACAAAGTGAAGCTCATTCATAGCATCAAAGGCTCAGCTCTCCCATAATGAATCTCTGTTTACAGTAGGGAGGGAAATGTGTGACATGGTATTGCTCTCGTTCCTAAAAATAAAAGCAGGGAGAAAAAGAGGATTCATGCAAAAAGACCTTTCAAGATTGTTACCACCACCCCCCAGCCCAAGCAGAAAGCCTGACAGCCCCTGAGAAATCATCTGACAAGTTCAATGGTAAACTTGACAAGACAAAAAAGATATATTTTTTAAGTTCTTTCTTTGATTTATGAGGCTTCACACTTGCCTACCATCTACAATGCTAAAAATATCTTTGGAAATAAAAACTGAGGAACCCTCAAGACTCCAGAGGGTGGAGATTTATGAAAAAATAAACACAATGAGGTGGATTTTTGATCATACACTGCTTGTGGGGAAGAGGTTTTGGTGAAAGACATAATTTACTTTCCTCTTTCCAAAAGTTTTCTTGCAAAATGCACAAAAACTCCTTTGATTGATCTCTTCAGTGGTTGACTAATGAGACAATCCAAACAATGGCAAGCCTAAAAACTCACATGCCTCATTCTGGAGAAGCAAATGTGAGAGAAGACAGGACACAGGGCCCCATCCTGAGAGTGGAGCTGAGAGGAGCACAGGACTGGGCAGCTACAGGAGGTGGGGACAAGACTCTTGTGGGAAGGAAAACACAAACAAAACCAGAAGGAAATGACTGAACAAGTGGGCAGCCCAGTGATGGCCTCAAAGCTCTGTGTTTTTCTGAGGGAAGATGAAAACCAGCAAGTCTCAGCTTTGCTTGGGATAAGATCACCAGGTGACATCCTGCTTGGAAAAGTGGATATCCCAACGGGAAAAAAACCACATTGATCTTTCTTAAAGAGCACTTCTGGATCCACTGCTCCTCCCTGCTGGCTCACCTGTGGATGCACATCTTCATTGCCACCACAGAGGCAGACCCTGCACAGCTGCACCCCTCAATACAGAGGCTCTGCAAGAAGCCCCAGGTCAGCAGCACGTTAGCAAGAGCCTTGGTGGAGACAGCAAGTCCCACACAGAGCAGAAACATCCCCTGCAGGAGAAACTCGGCTTTCATGGAGCACAAACCCCCCAAAATTCAATCATTCTGCTGGTAAGAAGCACCTCTGCTGTCTTACAGCATCCAACCTTGTGTCATTGTTTTGCAGCATGACACGGGCGTACGCGTCATAAATGTGCCGGCAGGTGATGCAGGAATGAACAGAGCACCCATGCCTGTGGAATGAGCTGTACTGCAGATACACCTGCTGCAAACAGAGGCTGCATCTTCAAATGACCAGATTTTTAAAACAAAATTCGCTGCCAGTGCTGTATACTGCATCAAAGAACCCGTCCCCCATCTCCGAGTTTCCTACGCGTTATGATTTATTCCCAGGTGGCCTTGTTGCTACAACTGCTCAGGAAACTTTGGAAAACACAAAATTTTCAAGAGCTCAAGCAACTGTAAAAAAAGAGGTTTGATCATGAGTCACAAGAGTTGATCTTTAGCTATACCTCTGGCTTTTGATAAAGAAGGGGGAAAGCTGGACTATTCTTTTGAATTAACAAGTGATCTCAAATCTTATGAAGGAGTTTAAGTTGAATGATCTATATAAACAGAAATCACATATATGGTTTATGTGTCCAAGTATGAGTTGACATCACTGTCAATATCAGCTTAGCAAGGTGCAGTGTTTTGGTGGTTTGTACCAACTATCTCAGCAAGTTCTCAGCCACAGGAGGTTTGGGCTTAATGTTGGTTTCATTTTTCCCCTGGAAAATGCCAGTTTCTTGGATGTGGGATTTTACAGAAGAATCACTTTTTCCATGTGTTTTCTCAGGGCTGTGATGGACCTGCTGAATGGGAAGGCAGAGAGAGAAAGTTGCTCCCTGGGAGCTTGGGGAGAGGACAGAGAGATGTGATTTCGCTGGACTGGAACAAGCTGGACCATCTTTCTACAAGAGATTTGAAAACTGAGTTTAGGCAGCCACATTCAGCTGTTCTTCATCATTATACTAAACCAAAAACCACACAAGTTTTGGTTTTCAAATGCCAAAATCCTTTAGCATAGTACCAACATTTTTCCCTGTATTCATGCTTTTCCCACCTTTTGTATTCTCCCATGGAAGACAGAGGTTCCTACAGAGTCATGCTGGCTCCTGGGATCCATTCACAGCTGCATGCCCTGGCCTTTGCACACTGGCTCTCAGCACATTCAGCTTCTCAGCCATATTGTTTTTTAGTATTAATTACATTGATTGGGGGGTTTTGTATTTATTGGATCATGCTGTGCTTTCTTTGCTCAGATAAAACTATCTCACAAACAATCAAAACTCAAACAGTCAGAACTTGTTCTTTTCCACAGGACAAACACTAATTGTCTCAGAGGCTTCCCAGAGCAAAGACAGACTGTTCATTTGAAGTAAAAAAAAAAAAAAAAAAAAAGTAGTTCTCTACCTCTTTTTGAGGTTTTTTTTTTTTTTTTGATTTTGAAGAGTAGGATTCTTCAGATCTGAAGAGCCTTCTCTGGTTTGACAAATCAGCAGGGCTGGTAGATGTTTAGTGCAGGCAGATTAGAAAGACAGCTGAGAGGGTGAATGTGAAGGGTGCTGTGGAGCAGAGACTGTAGTTTGCAATAGGCACTAGAGAGAAATATAATCAAATGTTTCCTCGTAGTCACTGATGAGGCTGCCAGTGTGACTCCTTCTCTGTCACCTCACATTATCTGCCCTGCTGGGAAACTCAGTAATTACACTGCAGACACTTGTGGAGACATACTTGTCGAGACAAATGATGGGCACGAGGTGATTGCGAGTTAAGAAATGTTAAGACTGCCTCGTGAAGAAAACAAACCAAAACACAGTCACTTCTTTGGTAAAAAAAAAAGATATTTGCATATTAAAATTTGAAAAGAAGAACTGACTGAGCAAATTTTTTCTGTGGGAAAGGAAATGGTTTCTGGAAAGCAAATTCACATCTGCAGAGCAGAAATTATTTTTATTCTCCTGGAAGGATATTCTAGCTTATCAGCTTGGGACAAGTAGATCTGTTTACCCAATGGGAAAGCCAAGTGTTTGAACTATCAAGGGTGTTTTCTATTCAAAAGCCATGTCCACAGAGGATTCTTAGCTGGATATATAACCTAGCATGGAACCTGACCATTGCCAACTAAAAGCTAAAATAATTTGCAGACACCTCCCTCAGCAAAGTATCTCAAAAGGCAGCCACCACTACCACGGAGACACATCCAGGTGGGGAAGATGCCACCCCTTGAACTGCCTTCCACTGCCCTGGAGAATGTCTGGCAGGAGATGTTTTAACTTTACCTCATGGGACAGGTAAAAGGCAGCAATTCCCAGTGGCCAGAAGCAGCAGAGCATGGAGAACACAGTGAGGCCAAGATGATCCCTTGGTGGCATCATCAGGAAGTTGTCTTCACTCTCGGTGTCACTCGAGTAATCGCTCTGGAGCGGCAAAAGAGAGAAACATAGATGTGCTGGTTAATGACATTATTGCTCTTCCTCTGCCATCAGCCAATTCCCTGATCATTTGACCATTTCTCCTCCTCTTCCTCACCCACTGTGTCACAGACTCCATCACTGTTGCATGAGCTTGAAAGCAAGAAAAGACAAATGTAAAGATATCACTGCAGGCAGCTGAGAAGGAAGCCCATTAAAGGAAGGGGCTCTCTAGTCACATGAACCAGGGTGAATATTTCCTTTCAAAAATAAAGGAGGAGAGGGAGAGGGAGAAAATCCACAGTACTGCTGAAGCCACCCCTTGAAATTGTGCACTCACCTGAACAGGTGAGATACAAAATCAAAAACTGCTTTTGATTTTTCAGGTTTTTGATTTTCAGGTTTTTGTGTGCTGGCATAGTATCTATGGAGACTACCTTTCTGAAATTTCAAATTGCCTTTTCTTTCACATAAAGATGAAATGGGGAAAAGATTTCTCAGATAAATTTGGCCCTGTGCTGAATCACAAAATTATCAGTTATGCTGCTTCCCAAAGGCCAAATTGACCCACCAGTGAGTTACCAAGGGTGAGAGAATAATTCTAATCATACAGTCCTGACCATGCAGACCAACTGTGAACCAGAAGGGTGAAAAAAAATTCAAGAAATCCCAGAAAGAAATCCAACAGCAAAAGGTACCTCAACTCTTCCAGTTAAACACTCCTTTCCCCAAGCAAACCTTCCTTCCCAACACTCTCTCTTACAACAGGACACCTCATCCTGAGCTTACCAAGAAATCTTCTCCATTCAGAACCCCCCCTGACATTGGGATAATTGATAATTTGGCTACCTAGCTCTCTGTCTTCTCTTATTCCTGGATCTGCAAGAGCTTCACCCTGACACTGAAGAAGCTGGATATTAGTCTTGTTGAGACGTCAGAATTATATTTGTCAGTTAGGGTGCCTTTCCCTTCCCTTCCCTTCCCTTCCCTTCCCTTCCCTTCCCTTCCCTTCCCTTCCCTTCCCTTCCCTTCCCTTCCCTTCCCTTCCCTTCCCTTCCCTTCCCTTCCCTTCCCTTCCCTTCCCTTCCCTTCCCTTCCCTTCCCTTCCCTTCCCTGGCACCATTTCCCAAGTTTGTTGGAGGAATCAGGCATTGGAAGGCAGAATGCCACAAAAAGCATCTACACAGGAAGGAAGAAAGAAGGGAATCCAACTCCATTTGTAAGGTGCATTTAAGATGCAGTTTCATCACAGCCTGTAAGTGCCTGAGCAGATATTTTCTGATCAGAGGCAGCTCTTTCATTCTGTAGAAAAGCTGAAGTGACTGAAAGAAGAATAGAGGAAAGCAGACACAAGGTGCAGATTTTTTTAACAGAGATGGTGATGAACCCTATTCTGCAGTTGTAATGGATTTTCTATTTAAAAAAAAAAAACCAAAACCTTTTCTTAAATCAAGGCTGGCTACTCCAAAAAGCTATGAGCTTTACCTCAACTGAGACATTACAATTGCTCTGCAGACAGCCTGCCAAGCACACTGGAGATGTCAGACAACAGGGTCTGCTCTGCACTACAGCTGCCAGCAACCTCTGATGGATATTCAGGAAGCAGCCCTTTTACTTTTTTCCTTCAAAGCAACCAATTCAGCAACATGCACACACTGCATACAAAACTAATTCCTTATGGGGCCCTGTGGGATCTGCCTTCAAATCCAGATGGTCCAGTGCTCTGGTTTGACAAAGACCAACACAACGCTGCTCCAAGTTAATATGTGGTCTGTTTCCCTCCACACAATGCCTGCTCCAGTAATGTGGTTAAACAGGATGACCTGTTCTGCCAGCACTCTGCATCCTTCTGCTCTCCTGCAAGTGTTCTGAGCTCACCTCCATGCAGCAGATGCTGAAGGCAGCAGCTGGATGGAGGCTCTTCTGCCAAAGGCTGTATCTAATCACTGCTCTGCCTCCACACACTCACTCATCCCTGAGCAGCAGGGGGATGATTATTTATTATCTTTATTTATTATTTACCAGAGCAATTATCTTGCTGATAACTTCTTAAGAGGTGATGTCTCTAAAGCCTGCTATTTATTTAATTTTGCCTGTCTATTTATTTCTTTCTCTATACAACTTTGAGTTTTGCACTTGATTGCCTTTCAGTTTTAAAGGCATTTAAAGGAGCCATAATCCCCTAACCCTGACCTGCTGCAGCTCTTCTTGTTTCCCCAGCTCCCAGTGTAAAAATTGCCCTGTCAGTCAGGCAGCCAGCCTTGCAGAATGGGCTCACAGAGGTCTCTCCTTGCTTGGAAAACTTTTCATATGTAACTTGGCAACACCAAAATGCCATGGGCAAAATCCCCTGGATGCAGTTGCCCAGGCCTATTCTTCCTCCTTGATCCCTGGACTTTGATCACCTCCCTTGTGGTGTTTTCTGGACCCCCACAGCCAGGCTGCTCCTCAGGAACTGCCATCCAGCACATTGCCACTGGAAGGGGATCACTGCAGACAGAAATGAACAATCTGCACTAAAACAAGCTGGGGCAAGTGCTGTGACCCTTCATGATTGTCCCCTTTTTGCTTCTCAGCTGACACAGCAGTCCTCAAAGACGTGTGCCAAATACCCACCCTCTACAAATGACAGCAGGCAGCTCATGCAGGGCTCCTGCCACTCACATCCCAGGCTGCATCCCAGAGACATCCCTGGAAGTGATGATGAGAGAGGGAATTGCTACCATTAACAAGATTCATAGGAGGGCACTTGGACACTGCTGAAGGTGACTTCCCAGCCGTGCTCCCTTCATCTGGAGCTGGTTAATGGAGGTTAATATCCCTTGGCAGGGCTCAGTATCTCCAGACTTAAGTGGCTTCTCCTTCAAAGGAGAAAAATAAGTCAAATGCAAAGAGTAATCACTCTTGTAACCTGTTAACAATGTGCCTTTGAAGGAGCTCAGAGATATAAAGTGTGTCCTGTGGGTAGGATGAGTCAGTGCTGTGAGTGCATACCTGAGTGCCACTCCTCTTAGGAGCTCATGCCTGGGCACCACACCTCTGACAGCACACCTGTGCTCTTCTGAGCATATGCCATGGGACAAAACCACTGAAAATTACATTCCCATATTCTCAACACAGCCCTAGATGAGCTTGGGCAAGGTATTTATGGTGCTGTTTTCCTCCATTGCCCAGGTGCAGAACAGGAAAAATGCTGTCAGAGGAGAGCTGTGACAGCCAGTGAACTCATCAGTAAAACCAGCCTGCATGGTCTTTGGGTTGCAGAGCTCTCTGGAAAGGGAACTCTGCCATGCACACCCCCAAGGAGTGTTCAAATATGCCTTCTGGATGCCTACAGCCAGGGGAGGCTGAGGATACAGCCCAGTGCAGGACCACAGGCTGGAAGCATTGACAGAAAGCATGTGTGATTTCATGGGGCTTGGTGGGCATCAATTTCCTCAGGGTCTTCTCTTCATGTTGCAGAAAAAAACATGTCAGGAGGTGCTTGGGAATGGTGAGAAGAGTGGTTGGATGGAACAGGATCCAAATTCTATCTCTACAATTTCATGCTCAGGTCCAAAGGATAAGTTTTCACCACAGAATCCAGCAACTTCTGGTGGGAAAAAAAAGAAGAAATGTATACCTTGAAAGCACTACATTTCTTTTCTTCTTTCACTCCCAGAACATTCTATTTATTTTGCTTTTAGAGATTGTTTCAGACAATGCTGGGTGCTGGGAAAAAGTAAGAGGGTTTTAAGAGACAGCTCCAAGGTATTCTTTTATGCGACGTAAATGAATAATTTAATTTGCTGCCATGAATAGCTTGGGTTTCTCTAAATAAGCAATCTACCTAGTGGCTAGGAGGGAAACTAGCAGCAGTATAATATGACAAATGCTATTTTTGGATAAAAGATGGCACATGAACTCTAACAGGAGGGTATTTCATCTTGTAACTCATTTCATATTTCACTGCCGCCGCATTTGACAAGTTGTCTGTCTATTAGTTGTGGCATAAAGAACTCATAAGATATTTATAAATTTTACAGAGATACCTAAATAGGGAATCATTTGATTTCAGGGATGGGCATGGAAGAGAGAAGTTTAAATCCCTGACAGAACGTGCAGCCTTCTGTTTTCATGCCTGGAAATTGCTGGAGCAAAGCAGGGCTCTATATGCTAATGAGAGCTGTTTCTGAGATGTTTTTCCCTCCAGACAATTATGATTTTCTTAGGCAGACTGAACAACACTCCACCAGGACCTGAGAAGCACTGCTAGTAAAAAATCCCTACAAATAAGTAGTGAAATGTTGCTGCAGGGTACAACCCATGATCAGGATGTCTCCTGCTCCTCCGTAGCACCTCCCATGTTCTTCAGAGTCCCCAGGCTTGGGAAGACAAGAAAATGTCTCCTTCCCAGCAACTTGTCCAAGACATGTTGAGCTGGATAGACCCATCCTGAGGAGGCTGGTGGCTAACAGAGAAGCAAACCCTGCAGCTTGGCTTGGTCAATTCTTCAAACCAAAACCGAATTTATCAAAATGGCTGTGCTTTTTTTCCAGAATATTTCTCTACTGCAAAGTTTTCTGCCAGAGAACAGCAACCTTTCTGCTTATCAAGAACTCTTTTCAAAAAGGCAATCATGTTAGAGCAGTCTGACCTGCAATAAAATTATTTTCTGCATGTGTCCCTCCTGAGAGTCTTGCACTGAGGTGGGGGGGGGGGGGGACACTAGAAAGGGAGGAGATTGATTTTTTGGCATTTCTATGAAATTAAATATCCATCCTCAAAAACCCTAGGTAGGCATACTGGTATAAGGCAGGCAGTGCCAGGGAGACATGGAGAAAGAGCAGTGACTCACAGCCCCATGTCTGGTGTGCCTTCCAGAAGGCATTTTACAGAGATGCTCAAGCTGGGACTCCCCTGACAGGTGGAGAACAGGAGGTAGCCCTCAGTTTTCAAGAGGAAAGAGCTCTTCTGCACAAAGCTGTCCTCTTTGCCAACGTTTCCAAAAAGGGCCTAGTTTATAGAGCTTTCTCCCAGAAAGAAGTGCCAAAGCAGGCATGAGCCTTGGTCTGCTCTGACACTCTGCAGCTTCCATGCCTTGATCATCTGTGGCTTGACAATCAACATGACAAGATACACAGCAATGTCCTGTGCCACTCTCAGTGCAGACTCAAACCCTTTAGACTCTCACAGAGGAGAAGGAAAATTTGCATCTCTGTTGTGTCACCCTCTTCCTCCTAACTTCTGCTCCCAGTCCTGGTACTCGCTCTCTCCCATCCCATCTATTAGCAACCTAAAAAAGCATTTGCTTCTTGTCAGTGACTGGCAGGGAAAAAACTTCTTCCTAGTGTGACACACTTTTGCTGTGTGCTTCAGGTGCTGGTTTTGTGTAGTTAACCATCTGGCATGGTTCATCACCTTACACAGTGACTGTTTGTCCTTAAGGAGTTCTCTTCCATTCCCAGAGTCTCCATACATGAATTTAGGTCTCTAATGAGGCTGTGCTCCGGCCAAGCCCCCGAGGCCCTCATGCATCTGGCCACACAGACACAGCCTCTGTCCACCAGCCTCTGTGAACCAGAGGAGCACAACACAGCAGACACCTTTTTTTCTGGTCTGGTGCTGTCAAATTCCTCTCTCCTCTCCTGCATGACCAGCTGCATCTGCAGAATTTGGACCTTCCTGGAATGGAAGCTACTTGCCATGCTGAGCTACTTCTGCTGCAAACAGATGCTCAGCAGGCTGGTCCTTTGGGATCAGGGGAAAGTTCATGTAGGAGTGTGAAAATCTCAGTGCAGCAATGGAGACAGACCCTGGTCTGAAAGCAGAGGTTTCTAGCAAAACAAGTGTTTCCAACTAACCAGGTCCTTATCCAAACCATGCCTGGATTTCTCATCCCCTGTTCCTAGCGGAGGAGAAATTTTGATGGAGAGGACAGCCCATGGGGTGGTGTGTACTTTGTGAATGTCTTACTCTGAGCACTTTGTACACACAGGTCATGATGGTTGTGCATACATCTGTATTTGTTAGCACAGTGTCACCCCAAAGGGCCAAATGAGACAGGGAATCTGTGATTCCACATACTCTACATCCATTCAAGAGCTGCCACGTTTCGTCTCAGGGGGTCTGTTTCCAGAGAAACAGGTCAGAAGGAAGAAGGAGCCAGGGAAAAGGATGCACAGAGTGTCAGAGCATGTTACCAAAATTTACTGTCTCATTTCTCCTCTTAAGATCAGGGGAGGATGAAGTTCTGCAGCTGGTTTCTAAGACACAAATGCTCTCTGCGAAAAGCTGATCAAGTTCCTCTAGTACCACTTTGAAGAGGTTTTTTCCTTATGCTGCTCATTTTCCCAGCCTTTTTTTATCTCATTCTCCAGAAGTTGACTCAAGAATGTCTTCTTGACTTGAATTGATGAGAGTGAGATTTTTTTTTTTTTTGCTCCCTGAATATCAGGCCAGATGTGTCAATAACACCATGTGTGCTGCAGTCACTTGTGTCACTACTGCATGAGAGAAACTGGGGCAAAAAGAAAGCAACCAGGAATTTTGTTTTGATTAAGGAAATTATACTTCCCACAGCCAATTCTGAAATTCTGTGGAAGGGTGTGATTTGAGCTAATAGTCTCACATGCTTCAGAGAGAAGCTTTCTGTCTCCCTGTGGAGGCATTGAATACTGCATTAATGGCACACACTGTGAAAAACACTTCCCTCTTCCCACCTTATCAATACAGAGAGAAAAGAGAATAAAAGGGAAGTCAATCTCTTGCTGGATTTCCCCTGTGCTGATCACAGGGTGAGACACTGGTATTACAGGAGGTGAAAATAGAAATTTTAGGGCTTGTTGGATCTCGGTCCTGACCAAAAATCACAGCAACAGAGAAACATGACCAGTGTCCCTATCTCAGCTGTGACATTCATGTTTGAAGGCATAGCTTTGCTCTATGACAGACAGAGGGTCTTTGCTAGGTTAGGAGTCTCTCACCAGTGGTGGAGGAAATTTTCAGATCACCAGCATTGTTCACCCTCCATTCCCACGAAAACTGAAAAACTTGCAAACACAAATTCCTGTCACACTTGGGCCTCTGGTTAAAATTTAAAAAAAAAATTGCATCATTTTAGAAAGAACAAAGTTGTTTCCATAGTCTTCCCTGTTACTTTACAGTGAGCAATCAATGAGGCATGGGACTCCTGAAGAAAACATTGCATTTGAGTCTAAAAGTGTTCAGCTCCATCAGAAAAATATCATTTATTTCAGAGATATGAATCCACTGCAGCTTGAAACCCAAAGACTTCTGTTTCTGCATTCATTCCAAGACGGAAATATGTTGTGTCTGAGCCAATAATTTAAAACATTCTGCTCAAGTCAGGTGAAGGCAAGAGATGATGTTGGCCTGCTGAGTAAGATGGGCTCCATGCAGATAGACAGATGCACCCTGCCCCAACATTACACAGCACTTAAGCACGTGGGTCTTCCTCTGTTTCTGACCAGCCCCTTCAGAGGCAGAAGGGAAATGCTGATCTCCTTTAGGGCCAGTGGGAATTTTGCCATCAGTATCCACAGATCTGGGACCTTACCCAACAAATAAAGATGAGCAAATTCATTGTCCTAGTTGGAGGAGAAAGTGATACAGCTGACCCAAAAAGCAGCTGATCCCCTGCTGTCTAGCTCTAGGGGGTTGTACACCTAATTTCAAGCACACCCTCCTCTTCCCAACCTTCCCCACATATCCCAAGTGACATCTGACCTCTAGTTCCTGGAAATCCTCCTCTTCCTCCACCTCATAGGAGAGGGTGTGGATCTTGATGTCATCCGCAGAGAGGTCGATGAATTTGCTGTCGGGGTACTCCAGGCTGTCCTTGGCGGGCGAGCGCTCCTCGATGAAGGTGGTCTCGCAGCACTCCGGGCCCAGGCTCTCGCCCCACGAGCGCAGCACGTTCTCGGAGTAGAGGATGATGTTGGGCCTGTAGTGGGACTCCACTGTCTGCTGCAGCATGCTGGGGTCCAGCAGCTGCTGCACGGGGTCGCCTCTGCCGTTCTCCGGGCGCCTCGGGGAGGACAGGCCGCCCGCTCGGTGGCTCTGGTACTGAGGGGTGGGGTACACAGAGACCAGGCCATCCCGGCTCTCGGCCACTAAGTTCCTTGTGTTGATTAAACCATTCCTTTTCCCAGCCTCAGTGATCTTACTGTGCATCAGCACGCTGTTCTGCTCAACCAAGCCATCCATACTGGGAGGTGTCCGAGGCCTTTCTTTTGCTGTGCCTTAGAGCTCACGCCGGGTGAGTGGCTCCCATTTTCCTGATGAAGAAAGGGAACAGAAACAAAGGTGAGGTTTAGGGGGACAGAATATAAGAAAATAAAGATAGTGTAGAAAGTAATCTTGCCTCTAAGGAGTTGCAGCTGGGCCAATTATCAAAGATTAGGAACAGGCCTGACTTTACCAAGCCAGAGCTGCAAGAAAGGAGAAGAAAAGTGCTATAAAAGAGTGGGGTGGCTGAGTGAGAAGGGCACTGGAGTCATTTGGCTGCTTTGTGAAGAAGAAAGAGTCAGAGCTCTGAGGAGGTGCCCACAAGAAATACACCAAGAAGATATGAAACTTTTGTGATAAAGAGACAGCAGTATGGAACCCCTGAAATAAGATGGCAACAGTGAGGTCAAAGGCAATGAATTGAAGGACTCAAGTCAGCTTGTCTTCTATACAGTCTCAAGAGAAAATAGAGCCCCATATACGTGCACACCCTGATTTAGTTCTCCAAATATAGCCATTCAGTTCCCCAAATATTGCCCCACTCAGGGAGGCAAATTCACCACATCCATAGGATGCAGGGAAGCAGACGAGGTGAAATGTCTTGGTAGTGATGGACCCCATCAAAGCATGGCTTTGGTGCCTGTTCCAGCCTCCCACAGGGACACAGCTGTCATCCTGGAAACAACATCCCTTTCCTCTAAACACTTTGTATAAGAGATGGGGAAAAAACCCAAAAAAGATCAAAACAACAACAACAAAAATCTCCTAAAAGAACCATTTTCAGTTCTCAGAAATCTGCAACTGCAAAAGATGGGCAGGTGCTGTGTTCACCTGTCAGTGTCTGCAGCCACCCCTTGCCCTTGGCAAGTGCTTTACTATCCTTTGAAAACCAATTATTTTCAGCCCAAACAATTTCTCACCAGGCTGTTTGTTTTTCTCAGGTGTAGCCAAAGGCAAATGCCTTTTTAAATACTTATGTATTGGCCACAGGAACTGTAAATTCATGGGTTTGTTTCCGGGCATGAGCATAAAAATTACAGATGTGCTACTGCCTTCAAAGTTCTTCGTATTAGATCCTCTAAGACCAAGTTATTAATGCAGGATTACCTGTCCCCATTGTGCTGTCTGGAGGAAACCAAGAATGAAATACACAAACACATAAACATATGTAATTTTTTTACTCAATGCTTTCTATTTCCCTTTTATGTCAGACAACCTCTAACAGAGCAATGTCCAGCAAAAGCCCAGTATTATTTCCTCTTAACTCCAGACTCCAAACACCTTCAGTCTCTCTTTTGGATGCAAGAGGTATTTAAACCACTGCTAAGAGCTGTTTTAACGCTACCAATTAAGCAAGAAACTTGTTTAACACACACGAGAGCTTGACCCAGAGTCCTGACATGTTTACATTCACAGCACTTAGTTTAACATGCAGAGGCCCCATTTTTATTGTGTTGTCAAGTAGTTCAGTGCTTCTCTTAAGTGAACCAGCAGGAAAGCTACAGAAGAGAAAATCCACCATGGTGGGATCCCATGGAAGTTCCATGTGCAATCCAGGTAGCAGGAGCATCCTGCTGGGCCTCCAGCTGCTTGAGCACAAACCTTCCACTTCCTCCTCCCAAAGAAACTGCATGAAAGTACATCCCCATGGGCAGAAGGTGAGAAACACTCATCCACTAAAGAGTAAATTCTCAGACTTCGCTCAGTTTCTCCCAACATGATGGTTGATGCTACACTCCCTGATGTGTAACATCAACCATCAATCCTTCACCCAAAAAACTGCAAACCCTCTTGCAAACCCTCTTATTCCTGCCACCTGACAAGCAAAGTGAAGTGGTCAGGAGGAATATGCCACAGATGTAGCAGAAATTGGAGAAGACTCACCAACCAAACAAATAAATGCCCTCCTAGAGAGATGTATGAAGAGGTCAACACTTTGTCACTGCATCAATGGCTGGAAAACTTGGGTCATGCCTTGCACCTACCTGTGGTCACATCATTTCGGCAAAGTCTGCCTTAAGCAGCACCCAGGAAAATGCCATTTTAGGGCAGTTTTATTGCATGCCTTGGAGCTGCTTTGTTTCTCAGCCCTACCATGGATCTAAATATCTATATGGCAGGTCTTTACCTTCTGTGCATTTCAACCAGTGTTGTAAACCAATATTGGAGATTCTGAGTGACACTTTCCCCTTGGTAACGGACAAAAAGTGGGAAAAAACATCCAAAATGAGGCGAGGACAAGACAGGGAGCATCCTTCCCTCACAGAGCTCCCCTGATAACAGGGATAGTCCATTGCTCAGGACATCCTCCCTGGAGTCCCACATAGCAGGGCAGGCAGTGTGCCTCAGGGAAGGTCAGCAGGGAGATGTGGATGGCAGCATGCAATCAGGGTAAATGCTTTAACCCCAGGTGCTTTTTAATCTGCAGCTGGCCGCCTGCCCTACCAGAGCCTGACCCAATGTTCTTGGCCCTGAAAGAGTATTGCCTAATGGGAAGAGGCTGATGAGACTCGTGCCTTTGCAGGATAATACACTAAGAGCGGGGGAAAAGAGAAATAAAGAATTATATTAGTATTTCTCCTGAATGGTATTCCCCAAGTTGAGATGGAAGTGTGACAGAGAGTGGCACATGGTCACTTAGGGGCAAAAGGCACCTGTGCCAGTGGCTCAGAGCCTTTGTCCTGCCTGCAGGAACCCCTTGCACATGGATCCAGCCACTCCACTTTCACCAGGGGCTCTCATGGACATGGCCTGGGCCAGGCTTGCAAGGCTGTCCTAAAATTAAGATTGCCCTAGTTTCCAGGTTCCCTGCAGCCCAGAATCCCTGGATGTCAGTGCCAGAGCAGGTGACCTCTGACAGACCACCTGAGGAAACTGGGAGGGTGCCTTCTATGCAGGAAGCCAACATTCAAAGCATAAAAAAGCTCTCATCATCTATGGCCACAGTGAGGTTTCAGAATGATGTTGACAGGAAAATGAAATTCATCAGAGCTCTTGAAATAAGAAAGCTTTTCAGTCTGCTCCAAGATGCAGAGTTAATTTTAATTGGTTGGATTCAGGTTTCTTCAGTTTTTGCATGGTTTTAATTGTCCCACAAATCACTCACTGGCACTGAGGCCAACCAGAAATAATTCTGCATTTTTATACTTGAGACTGGAACCAGAAGGAAAAGCCAAGTTCAAGTTATTAACAGATAGATATATATAATCAATATATCAACATTCAATCTAATGTTTACCTTGGGGTTAGACATTTTTACCCCAGTCTACTATAAAAAGTGAGTCCATTAATTACTTTACCCTTCGCTCTTTCCAATTTCTTGGATTCCCCCCTCCTCCTTTCTTATTTTAATAAGAAGCTGCAAGCAGTGCCAAGATCTCTAGCCTGCAATGCTGTGGTTTATTAAGCTATCACTGGTGTTACAGCAGAGCCCAGCTACAGTGAGGAGCTGCACTGAGAGCCACGCTCTGCTGGGTGTTCTGCAGCCTCCTGCTATGATGACAGTGCCTGACAAACTAATTAAGCACAGGGTGTGAGACAGAGAAATGCCAGCTGTAAGGAGGGCAGCGAGAGAACAGCGAAATGCTGTGCCCCAGGTTTGAGCAGAAGCCAGCTCTGTTACTGCCCACCATCCCAAAACTCCTTTGCTCTCCTGGGACCTGGCAGGATGCTCCTTTCCTCCTCTCTCCATGGGACTTTGCACAGCTTAAGGGCTCTTCAGCCTTCTGGAGACCCTCGCCAGGCACCCAGTGTCCTGTGTGAATAAGCAGTTGGGAAACTCTGAATGCAAACCCCTGAATTCTGAGCAAGCCATAGAGTTGAAACATTGGGCTGTGGCTGAGCAGCCCCAGCCACCTCCTCAGAGCAGACCAGAAGGACATTCATCCACACAGACCAAGCACCACCAGCCCAGCAGACTGGTTTGTTGGCAAGAAAACTGGAAGGTGAAGGCAAGTGAGGCTGAAGGCAGAGTCCCCATCTGCTGTCAAAGCCTGAGGCTGTACCCTCTGCCATTCCCTGCAGATCTGGCAGGTCATCAGCCAGGAAGAAAGCATCAAAAACTCGTGTGCTTCTGCATGGGGCTGCTGGATGTCAGCAGAAACCTTTTCCCCATGAAGACAGTCAAGCACATTGGGAAAAAGCTGCCCGATGAGGATTTGCATTCTCCATCCTTGCAGGTTTTGAAGACCCAACTGAATGAAGCTCTGAGGCTTGTGGTGTGATCCCAGGTGACCTCTCTGAGCAGGAAATAGAGCTGCAGACCTCCTGAGATTCCTTCAACTTGATCATCCCATGATTTGAATCCCTCTGATCCTTACAGGTTCCCACCTGTCTCCCACGCTCCCCAAAAGTACTGCTCCCAAATCCCTCAGTGATGCTCAATCACCAGCATGGCAAGAAGTGGTAATAGTGACCCTTTGTGCCACCAGCAGAAGGTGATTCAGCCCCAGGATTATCAGATTCAACAAAATGCCCCTGGGTTTGAAGCTGGTTTCCCCTCTGCCAGTGCAGAGAAAGCAGAGGGGAGAAAAGCTCTCTTGAAGAGCAGTCAAGCCCCTCATAAGTTGCAGATTCCCTGGCAATGAGCTCTCAGGTAAGAGGGAGTTTCTAAAGCACAGTGCAATAAGCTTCAGAATGGTTTGAGGCATCCCAGACATTTAGAAACTGCAACAACAAATACAGACCTTATGCATGAGAGAAATCACAGGCAATGTATGGATCTGGAGTGCTGATTACAAAGTGAAATATTTAACAAAATGAAGGAAAAAACCCCTTTCCCACTTGTATTTTCCTTCTTTGATTTAGCCGGGCTTATTAAAGTAGGTTTTGTTTCAAGGGAATGCTGTATTTCAGCAGCTGGAATTCCTTTTACTCTATTAAGTAAACTACAGGGAGTTTCGTAAGGCAGTGCAACTTACTCACACTGGGAAAATTAGGAATGCATGCATTAGTGATAGCTAAATGTTTCATTGCTAACAGTGGAATTAAAAAGACCTCCATGCTATTTTAGTATTACCAATATGCAGCAAATCTGCTGTGAGATGTGATCTGTCCTCCTAAAAACCAGGAACTTGGAGAATGGTGAACTGCCCAAGGTCATGTCAAGACAGAGCTGGAAATAAAATCCAGGTCTCTTGATTGCCTGTGCAGAGATATATGTTAAAACAATTACCATCTGCATATCTGCCTGAATAATTGATTGCTTAATTCAGTATCTGAACTAAAGAATGGAGTGGGGAAGAATGGAGGAATTACCTTGTGTTGACCTAATATATAATAATGTTATTCCTGCAACAAAGTATTTCCTTTTGAGCAGATGGAAGTATTTTGCCTGAGCTAAAATGAAATGCAATGTTTCATTTATTTATTTTTAATTGAACAAGCTGGCCCTTAATTCACTATGCCTCAAGTTGCCTCCAATTAAAAAAAAAAAAAGACACATTCAGACTTCTGCAGCAATTCTCCTTCACAACTCAAATTTTTCAGCCTTAATTCTTAGTGGGGTTCAGTCTGAACTCACAACTTTTTTCATTCACAGCACTTTCCAGATAATAAATACCTGGCCTGACTAAGAGCATCTTGCTCTGGTGTTAATAACCCTGGGTGGCAGGCACTGGTGTAAAAACACCTTGACACCTGCACCACTTCTGGCAATTACTCTGCATAGTGAAAGTAGTCAGAAAGTCTGGCTGTGTTTTTCCTGCTGTGTTTTCAAGAGGATCCCCAATACTGCAGAGCAGGAGCATCCTATTCCAACCCCCCATTTCAAACTGGGGAGATTGAGCCATGAGGAGCAATTCTTACTCTAAGAGCTTCCAAAAGAGAAGATGGAAGTCTCTCCCATGAATACCAACATCACAGCATCCCCTGGCCCTCTTTCTTTGCCTGCTGGCTGAATCCTGTGCCTCTCCTTGGACCTAAAGTCCCTGTTTAACTTGTGACACAGACAGGAGCACCCAAATGTGGATGCAGGACTGGCCCTGCCAACTCTCTCCAGCCTCATTCCTGATGGGCAGCCAAGCCCCCAGAGCCCAGTTCTTGCACACACCCTGCTCCTCTGCCTCTGCTTGCTTTCCCACCCTGCAGGCAGGGAGCAAAGCAGGGCAGGACACTGCCTCACACTCTCTCTGCATGTAAAACCCCCAGTGCTGTGCTCCAGGCTGGGCTTGAGGTATTCCTGAAGCACAGATGGGAAATAAAGAGCTGACACAACAGGAAGACAGTGTGCTGGTGCAGATTCAGTGCAAAATGGAAGTTTCTGTCCTTCCTGCCCCAAGCAAAGCACTCCAGGGCTGTAAGTCACTTTGCTAGAAAAACACTGCAAAATTACTGGAGTCAGTTCATCTGGGCAAGGATGATTAGAGTAAACAGATGCTTCTGGGGCCATAAAATCAGCTGTGCTCCATAAGACAGAAAAATTGCAGAGCCAGGACTATACCATGGGACAAAAGCCTTACAGAGTAAGTGATTTAGCCATGGCAAGAGTGGTAGCTGCAGGCACACAGGGCAGGCAGGGGAAAATGAAGCAGCAGCATCAGTGGGGCATAGTTTGACCTTTACAGACCTTTATTAACCCTACACTCACCCCTCCCTGCAGAAACAAAAATGGAAATGAGTCATGCTGATGCCTATTGGAGTCAGGGCATTGTCTGAACATGAAGAAAAGCCCTGTCCTCTTTGTTCTCTGGGAGGAGAAGGGATATAGGACCTCAGGGACTTGTGTATGGGAGGCACAGACTTTGGGCTGGCAGCATATCCACATCACAACCTTGCCTCCATGATTTTGTGAACCACATGCAGCTCACATGTTGAGGAAGAGAGGAGATTGTTTTCCTGCAAAGAGCACAGGGATAGGAGCTGGAAGCTGGGTGGGTGACATGGGGACATCACCCACTGGGAGAGGACTGGATAAGTCATTGCATGTGGGGGGCAGCTGCTGTGGGAGATGTCCTGAAGCAGCACACTGAGCACAGCTGCCCTGCAGCACCTGCCACCAGGCTGGATGCCTTTCCTAGGTCCTTTCTCTAGAAGCTGAACTGTTTGATTATGTCCCATCCCTGGAAGTTTTCTGGTTGGATGGGTCCTGAGCAGCCTGAGCTAGTGGAATGCATCCCTGTCCATGGCAGGGGGTTTGGAACTACTTAACCTTAGTATCCCTTGCAACCCAAACCATTTTATGATTCTGTCCTTTAGCAAATACCATTTTAGAGTTCTTTGTTCTGCCTGGGGATTTTTAAGGTGTCTGA
This sequence comes from Molothrus aeneus, assembly GCF_037042795.1. NCBI lineage: Eukaryota > Metazoa > Chordata > Aves > Passeriformes > Icteridae > Molothrus > Molothrus aeneus. Next base: position 10,200,641 of record NC_089648.1, read on the forward strand.
GCAGTCAATCAAAGCACACAAACCCCATCAAAATTCAGCCAGAATTATGCCAACTTGGTGTGAACAGTCAGTTCATTCTTCTCGTGCCTCTGTCAAGCCTCAAAGCATAAGGACAGAAATGCAGCACAGATTTGGAGAGTTATTGATAAATGAGGGGACTTTGCAAATTCAGGTTTTATAGGGACACACATGCACATACACATCCATAGGGATGCCAGGTATAAAACTGGCACTGCTAAAGGCATGCATGGACTCACACCACTCATGCACTGCACCACTGTTTCAAAATGCAGTCTTTGCTTGTGCAGTGAAAACAACCAGTTTGTCACTCTTGTGATTTTACAGCACCAAAATTGAAATTACAAAATCTTTTGATTCTCAGGTGCTACAGGTTAGAGCAGCCCCACGTGAATCCTCAGGGTCACAGGCATCTACATCTGAAGAGGAACATTTTGCTGTGACCCTATTATTCAAAGTAGTTTCCAGCTTTTTTTTTGCCAGAGAAAGGGCACTCAGAAACAACTGACATGATATCTGGAGGATGTGTATTCAGACACTTACACACAGCCACTCTTCATGTTTGTCAAAGCAAAGCCAATGAACACGCTGAGTATTTTTCTCCTGTGCGCACCTCTGCAGTTATTTTTCCTTTTTTTTTCCCACAATTGAACTGTACAAACCATAACCTGTAAAAATTTGAGTCTCCAAAGTGAAGATGACAAAATTTGGGCTCTTAATAACCACATATGTAATCTGCAATCTTAACAGCCACATGGACAGTATTAAATAACTCTACTAGAAGCATTTTAAAGGTGTCTGCAGATATGAATTTGCTGTAGAGAGAAAAAAAGATAAAAAACCTTATCCAAACACATTGCACATTTTCTCTAATACTGTCCTCAGAAGAAAAAGCATTTTAAACCCTGAGAGCATCCTTCCTCAAGTTAAATGTGTTGTGGTGGTGCCTGTGTACACCAGTACTGCATTACATCTGCATTTGTATAAGGAAGAGCCCTCCTCTGTGTGTGAGATTTATTCCAGAGTGTGTGGCACCAGTGGTGTGAGACATCTGCCTGCCCAGCTAATGAGAGGAGACTTCATTTAATTCCTACAAATGAGTTTATCCTACCCTGGCACGATCTCTAGTTACCAAAACTGCCAATAAAATGTCACCTTGCCCAGTAAAATCAGTCTTTGTCTTAGGAGCAAGGTAATTTGAAATTAATACAGACCATCAACTTGCAGCTACTTTAAAGATGACAGTTAATTAACTATAATTAAAACTAAGTCATTTAAATACATGAATGTAGGAAAGTGTATTCTCTGTTCTGACTGCTTTTTAGGATACACAAATATCCCCCTCAATCTGCCAGTTAATGCATCATCTTGAGTTTAAGACCATCAAAGCATCTTTTAATTGTTGCTAATGCTCTGTTTACACCAGATTAATATCTAATTAACTGTAATTTGAATATTTAATCTATCTGCAAAGTTTAGATGATTTTTTTTTTTTTTTATTCTATCAGAGGCTACAGCTTCCCTCCGGTGATTTTAAAGGCACAGTTCAACAGATTGCTCTCTGGAGCAACTCCTGCCACTCCTGCTCCCTGTTCTGCCCAGGCTGGGGGGCGTTTATGCCCCACCACCACAGCCAGTCCCACACAGACCCTTGCACCTCTCCCCCTGCAGCACGCTCCTGGCTGGGGAGTGCTACCCATCCTGCTCCAGGAAGGCTCCTACTCCTGGAGTGTCAGTTCCAGAAAGGTCTCAGTGCGCTGCCAGCCTCTTCCCACGGAAGAACTGACCCCCTGCGGGATGCTTTAGTGGTACCCGGGTACCCCACCCAGAAGGACGTGGCAGGCACGGGGGACTCCCCCAATGTCACCCCACTGCCACCGATAGCGGGGACCACTGCTGCCTCCTTGCTTCAACCATCCCTTTCCCCAACTTAGCTCTCACTGCTCTCAAACTAGACCATGGGAAGGCAAAGAAATTCAGTCCGGCGCCTCTCCGGAGCAGGATAGCGAGGGGAGCGGGCAGCTGCGGCCGCCAGGAGCTCAGCACCTCCGGAGCTCTGCCTGCCCCCGGCTGGGGCTCTGCCCCCGCAGACCCCTGCACAACCCCTCTCCCCCTTCCCTGGGCTGGCAGGGCGGACGGGAGCCGGGAGGAAAAGCTGCCACAGTGCGCTAGGTGGGATTCCTCTCGGGGAAGAGGAGGGAAGGGAAAAGGAGAACCCCGCGCGCACTTTCCCTTCCAATGTTCCCAATCTCGCCGCGCACTGGAAAAGCCTCTTCTCATTCCAGACCCCGCCGGGCAAGACCGGGCATGGTAATTTGGGCTTTCCGCAGGGCATCGGGGAAGCACCTCTGCGGGCGGCCCCGCTCAGCCCCCGCGCTTCCCTGCGCTCCCCCGGAGTCCCTCGGCCGCGGCGGCTGCGGGAGCCGCGGTGCCCCCGCCTCCGCTCCGCGCTCCGGAGGATGCTCCGGGGGATGGATGCTCCGGGGATGCGGCGGAGCGGGCGTTTGGCGCATGGCTGCCCGGAGGGGATGGGACAGGCTGGGCTGGGGGGTCACTCACCTCCCTGCAAGGTGACCCGCGGCGCGGTGCTCCCGGAGGGGCGGCTCAGCGCCCGGGCGCTCCGCCCGGCAGCATCCCCGCGGCGGGGGCGGCGGCGGGGACCGGGCCCGGGGGATGCTCAGCGCCGGCGGAGAAGGGGCTGCGCCGCCTGCACCGCCTCGGCGGCACTGTGGGCTCGGGAGGAGGAGGAGGAAAAGGAGGAGGGAGGGAGAGAGAGAGAGAGAGAGAGAGGCAGGCGGAGGGAGAGAGGCAGGAGGAGAAGGAGCCCTGCGCGGCAGCGCGGCCAACTTTCCTTCTGCAGCGCAGCAGGAGCAGCCTCCCATCCCTCGGTGTGTAACCCCCGCCCCGGGTGAGTATGGCAAAGCCCTCCCCTCTCCGACCCCCCTCTGCTCCCTCTCCTCCTCCTCTCCAGGCCTTTTTCCCTTCCATTCTCCTCTGTTCCCCGCACACCCGGGCTCAGCGAACCCTGGCGGGCACCGCTCCTCTCGCCCCAGCCCGGCTGCCGAGGGACTCCGGCACTGCTCCCCCAGCCACCAGGGCACTGCCAGCACCCCGGCACAGCTCCCCAGGACCATGGAGAAGCTCCAGCAGCTCTGGAGAACTTTAAATGTTTGTGTTTTATTTTTATAGCGTAATGCCGAGCGCGCTGCGCTGCGTCCCACGGCATCGAGGGGTGTTCCCCGCTCTCCTAACAATCCTGCGTGACAGGGGTAAGCCGTGCTCATCCACTCCTCTTTCCATCCCCAACAGCCCTGCTAGCCAAGTCATTTGCCTAAAAGCTTCTCTGTCACCACTTCTTTCTAGATGCTTCAACATCCACGGCTCAAAACGCTGCTGGGAAATCACATGCTCCGTTTAGATCACTGCTTCCCTTTGCCTCTACAGGGACAGAGACACGAGGATGGAAAGCCCTGGTGCATTTTTGTTGCCTCCACCTCTCTGGGTTATGGGTTCTGCCTCTCACTGCTTGCTTATCATTTGTTATTCATAGTCCCCAAAGCAGGCATGCCAAATCTTTGCTGAAGGAGAATGTTCAAGATTCAAAGCATACGTTAACTCACTTGATCCCATCTTAGGGGTTTTCCCCAGCCCTGTTTTCTGCTATTCAACAAAATTTTATTGGTGTTCCAGACTCACTTGGTGTTTAGTATATCCTAGTGGTACTCACAGAAGATTTTTCTCTCCATCTAAATATCTGGTCCCCTGTTCATTCCTGAGTTATCTGGAGTTCAGGGAGGTTTTGTGTCTTAGAGAAAACAGTTTCTTCCATAATGTAATAGGCACTGGGAGACGATTCATACATAATCAGCAGAAAGAAATAGCCCCAAATTATGATCACGCTGATTCTCCAGAGTGTTTTTCACCTTTACTTTCTTGTGAATAGAAGTCTCTTAATCACCATCATTATGCCTTTACCAAGTAACACTTTTAGGCCTTTCCATCCTGCTTGTACAGGGACATAACTTTAAGGAGGGGTTGGCTTGCAGCCAAAGGTATTTCTGCTCCTACAGTGCAAATTCATCAGCCATCACTGCTACTGATTGGAGATACCAGCTGGTTTGGATGGATGGTGAATTCCTGCTGAAATTCATTTTTTAGGGACCAAATTTATTTGTGAAATAGGGGGAAATCCAAACAGATTTATTGGGATCTTTTTAAGAAAAAAAACTTCATTTATGCAGAATGGACGGGGGAAGGGATTTCTGGATCATCAAATCAAATCTTCTTGCTTCCAGGCAGTTTGTTTCCTTCTGACACTTCCAAAATAGGGTGTTTTTTTTTTTTTTTCCATAATGTTATCAAAGTGAGATTCAGTGACATCAGGGAAGTAATAATTTCCTCTGCATTTGCCTTTCTCCCTGAACCAAACTGAGCACATTCTTCCTTCAGTCTGGGAACACCATGGCACTTTGTGTCCATGAGGAAACCTGGACTCATTTGGTTTACTTGAATTTTTCAGCAGAACAAAGAAAATCTAAGTAGAGGAGCAAAATCACGATCCAACAATGACAGGGGTTGCAACCACGCTACAGACCAGGACATACTTCTCCCTTTCTTTTAGTTGGCCTCTTCTCTTGCCCAAAACCATCAAAGAATTTACCAATACACTAATTAACTCATAATAAACTAGTTTTAATTATGCCACTTTCCTATGGCACTACATTTGCCATAAATTGCCATAAATGATGACTGTGCCTGATTTGATTTTTATATTTGCAGCTCAGTGGTACCCTGCTGACTTTTGAAGAAAGTTCTTCAAATAGCAACAGAGAGGGGCCTGTGGTGGGGCAGGTGAACTGCAGCAGGCTCGTTTGTGATTTTGGTGGTTTCTCTTCAGGTGCAGCAGCATCACTGAGAGTCCTCCTCAATACCAGGTTGTGCAGTGCATCCTCAATGCATTGTGCCAGCACAGTTCACAGATTCTCATGGCAAGAAATTGGGGGGTTCATGTGTCTAGCAGTGGTAACTAACCCTTTCTTTTTGTTTCTAAAGGTGCTTTCCTCCACAGCTGATGGAGATGCAGGAAAGCTGCTGTGCAGGCAGAAGCACAAAGAGGAGCACAAAGAGATATTTGAAAGGGGCAAAGGTGGGGAGGAAGAAAGTGCACATCCCTGGGTCTGATTGCTGTTGGAGCAGGGCAGCCCATGATGGCTTGTGAGCATCTGTGGTCCTTCAGTGTCTGTCTGTGAGGAACTAGGGATTTGGGAGCCATCAAGGCAGGATGTCAAAAAGGAAATGCCACCTGGAAGCAGAAATGACCAGAGATGTACAAACAGCTTTTCTTACAAAATGCAGGTTTGTAGGAGGCAAAGAAGGGATGAGACTTTGCAGGCATAGGTCACTACAGCTTCAGGGAAATCATTTCACCATGAGTCACTGTGAGCAGGGCTGTTACAGGGGGAGTGCTGACCCAACAATTGGCCACTGCCTTCAGTGGAGGCACCCTGAGGAACAGCACTCAGTCCTGATCTTGGGTGCCCTGGGAGCTCTGCACCACAGCCTGGGAGAGCCCTTGGAGACAGAGCTGCTCTGAAAGCTCCAGGGCCAAACCAGTTGGGAACCAGCACAGAGTGAGAGCAGGAGAGAGTCCTGGTCTGGGAGCCACACACACAGTGCTGTGGGAACAGAGCTTTGTGGTAGGCAGCATTCCTGGATTCCAGAGAACCATTAACTGCTGCACCCACTGAGGTGCTGAAATGCTCTTGGGAGAGTCAGGTTTCACTGTGCTCCTCAGCTGCCCAAAGCCAGAGTCTGGGATGATATGATGCATGCTTGGGACACCACGAGTGAGACAGAGGAAAGGCAGAGCCTTGCAAGTGTGCTGGTGGTCTGTAGGAAGAGCAGCAGCACCACCTATCACCGGAGAGACAAGGAGAGAGGACACACCAGGTGCTGCTCCCCCTGCCTGTTCTCAGTACGAGACTGGAGCCCAGATTTTGGAGATCACCACAGAAGAACTTCCTCTTCATAGCAGAAGAACCCGGCTTAAATCTTTCACTGCACTCCTTCTGCTAAATCTTCCTGTGGTGCACAGCTAGCAGAAGGAGAGGGAGGGGATGGAAAGGTGAAGGTTTTGGAGAAGGGCTGAGAGCTGGAATTTACAGAATAAAAATAATGACCTTCAGGTCTACAATACCCAAAGAATTGGTCATCACTCAGAGGGCACAACTAGGCCCCAGGACCCTGTGCTCCAAGTTGTGCAGGGCTTTTGTCTCATGCTGTCAGTCAAAAATCCTGGCACCAGAATTATTGGTATGGTCTCAACCATATGTAGCTTGATTATAATTCAGAGTGATGGAACAGAGCAATCAGGAAGTAGCCCAAAATCTGTAATTTCTTCTTGCCAAAGGCAAAAAGAATCCAATCCATGTAATTGGATCCAACCCCAAAGGCGTAGCCAGGAGTGCTTTTAACTTTCTGAGAAAGAAAAATTGGTTAGCTGAAATGGCTGAGCTGTGTGGGTGCTGAGGTTCATGTTGATTTGTTTGCTGGTAGTTCTGAAACCAGAATAAAAATGAGAGTTTGGATTAAGCCAAGCTGAGCACGTTTTTTTCTTATTCTGTATTCACAGCAAATCGACAAGCAAAAGATACAATTTTTTGGCTGAGTGAATGATGTAGCTTAGCTCAAGATCAAATATTTCATTGCTTTGAACTCTTCTTTATAAACTGGATATGCATACTTACTTGCAACAGAGGAAAAATCTAAACACAATCACTGTCTGCCTAATTAAACCAGAAGTGGCTGCTAGATATCATCTGCCAGGAGGATGAAGGAGGTCTTTGCATCTGGTGCTAAATTAATTTGGAGGGACCTGTTAGGAAAAGTGGGACAGCACTAACCTTTTATGTATTCCAGTCTCTAGGAAGGGTTGTCTGTATCTCCTTTGCCTTAGACAAGTTGCTTGAATTCAGCCAAAGCAGTCCAGTTTCTCATTTGTCCAGGAGCTGGGAGACTCAGAGGCTCAGAAAAAAAAACCTGCACTGCCTTTCTTTTGCCATCTGTGCCTTGCCTCACTGCATACAGCCCTCGTTTTTGAACTTTTTGGGATTCTTCCAGGAAGCCTTACAGCAAGTTCTGGCAGCAATGCTTTCCTGTCCAAAAGGTGGCTCTTTGACCAGTATGGGCACCTCCAAGGGAGAGGGAACTGTGTCATTTTTGTGCTGCCTTGCACTGGCCTTTGGAGGTAGACAGGAAAGGCACAGCTTAGTGCTAATTGAGATGTGGCCATCTGTCAGACAGAAAACATGCCAAGGCCACCTTGTGACTTTTTTATGAAGGAAGGAACCAGCCACTGGTGAAATATTTATGTGCTACACACCTTGTGACTTTTTTATAAAAGAAGGAACCAGCCACTGGTGAAATATTTAGGTGCTGCAGACATCGAACCAAGTCAAATAACCAAATATCTGAGATGATAAAGTTCCTCTTGGATGTGATTAAGTATTGTAAATTCAGGCAACCCCAACGAGGAGAGAGAATGATGAGGAGGACTCCATCTTATCAGAAGGCTAATTAAATATTATATTATATCATATCATATTTATTATATTATACCATACTATACTAAAGAATACAGACAAGATACTTACTGAATACTAAAAAGATAATAATGAAAGCTTGTGACTCCTTCCAGAGTCCCGACACAGCTTGGCCCCAGTTGGCCAATGAATCAAAACAACTCACACTAGAGTTTAATCAAGAATCAGCTGTGGGTAAACAATCTCCAAACACATTCCACATGAGCACAACACAGGAGAAGCAAATGAGATAAGAATTGTTTTTATTTTTTCTGAGGCCTCTTGCTGCCTTTCAGCTTCCCAGGAGAAGAACCCTGGGAGAAGGAATCATGTTCAAAGAATGTGAATGCCACAATTAAGGATCTCCTGAGTTATCTAGCATCTCACCTTTAATGCCTTTTTATCCACGGTGAAACTGCTTTGTTGAAATCAGACACTTTTTTGGAGCTGATTGCCATGAAATTTGACCCATTATGGATTGCTCAGGCACCCAGTGTGTAAGAACCTGTGTACAAACACATTAAGAGACAGAACTTTCCCCAAAAATCTGATACATTTTCTAGCCAGGACAGTAAAAGCAGGAGTTGGAGGCATCCAGTCCTGTAGGAGATCTCAGACCTGGGTTTATATCTGGGCATGCTGATGGGTTAAATTAATTGCTGATGGGTAAAGTTAAATTAAATAGATTTCAGATCATCACATTGAGTTGGTTCATCCCCTTAAAGAAAGATTATTGGGCATGTGGAGAAGCCCTGGATCATCCAGGCAGTGCCAAGGGACTCAGCACAAGTCATCTGTGGGAGATGCAACACCCTGGGACAGCAGCTGGAAGCAGGAGGATGCTGAGCTGAGTCTTCCCGTGTGATTCCCACCTTGGCAATTATGATTTCAGGAGAATGCCAGGCTCTTTTCTGGCTGCCTGCAGCCTACACGGTGTGGGTGAAGCCCCACAGCTTAGAAGCCTGAGCAGCAGCTGTGCACAAAGGACATGATGGGCTCCAAATTCTCCATCATCCTTCAGATTCAAACTAGACAGTGCCTGTCCTGTAACATTAGAAAAATGCTTTGGTGTTGGCAAAACCAAAAGAAAATTTCTTTTTCTTTCTGCACTAACAGGCTGTGAAAATAAAGAGGAGTCTGGTACCCAAGGGATTTGGGATTTGGGATCGGGATTGGGATCAGGGATCCAGGGAGGCAGGGGTTTGGAAAACGGGAATTTTGGGGAAATCAGGAATTTTGGTGTTCCTGAAGTGCCCCTGCACCATCCTCAATGGGATCCAATCTGGTGCCCACGGGGTCGGGAAAAGAGATTTGGGATTCGGGATCAGGGATTGGGAATGGGATCAGGGATCCAGGGAGGGAGGGGTTTGATCCCTGGGAGTGAGGAATTTGGGAAATTTTGGCATTCCTGAAGTGCCCCCAAACCATCCTCAACAAGATCAAGTTTGGTACCAGTGGGGTTGGGATTTGGGATTTGGGATTTGGGATTTGGGATTTGGGATCTGGGATTAGAGATTCGGGATTTGGGGTCTGAGATTTGGGATTTGGGAATTGGGATCTGGGATCAGGGATCTGGGGAGGGAGGGGTTGGATCCCTGGGAATCAGGAACTTGGGGAATTTTGGCATTCCTGAACTGCCCCCACACCATCCTCAACAAGATGGAGTCTGGTACTGAAATTGGGATCAGGAATTGGGATCCAGCATCGGGATTGGGATTTGGGATTTGGGATTTGTGTTTGGGAATGGGATCAGGGATCCCAGGAGGGAAGGGTTGGGAGAACAGAAATTTTGGGGAAATCAGATTTTCACTTCCAGCCTCCTGCTGCATCTCCCCGGATAAGGACGCATTCCCCCTGCTCCTCAGGATGCCTGACAAGAGCCTGCAGACCTGTTAAGGCATGGAGGCAGTTTTAGGGCCTGGCCTCAGCATTGTCTACCTGGACAGACCATGGAAAACCACTGGGCACAGCAAGAGAGGGTCCTGAACCTGAGAGAGAACAAGAGCGAGAAGCTGAGGAAAGTTCCAGACAGCTCCATGAGAACCAGTCAGATTTCCCAGGTGGGGAGGGGAAAGATCCTGATATGAAAATATGTGGAAGGGCAAAGGTGAGGAGACAGGCCAGAAGAATAGGACATCATGGCTTGTAAGGAGTGTAGCCAAGGAGAAATGGCTTAAATACTCTTCAGTGGCCCCACAACATTTCACCAGATCCGCTAAAAGAATTAATCCATCTGGCTGAAAAATACCTAGCTGCCAGGAATGCTCACTGAATTAACTGATTGAATTGCAGAGGGGAACATAAATTTATTTCTCTTATTAATTTCCCTGTGCTTACCTGTCTTTTATATTTGATGAGTGGGGTTTTTTTTCACATGGAGTAACTTCTTAAGAGAGAGGACAGGTTTTTCCCAAAGCAGATGTCCTAACAAATACCCCAGAGGTACGCTGCAGATTCTCTGCATGTCCTGTGTGATGCAGAAAGCTTAGGAGCTCATGTTCCTAGTGCCTTAGCTCCCAAGATGACATCCTGCTCTGACTATGGAGAGTTTTGAGGCAGGCATGCTCCTCTTGTCCTAACCTTAGCAGAACTTCCAGGCTCAGAGCACCAGGGCATGGGTTGGGATGAGTACAGGAAAGCTCCTCAGCAAGTCTGGAGCCTCAAAGACCCTTATCATTCCAGGGAAATAATTATTTTTTTTTTAAGATGATCTTGAAAAAAAAGGCAGCTTTTTGTCTCTTGTCCTTCATGGGAAGAGGTCTGGATCCCAAACTCCTTTTCCTTTTCACCTTACTCCTCAGTCCCAAAAATCTAGATTTTTTTTTCCTTACAATGAAGGGATCACCTACAGCCTGTGATTCTCTGCTGGTCTCTTTGTATATCACAATATATATTTGCATATATAGCAGAATTTTGAGATGTCTACTCAGGAAAGAGATCTGCAGTGGAAAAGGAAGACATTTTCCATGTAGAGACAATACTAAAGGTGCTCAGGGACATGTCAGGGCTCTGGTGTTCAAGAAAAATCTCCCAATTGAAATCAGTCAAGGGTTGTGCTTCCAAATTAATTGCATGCTTCTGTCCTTAGCATCTGGGCATGGAATCAAAACTGATGAGCCAACAAAGCAGCACTGAGCTGCTCCTGAGAGCAGTCACCATCAATAACGAGTAATACTGGGAGAAACACTCTTTGAAATTCAAATCACAAGGGGCATCATTTAAAAGGGAATGCAGGGGGAGCAGGAATACCATGCACCATACATTAATTGTCATGCATGTGACAAAATCTTCAGTGTTGCTGTTACTTAGCATCATAAAATTTATTCCCAGATTATGAATACCATAGCAGGGATGAAATAATTAAACTGGCAGCCCATTTCCTCCAAACTGGAGGCCAGGCCTTCAGCTGGTGTAAATCAGAGCAGCCACACTGCAGAGACTTGGTTTTACAACCAGTTGGGAAACAGAGCCATTTATCCTACAAAGGGAGAGCTGGAAAAGAGCACAAACCCTTCATCACTCCATGTTGTCCCTTCTGCCCCAGAGGGAGGGTAAGCAAGCAGGGCTGAAGTCACTGCTCACCTGGAACCTCTCCCAGAGCACACTGCAAACGATCTGGAAACGGCTCCCAGTGGATTTCATGAATTAAATTTGGAAGGTTAAATATTTAATAATATGCTAGTGGTTTCTTCCAAATTGGCACACCCTGTATCCTATTCATTTTATACCCAAACCTACCAGAAATACTCACAGATCTGTTATGGCAGAAATGCTGTATTATGTGGGCAGGAAAAAAGCTGGTTTAGAGTTCATCACCCTATCCTCCCCTTTCAATCCCTCTAGCTTTCTGCCTGCCTTCCTGGCCACACTTGGAGACATTCCTTTAGTGTCACCCAAATTCTTAATCTCCTGTGGCATCCCAAAATTCCAGAGGTACCAGACATTCATCATCTTATTGTATGGTTACCCAAAATATGTACATCATGGTCAACACCACCTCCTCCAGGTTAACTTCTTTGTTGTTTTTTGGGGGGTTTTTCATTCTTTTTTTTTTTTTTTTTTCATTTCTAGGATAGAGTTTTACACTCTTCATTAGTCAAGGCAGAGTTTTACAGGCACCATCTGGCCCTGAATTCTTCCATTAAAATTGCTTTTCAGCAGAAATTCTTTGAGGTTTTGGGGAGTTTTGTGGTTTTGTTCTCTCTTTCTTTCTTTTCAGCAGGTCTTTGTTCTCAATGGGAGCTTTGGTGGCTTCCAAAATGAAAATTTAACTTTTCTCCAAAGTGTTTAGGTGTTGTAAGTCCTCATTTTTTCATTTATAGAAAACTGCAGTGTTTAAGGGCGTGTTTTGTTTTGGGGCATATTTTTGGAAGAAATATCACAACTTCTGATTAAGAACCTCTCCATATTTCACAGCTCTTTCCACATTCCACAGTGGGCTATCCAATTAAAGCTACTTTGGATGGATAACCCCATACTTTTGAAGTCCAAATATCTGTATTTTTGGTGCTAGACCATTGCCAATATTTTTCTTCTTCTACTGACAAAATATCCTTATGTTACACCAGTTTTTATGGGTGTCTTGGAAATTTTTCTTTGCTTGATTAGTACAGATTTTCTCTTTCACAATAACTTGTCTCCTTTTTAAATGCCTCTTACCTGCAAGCAATTAGTCTGCCAGCTTTACCCACCTCTTGCAATCTACCTGTTCTATAAATTACTGGAATCACTGGGGCAGGAACCCTCCTCTTTCTTACATTTCTGTGTAACACTCACAAGGGAGGCAGAGAGAATCTAAGACTTGGGATTTACAACAGCCACTGCACTTCATAATTAATGAATGATCATAATTTTGAAAAAGTGGCTTTTCCCTCCTTTTTTCAGTCCAAAAATTTCATTTTCTCCAGGGAGATGGAGAGCAGGGTCCCACTGGGAAATTGTCTACTGATCACCAAGAGGAAAACCTACAGCAAATGATGCTGAGCATATAAAATGCAGGAATCAGTCCAGGCTGCTCAAGATAGTTGACAAGGCAGAGCTACTGGACCTGGATTGCCATGTCCAGCACAGTTCTGACCTCAGAGATGGTCAGTCAAAGCTTTGTCACCTCCAACCAGTGGAATTTCCAGCTACAACATGGCTATAGAGAAGGCAAGGAAGGAGATGTTTGCCTTTTGTGTAAATCAGCTTCAGCTGGGGTGAACAGGCATGGCCGATGTGATTAGACTGAAATTCATTAGGTAAAACCCTAAGGATCCTATGGCCCATGACCTTGTCCTAACTCTGCTTTTTCAAAAGTGTAAAACACATGAACAGTTGGATCTACACTTAACAGAAACAGAAGTGTGCCTATAATCTCAGTTTTTCATATGCCAGAAGACTTGGGTGCAGGCTGCAGGGGCTGTGATTTCAGGTGGTTTAGTAAGGGTTTATGTTTGGTCCATTTGTTCTTCTCTGTTTGAACACATCTTCTCTCATCATTATCACTGCTTCGTATTTTTGTGGATGAAGCTAAGGAGTTTCACTGGAATAATTCTCTGGGATGCACTGAAACTCTAATGTCTCATTTTTAGGGCCAGTTAAAGAGGTGTTTAACAGGGATGAGAAAGTATTCAAGCACCTTGGGAGAATCCTGAGGAGATTGTTGTCTTTCATCCCTGAAATCTGAACCTTCAAGGAAAATGTTCACTGCAGAGCAAATTTAAAGCCTGCTGAGGTGCTTTGATGGAGTGTGTGCCTTGGCCTTTCTCCTCCCACCACTGCTTTGCTGCTAGACAATGTTGTGCCTTGGCTTTTTCAAACACAGATTTTCCAAGTGTCTCAAGCATCACCTGGAGTATTCTCCTAAAATCACTCCTAACACTCCTGTCTTGGTAGGACACAATAATTCTCCCATTGAAGGATCACGAAATTCTCTAATTCCCTTGGATTTGGGGGTCTGCACTTGGCTCCACAAGGACCCTTGAGCATAGTTTTGCTCCAAATGTAGTCGTTGGGGAAGACTGTTGGGTTCCTCTCCAGCCTAACCCAGTCCTCTGGCATCTCAGTCTCAAAGCAAACTTCACCAAGGGAAGTAAGTTAATTTTTAACTGCATGTTTCAGCATTTCCAGCTCTTGGCTGAAGCCAGAATTTCAAAGAACCATAGAATCACAGAATAGCTGGTCTCTGAAGGGACCCATAAAGGCCATCTAGTCCAACCCCCTGCAGTAAGCAGAGGCATCTTCCACCAGACCAGGTTGCTCAGAGCCCCATCCAACCTGACCTCAAAAGTTTTCATGGATAGGGCATTTATCACCTCTCTGAGCAACATGTTCCAGTTGTTCAACACTTTCACCATCAAAAACTTCTTCCTTATGCCTAATCAGAATCTGTCTTCTTTTAGGGCAGATTTCTTCAGAGCTTTGTATCTCCTAAGGGAGAATAAAAATCACCTCAATGACAGCACAGGCTTGATATGGAGAGGCTTCAGAGGAGCCTCAGCTCCAGCTGAGATGCTGCCCATGGACACCAGAGGTAAAGGCATTATTCCAGGAATGAATCTGGCCCCTGAGCAGACTGTAGGATGCTGGCACCAACCCGCTCCAGGCTGGGAGATGGTTTCCACTGGGACACTGAGAGCTGTAGCCCCCAGCAAGAAGTGCAGGGCCCCAGAGAAGCAGTAGCTAGAGCACTGTAACCACAGTCACAGCAGTTTGTCAGAGCTGCAGACTTGTCCTCAGTGCTGGGTGAAGGTGAGCAGAAAGCTGAGCCTGAGGGTCCCTGGAGTTGGTTCAGCCCTGGCCAAGCATGGGAGGCTGTGCCAGAGCAGTTCCTTTGTCTCCCTCACCCTTCCCACAGGTCCATGTCTGTCCCAGCATGGATGCTGAGCAGGGGCAAGTGGAAGCACTCAGCCAAGCACTATTTTATGCTGCTGCCTGATTGATTTTAAGCTGTGCTTGCCTGGCAGCACCCCCAGGACCAGTTATGTAAGACTGGACGTGTTTGTTTGCTGCCTGCAAACCCCTCGTGTGCTGGTAACACCTCCAGAGCCTGCATTCAGAACTGGAGCTGCAGCCCTGCTTGGCTGACACTGCCAGCTCTGCCCTGCACCCCCAGGGCCCACGGGGGGACAGCAGTGTCCCTGTCCCCAGCAGAGACACCGTGATGAGCAGTGACCAAGTCTCAACTGCTCAGATGCCCTCCTTCCCCCCAAGGCTGGCTGGAGCAAGGGACATCTGTGTGTCCATACAGATGTGTGTGTCCATACTTGTGCTCGTGGCCTTTCAATGTCTCCTTGGGTGTTTCCCCACCCCAGGGAGCTGCTGCTCACTTGCTTTGCAAGGGGCAGGAACTCCACTCCACCAGGACTGGGTGAGATAAAGCATTTCAGGACTCCTCTTGGGATTGCAGAGACCTGCTGTTGCAGGAATCTTTAAAAGAATCCTTCACATGTGATGAGGAGTGTTTCAAGCCTGTTTGTACTCAAAATGATGTTCAGCTGGGGAAAAAGAAGGCCAGGTGGAGAAAGAACCTTCAAAGATCCCTTGTCAATACCACACAACTTCATTGTTTTAAGTTTTTCCTAATTATCTACAATAACACAGAAGGAGAGAGACAAACTGTGCAGCCCTGGTGAGATCAGTTGTTGTCTTGCCAGATTTTCAGAACAAGCCTCTGAGGAGTCTCAGAAAAGAGAAAGGATGGCACAGCAAACATGGCAGAGCTGCAAAACAGCAGCTTTGATGTGTGAGACGGGGAAAAGCTTCTTTTTTGGGGGGGAAAACAATTTTTTGTTGTACTTTTTATTGCACTTTTTCTTATTTTTGTTGCACTTTTAAAAATTGTTGTTGTTGTTGTTGTTGTTGTATTTTTTATTGCCCTATTTCACAGTCCATTCAAAAGGTGAAGAACCAGCCACTACAGCCAGCAGCATGGGCCAGCATCTCAGCTGCAGTGGATGACAGAGTTTGTCAATCACTCCTCAGGGTACAGCTGCTTGCTCTTCCCAGAATTCTGCCAGGAGAAGTGCCCTGGCCAGACAGAGATGTTGGCAGCCCTCAGCCCTTTGCTCAGCTGCAAGGAGGAAACAGCAGAGCTTTCCCAGCCCCTGCAGCAGCCTACAGAACCCTCTGTGCATTTCTTAGAGGCTTCACAGTCCCATCAGAGCTATGGAGCAACCTGGAGCTGCTGTGGGCAGTGGAAGTTTTGCTCCTGCCCTGCCCATCTGCCTTTTGTCATTACTTGTCGGGTTCGGCTGTCTGTCTCTGCCCCGACACGGGTAGGGTGGTTCTTGGGTGGCACGCGTTTTAAAGGATGAGTCTGGACTCTTCAGCTTTTCGGTCTTCAGGTTGTTTATTATTTCTTATCTACAAAATTTTCTGTCTGCCCAACAGAGGTCTGATCTGCAAGCAGTCACAGGCACTCTCTGACCACCCACGGGGCGGTCATGTCTTTTTATACTAATATCTACGTACATAATATTTACCTTTATTTCCCAATGCTTTTCACCCATGTTAGCAAGTGCACCTTCACCATAAACCAATCCCCAAATGCCAACATCACCACAGGAGATGGAGGACAAGAAGAAGGAAGAAGAAGGACAAGACACGCCCTGATCCCTCCATCTTGTCTCCATAACCCCCCTGTACCCAAAAACCTTAAAGTTTATATTTCACTTTCTAAATGTGTCTATTTTACACCTTTTACTCTAAAGTGATTCTCTTGTCCTCAAACTCTTGTTATTTCTGTGGATGGATCAAAATCAAGCCACCAGACACTCTTGGCAACATTCCAGGATTTTCGAGACCCCCAAGGGTTCTCCTGGCATCTCTGGACATTGGGAACAATGTGCTGAGATCCCACAATTACTGGCACGAAGAACTCCAAAGAACAGCTCTGTTTCCTGCTGCTGATGTGAGATGCTATTAATTTGGGCCATGCTGGAGCTGGAAGCTCCCTGGCACACGGTAAATTTGGAATGGGCTGTTATCTCTAAGGGGACCCTGACTGGGCAGCTGCAATCTGATGGCACTGCCTAAGGGGAGACGAGCAAGGGCCAACTCTTTCTCTTGGTGAGACAGCTTTGAGTGTTTAGAAGGTGATGAGGAGCATGGGGAGGCTTCTTAGACTTTTCTCAATAGCTCATTTCAGTAACTGAGACTCGTACTAGCTGCATGCTTAAGCAGACCATCAATCTCAGCTCTGTATGCCACCAAATTACTGGCAAAAGGGGAGAAGATGGGCTAGGCTTGAATAATAAATCTGCCCTAATCATCATATTAAGGGTTATCTTCATGGGACTGCTGTTATAAATCTGGTTATAAAAGAAGATACTAAATAAGGAGCATTAGGGGAAGTCTTATCCATGTCAGGAAGCATTTTCTGAGTTGTCTCAGTATGCAAAGAAAGGCTGGGTTAAATGTATCTGCTGAAACATTTCAGTAGGCAGAAAAGTCGTTTTCTGAGAACTCGAAAATTTTCCCACCCCATTTGTGTTCCTCTTTTATTTTTACTTCATATGCTGTGTTTAGCAATAAAGGTTTTTCAGTCAATTTATTTCCAAATCAGTTCTTTCTAACTTTTGCTCTTTGGGGGGGCTCAGTCTTTCAGCTCTCTTGGTCCCCATCTCGTGGCTGAGGGTCAAGGGACAGCAGAGTCTTCAGCACTTTTCTGGGAGGTGATTAACCCAATGCAAAAAAAAAAAAAAAAAAGAAATTTTAAAGTAAGAGGGACCCCAGAATAAAAAGAATTAACATTTAAACCTCCGAGTTGTACTGACTGGAAGATTGGGTGCTGCCTTCTGCTCCCCAGGGGCCACATTAGAGACCTGGCCATGTCCATCTCTGTGTGGTGGTCCAGTGAACAGAGCCCAAGGTGTCTCTTTGGGCCCTGCTGTCAGCCCAAAACCTGCTCTGAATTATCTTCCAGGTACACCAAGGTGGCTTTGGCTTGGGTGCCTCAGTACCAGCCTAGGAATGTTCTTCCAGCTCTTTTCCAACTCCTGGTCCTCCGACCCTCTGGAGTGACTTAGGGGAGAAATGAGGGAAAGCTATCAGCTTCATAAAGCTGTTCCCTTCACACTCAATTTTTGTGTTTTTTTTTTTTTTTTTGACATACACTGTTGGATTTTTGTATTAAGGGGTTTTGAAAAACTATTCACACACACACACACAACAACAACAAAAAAATCTGGAATAAAACCATCTCCAAAGAATGCATTTTGCATGCTTTCCACTAAGACAGCAGGGTTTGTACTTAGCTGCAGGACCTGTCTGGCATTGCCTCCAGCAGCATCTGCCCCAGGTAGATGCCTGGAGCAAGAGCTGCTGACTGACAGGAGACATGGAGAGGGTGCTGTGACTGCAGAGCTGTGGGTGGGGATGATGAGAGTCACCTCACAGAGGGGTCAAACAGATAAATATTCAAATTTTATTAATATTCTATTTGATTAGCAATCAAATAGATTAGCTGTTTCAATTGAGTATGAAGAGGCAACTTACTTTTTTTTTTAATATACTTTAGGCAATAGATATGCCAGAAAAAACCTGATGACATAAACTGGACTCATCCCAGAGGAATGGAAGGGGCAAAAGAGGTTTGCTGTGTTGTGGGGTGGAAGCAGTAAATACAGGGGCAAGTGGGATATGTCAGAGAAAAATCAGCAGAACATCATAAAGTAACACTCTTGGGAGGATTCTGGATAACAGGGAGTTTTATTTTGTCTATGTTTATTTGGAACTATAGTAAACAAGGTCCCTCTACAAAGATCCCTCATAATATCAAAAATGTTTTGACTCCTTAGCACAAAATTCCAGACACTTCCCCTTTTCATGGCTTTGAATATTCCCAAGCAACAGCATGAGGGATGGAAAGAGAATTCAGTGGGGCCAGGGCAGTACCATTTACCCTCTGGGCATGGCCATGGCTTAGTTATTGCCCTCTTGCCTTTATGAACATCTTTGCATCTGCTAAAATTGCTCAGAATTGCCCATTTTTTCTTACAATCCTGTGTGCCCCATGGGACAAGTTCTTCAAAAGGCAAAGGAAAGACCAAGGGTAAGCAGCATCCTGCCTTTTACCAAAACCTTTCTTTTTATGTGGGATTCTGGTATGTACCTTGTGACAGCGTTCACAGGGGTTTTCGAATGAGGGAAGAGATGAGAATATTGACTCCATGTTTCAGAAGGCTTGATTTATTATTTTATTATCTATATTACATTAAAACTATACTAAAAGAATAGAACAAAAAGTTCTCATCAGAAGCCTAGCTAAGAATAGGAAAGAATGAATAACAAAGGCAGCTGTCCCAGACTCTCTGTCCAAGCCAGCTGGGCTGTGATTGGCCATTAATGAGAAACAACCACATGAGACCAATCACAGATGCACCTGTTGCATTCCACAGCAGCAGATAACCATTGTTTACATTTTGTTCCTGAGGCCTCTCAGCTTCTCAGGAGGAAAAATCCTAAGGAAAGGATTTTCATAAAAAGATGTCTGTAACAGTACCTCCTGAACAGCACAGAATTAAACATCCCATCTTACAGGTTGGCTTTAATTTTAACTTAATTTACTTGTGATCCTACAGCTTATCTTTTATTTCCAATGCAGTGTGTCCTGAATGCATCAGTTTTATCAGTATGGCCTGCTCACACAACCCCACAGTCTGCTGATCATCTTTGCCCTGAAGAATTCCACATTCACAGCCTGTTTCTTGTGGCACCAATAAAAACCCCTCATCTTCCTTTCTCAGAAAAAGGATGATTTGTTTTCCACCTTATTCTTAAGAATTAAAGAAAAAAAAAAAAGAAAGAGACAAAGGGGGGAAAATACAAATTCTCCCTATGGCATTCTCTTTTTCCAGCAGTTCCACCACTGTGTGCTGTATTTGTTGTCCTTCTAATGTATCCCTGTAGCAGGATTTTGCTTCTCCACCAAAGTTTTGGCCTGTCAGCTCCCCACTGTTTATGCAGCTATCATTAAACGTTCCTGTCATATCCAAACCTTGTTTTTCTCTCTTCATCTTTGCCAGCTCTCTGTAACCCGCCCTCACCTCGGCTCAGGGCCATTAGCATACAGAGCACGGTGGCTGCTGTTGTTCTTCTCATTATTTCCATAATGGCTCAGGCCAGGGGAGAGAAGCAGCTTTAGGCACTGTGCAAATAACAGACAATCCCTGACA
Organism: Molothrus aeneus; assembly: GCF_037042795.1. NCBI lineage: Eukaryota > Metazoa > Chordata > Aves > Passeriformes > Icteridae > Molothrus > Molothrus aeneus. Next base: position 10,220,397 of record NC_089648.1, read on the forward strand.
AAACCAGAAAGCTCTAGCGTTGTTCAAAATAATAGTGAAATCATCCCTGTGAGTATCCCCACTCTTCCTTTAAAATATTCATTTCTAGCCATTGGAAAGCGACTATTAAATGCAATGTGTTATCCTCCTGGTTTTTTGACAATGTCCTGGGTACAGAGACAAGGGGGTGGAGCTTTTAGCCCTGTCTATTCTATACCACACACTCTCCAGGAAGTGTTTTTATTTGTTTGGTGGTGAATACCCACCTTTTGTGGGTAAAAATCTAAATCTCTCTTTTCCACACTCTTTTATGAATATTCTTGTGGTTACTGGGATTTTTCAGCAAATTTGGGTTCTGACCTACAATTTGTCCCAGTGTTCCTCCATTATCAGAAGAGGCTGGGGGGAAAGGGGAGCAGCTTTGAGTGGGTTTAATTTCTCAGTTGGGTTTTAAACCAGCCCACAGAGCTGACTGTTGTACTCCTTCCTCATCACCTCAATTCCAGCTACTTTTAGTAATGCCATTGGAGCCACAGCAGGTGAATCCCCACAACTCTTCCCTTGCACTGTTCCCCTCTCTCCTTAATCCATTTGGGGGATTGTCCATATTGAGCCATCCTGGAGAAGTTTGGATTGACCACCGTGGCCTAGAGGAGCAAGATTTGGGGCCTTGGATGGTAGTGTAACATGGGGCTGGCACCCAGGACAGACCTACAGGATCAGTAATAAATCATGAAATAGGTGGTGGGAGCATGGCAGGGGGTGAAACTAGATGCTCTTTATGGTCCCTTCCAGCCCAGACCATTTTTTTACAGTGGTTCTATGATTTCTCAGTGTGGGGCTGGAGGACAGAAGAAGTAGAGGTGAGACCTCCCTGGTCCTCAGAGCTGCAGACACCAGAGCAGGATCTTGGACAGCAGGGATTTGCTCCCTCCATGCCCCCCACATCCCTGCTTCATCCTCCTTCTGCAACACATCAGCCACCCACAGAGCAGGCCAAAATAGTCCTAGGAGTCTTTTCCACCCTAAACAATTCTATGATTCTGTTTATTGTATGATAATGGACATCCAGGAAGGTCCTTAGTCTCTCCTTTCCCCTGGTAATAATTCTGGGAGGTTATTGCATTAAAGCTGTTTGAGTTTATTGTGTTGCAATTTAATATTTCTTTGAATAGGGATGGAAGAAAGGGAAGGACGCCATGGTCAGGGAACTTCAGGATGTGGAATTTTCAAAAACTGGGCTCTGTCCTTGGTTGAGGAAGTATTCTCTGACCAAGACAGCACTCTTCACATATTTAGGATGACAATAATATTTCTGGCTGGTAGAGGAACCCTTAATTGATCAATATATGGAAGACACTACATTAATGCAAAGTTATTGTCCCCAGAAAATAAAGCAAAGCTAAAAATAGCGCAGTACATTTTGACAGAGCTTTTGTTATTTTCTTTTTATGCTCAGTTCCTTCGAGTCTGTCTTTTTTCTTGTCAGGAAAGCTTAATTACCATTTTCACTTTCATTTCATTCCTGGGGCCAGGTTTTGGTGCTCTGTAGGCAGCCACTAATTGCTCAGTCCCCACATGAGATGAAGGCTTCTTGGTGCAAGGAGCACTGCAGGTATGGATGGAACAGACCCTGCTCTGGATGGAGGCAGGGAATTAGAAAACTCTTCATGGCAAAGCAGAGCTCTAGGATCCCAACCATAAAGAAAGGCAAAGGCTTGCTGAGGTAGCTTTCCTCACTTTTTAATGCTGTCAATTTGGACCCAAGCTCCTAAACTGCTTTGGTTTTCTATTGAAGCCATCCTGGGGTTGAAGAAGTGTCCTTAGGTCTGTGTCCCCAAGCTGCTGGATGCCCATTTCCACAGGTTCCCATTAGTGTGCCTAGCAGAGAGGCTGCATGGAGGCAGGGAAGAAGCTGAGTAAGGAAATTCAACCTCCAGGTGCTCCTCAGGGGAGCATTGTTGGAACCCAGGACATTCCTCTTGCCTTATCCTGGAGGACTCGAGACCCTGCCAAGGGGCTCGGAGACCTTGGCACAGAGCCCAAGACCCCTGTGCCTTTGATTTTGACCCATGGAAAAAACAATTACCAACCTTATATGAAGAATTACAAAAGTCAAGAGAGTTTAAGTAGAATAATAGTTAGTTTGTCACGCGGTGAAAAATAGATTTTTGGAGTTTTTAGAATGGGGGTTCAGGAGGCAAGATGGAGGAATCTGGGCATATCCAGTCTTTCTCCTTCTTCTTGGCCTCCATCTTCTGCTGTCTAGGTGGCACTTTTGGATTGGTTTAGAGTAGAAACTCACTGTCTAACATAAGTGATAGGTATTGGGAAATTATTGTAAATAATGTACATGTAGTTTTTAGTATAAAAAGACAACACTGCCTCTGAGGCAGTCAGTGTGCCTCAACCCAACCTGCCAGACAGACCTCGTCAAGCTGGAGAAAGAATGTTATAGACAACAACAAATAAACAACCTTGAGAACCAGAACAGAAGAATCCTGACTGCTCCTTTGGCTGCTGGGCTGGGGAAAGAGACTGGTACATCAGAGTCACTCTGACCAGCAGAGATTTTGAGAGAGCATGAGAGTGACCAGCTGTAGAGGGCAAACAAAAAACATCAAGTTCTTCATCCTGCCTCCCACTTTTTTTTTTTTTAAGTATATAAATATTATATAAAATTATCTCTAAATAAATTTTGTATAGTTAATACAAAAATTATACAGATAATTTTATCACATTTTTATAATGTTATGTGAATTTTGCCCACAAAGTTTCTGAATATCTGTGAAGGTTTCAGTGGCAGAGGAGGTATTTGGGGAACAGGACTGGAGGAGGAAGAGGAGGAACAGAAACAGGAGCAGGAAGAGCAGAAGGTCTACCCCTTCCTCCTGCCAGCCTGGTTTCCACGTTCCTTCTCACCAGATGGGCTGCAAGTGTGGGGCACACCTGGTACCTTGCCAACACTGCCTCTATCAGGAGCAGAGTCAGAAGCAAGGTAACAGGACTGAAATTTGAGGATGGACATGAGGCTTGGTCCCCTCTTCTGGCTGGGAGGGGAAGTCCAGCCTGATGGGTGGAGTTACCTGTTAAATCTGAAAAAGTAACGCTGGGAAGGAAGCCCAAGCTCTGTACCCTGGGTATCAGCGTTAACCCTTTCCCCTGTCATGGCCCATATTCCCAAGCAGCACCATGAGGGATGAAAAGAGAACTGAGTGGGGCCAGGGCAGTGCCATTTACCCTTTGGGCATGGCCTCTGCTTATTTACACAGTGCTGGGGGCTGCCAGGAGCATAAAGAGGGTGAGACTCAGCAGACAGCCTTTATTTCAGCATTTGAGACAATCTCTCCATGTTTGTTGCAGCAATCACCTCTTGACTTGGAAGCACCAAACAGCTTTGGCAAAGACCTGAGATCAGGGAGGTTTTGGGGGTGGGATGTGCCTTCCCTTCATTTTCTTGTCAGCATTGCCCCACGGCAGTGTTGGCAGTGGAAGCTGTGAGCAGTGGGATGAAGGAGCTGTCTCCATCTGGCAAACACCACCATTAACAATTGTTAACAATTTTAACAGCACCATGAACAATTATGCATAGGCTGACTGCTCTGTGCTGAAGAAGCTGTGTGGAGCGGGATTGTCTGCCTGTGGATTCCTCAGGTTTGAATCTCTGTGGCTGAGCACTGTTCTGCACACAGAAAGGCTGAAAACTTTGCTCCTTCCAAGCTCCTGCAACTGGTTTGGTGATAGGGGAGCATATCAATGCTGCCACCTGGTATTCCTGACACATCTGAGGGCTCATATTGCAGTACAAAACTCCCTGGGGAGGGAATGGATGAATGGGCAGATAAAAATGATCAAGGGATCTGTAATTCACATGTTTGAAGCAGGGTTCTCATTTTGCTCGCTTTGTTCTCTGCCAGGCATTTGTAAAGATAATTCTTTCTGAAAATGGAACCTCCTTTGACATTTCTGAAAGCTCCCACACTCAGAGCTTGCTCTGTTCCTTGGCTTTTAGAGGCAACCACAGCAACTACAAATGAATGAAACCCCACAGATCTTTAGCTCCCTCCAGCGACCAGAGCTTTAAACCTAAAACCCCTTTGGACTAGACATAAATGCTTTTGCCTTATCCCAAAATTGGCTTCTGCAAGAACAGAAGATGAAGTGTTTGTCCAAGCACTGGTGCCTCTTACAGTGATGATATAAATTAGTTTGATGATATAAATTAGCTTGATGACATAAATTAATTTGATGACATAAATTAATTTCTAGCACACGTGTGGCTCTGATACCTGCTGAAGCTCTGACAGAGGCTGGGTGCAGCCTACCTGAAACAGATGGAGAATTTCTCAGCTCCTAATTCTTCAGGCACAAATAGCAGTGCTGCTCTCAGTGCCTTTAGCTGTGGGACTCCCAGTATTAGGCTTGAGTCTGATTTTTCCCTCAGCTTGGGGGTGAAACCAAAAACTGCTCATTACTTCCAGAGCATAAATCCAGCAGCATGGTTGGGAACACCTCTGCAATTGCAGCGTCAGTTTAAGAAAAGAAGAAATTCTTCTGGTGGGTTTTTCCTTTTCTGCCTATGTGTTTTGTTTGCTGTTTGTTTGGCTTTTGCTTTGTTTTCTGATTTTTTTTTCTATTAAGATAGCTAAGGAACTCTTTGAACTACTGCCCTCAAAATGGCTTTCCAAAACTGCAGCATGGACTTGGTGCTGGAGTGTGGTTTTCACCCTTGACCCTCAGAGCTGCTCTCAACCAGCTCTGGCAGCGTTTGCTTTGACTTTTGTATGTTCAGGATCAAACCCAGAAGCAAGATAAAGAAGATTTAGACTATCTTTTTGGAAATAGATCCTTCTAGGATTCCTCCTTCCCAATAGCCTGGGTGTTATAAGACAGAAGTGAACCAAAGTAGGACTGAAGTAGGAATGGGAGGAAGTGAATGTGGATTTTCCAAGCCTCTGGCACTGGAAGCAGCAGGTTCTTCATATGTATTGATTACCATGTGCTGTGCATCCTAGGAGGGGGGATTCAGAGCTTGAGGTGGGAGTATTTATTGTGTCTGGTTCAGAAGTCAGCATGAATAAATATGAAGCAGTGCAATGCAATTGTACTGCTGACAAGTTATTTTGACTTGCTTACATGCAAGAGGAGGGAGAGAAGAAAGGAGGGAAGGAGGGAGGGGAAAAGGGAGGGAGCCAGGCTGGGCTGTGAGCTCTGCACAGGGACAGAGGGGCTGAGGGCTTGGTGAAGAGCACGTTGGAAGGGACACAGAAGGATCTTCGAGTCCATCTCTAAAGTGAATGGCCCATATGGGATTGAACCCACAGTCTTGGCATTATTAGCACCCTGCTCTGACCAGCTGAGGCAATTTCAGGGTCATTTGTCACTTTAATGAATAAATCAGGCTCTGGATCCATGGGAAGTCTTGGAAATTATTTTTACTCATTTTCATTTGTTTTCTTTTGGCATCTTTTTGGCATGAAAATAAATTGTAATATATCTATCAATACAGGAAAGTTGTAAAGGAGTCAATTTTTTTTAATATTTTGTCTAACTTGAAGAAAAAGAGTCCTTCCATTTGGATTACATACACAATGTATGGGCTTTCATTCTGCTCTGAAAGGATTTGCTTGGGGAATACAAAATATTACATACCAATTGCTTGTGATAAATTTAATCCTCTCCCCAGCAGCAGCATTAGGGGCCTAATTTGGATTTACAGCAAAGCCTAGATAGCAATTCCTTTTAGTGCAGCAGCATAAACAGCCCCTCATGTGAATGAGAATCAGGACCATTGTGTCCCCAAAGGTATCAGAGGACATTTGTGAGAGCTAAGAATTTAATTCACTAACACCTTCATTTTCTTCAGGATGTGTGGGGCTGTTCTTGTCAGATCTGAAGTTGGACAACAGAGCCCCAGAACACTTCAAATGGGTGACTGGGAAGAGGAGTGGGGGTGTCTGGAGTCCTAAGGCTCCTTCAGGGAATAGGAGGCAGTGACTTTTAGGAGGCAGGATCTCCAGGATCCCTGCCCCATGCCCAGCTGCCTTTAGTGGATCCATGAGACAAGGTCTATGGGAAGTTGCAGCTTCCAGGGGAAAATGAACTTTTGTGCAGTGTAAAGCAACATCTCCATGAGATTTGCCACTTCCTTTCTAAATATGTGTGCAAATAAATAAATAAATAAATAAATAAAGATGTGCAAAGCCCACAGGCCACCACCTCCCTGATCCTACCTGTGGCAGGCTCCAGTGCCTGCAGGACCAAGCCCTGAGCTCTGCTCTGCTGTGCTGGGAGTAGCCAGGCTCTGAGGATGTTCTGGAGGCAAGACTTGTCAGGAAAGGTAATATTTTTTATGGGAGCAATTCGCAGAGGTGAATAAAAGGGACAAGCTTTTAGAGCTCCCAGGTCCTTCTTCATGTCTGAAATAGGAGCAGCAAGAAACAAGCCAGGGAAGTGCAACTCATAACTCTGGACACTGAGCATCAGGGCCTCAATAGAGATGTTGTTTTTACAGCACTTTATAATTCTTATCCCCTCCTCTCAGCTTACAGCTTCTTGTTAAACCAGCAATAAATTACCTGCTGCTCTCATTTTCTCTCTCCCTCTCTTTCCCAGAGGACCAAATGACTTTTTTACTTCTCCTCATGCTAAAAATGTTCCTCCTCCACTTCCTGGGTACCAAATACCTTTCCTCACCCAAGGTGTCACCAAGTTAATGAATCAAATTAAAGCCTAAAATTAAATTGAGCAGTTATTCTCAGTTTGTACTTAGTGCTGCAGCTTGCATTTATAACCTAGACCCAAAGACAGGGAGGTGTGTGTGCCTGAAAATCAGCTTGTTTCACACTGAATACATCAATTGCTTTAATAAAATGTACTGTGCTTAAATTGACTTTGTGCCACCCAAACAAAGCAGGCAGGATTCCCATGGTGATGGAGAACTGGCAGCCACACTTGGCACTTTTTCTGGCATGCAGAGCTGCTCCATGGTTTTTGGGTCTGTGGGGTTTTGGTGAGGGGGATCAGCCCCTGGGGGGGACTGTGAGTTAGTCCTGCACTTTTTTTTTTCCTTCAGAGCAACCTGTTAGGGACAAATTTAGCTCTGTGTGTTTAAAATAAATAAAGAGCACTTAATGTGAGGAGTCACCACCTTGTTTCAGTTAAACCAGGTATCTCTGCTTACTGAAAATACTTGAGGGAGCCTGAAGTTTCATTTCAGAAATCTTAAAAATATTTATACGATTATTATTTTGGTTTAGCTACTGAACTGGAAAAATTATTTTTTTGCACAGCTCTGAGTAAGGCAGAAAGATACTTACTTAAATACTTTGATTAATTATGCCTCTATTCCCAGCTGAACAGAAGTGGGAATTCCAAGTCAAAAGAAAATATTTCTTCTCTTTTCTTCACCACTTTGGTAAAAGGCTTTGAATATGCATGTATTCCCTTCCACCAGGGTAAGGCTTCTGCATCCTGCTGGGAGCTGCTTCATGACATTAAAGTCATTTACATTTTGTCTGTCCCATGCCTACTAGCCAGGTTTCAGTAGTATATTAATATTAAACAAAAATAATTGCACTGCTTTTCCACCCTCACCCCTGTGGTTTTCCACACCTCTTGCCCTCATTCAATGTAAATGTTTCATTGCTGTTGGCCTGCCTGGGAGTCTGGAACAAGAGAGAGGGAAATGAAGGGTGCAGATCTGAATACTGATAAGAGTTCAGCTGAAAATTGCAATGTTTTGGTTAATAACAGAAGTGATTCTCCTTGGAAAGGTGCCCTGTGCTGCTTTTCCCCCTGCTGTGGTTGCAGGTCCTCTGCTGCAGCCTCTTTTCCCCTGTGCCAAAAGGACAGGAGGGAATCTCCTCTCAGAGATGAGCAGCACACAGAGATGAGCAGCACACTGTTTTTTCATACAGCACACCTTCCTATTTTCTGAAAAAATCCCTTTGCCCAGGATTTTTCTCCTGGGAAGCTGAGAAGCCTCAGAGAAAAATGAAAACAATAAATATCTGATTTGCTTCTCCTGTGTTTTGCTGCTTTGGAGTGTGTTTGGAGATTGTTTACCAACAATTGGTGATTGATCATTGGTTTCATGTGAATTGGTTTTGACTTATTGACCAATCAGGGTCAGGCTGTGTTGGGGCTCTGGAAGGAGTCACGAGTTTTCTCTTTGGTATCTTTTAGCCTTCTGTCTGTATCCTTTCTGTATTCTTTAGTATAGTTTAGTACAGTTTTAGTATAGGATTCTATAATATAATATAGTATCATAAAATAATAAATAATAATAAAAATCATAAACTAAGAACATGGAGTCAGATTCACCATTCCTCCCTTCGACAGGGGTCCCAGAAAATACAACACACCTGGGATGGGAGCAGGGGTGCCTGGATCAGGGAAGTCCTTTGGAAGCTTTCTGGGGACGGCAGGAGGAATCAAAATTCAAGAAATGCAGATGGAAGGGCTCTGCCCAGCTGTTGGCACATCTGGCTGTGCTCCTGTTGTTTGGCCTGCAGGCACTGGGGCTCTCCAGGGAAGCAAGAGTCCATCTCTCATGCAGGAATGCTAAAGCTCTTCTTGCCTCCTCCACTGGCTTTAAAACACATCTCAAATGACAAATGGCCAATCGATACAGCTATGGCTTTCTGTCTTTCTATTTTAATTTTTTTTGATCAATAGATGTTGCAGCTGTCTGCTGTCAAAGGTGTGATTCAGTGTGACTCTAACAAAAGCTGAACCATTCTGAACCATTTCTGTTCTCCTTATCTAGCATTTGAATTTCCCCTGAAGCTGCTGCTCAATGCTTGACCATTTCTCACAATTGGAGTTTTTTCACACAGGAACATGTCTTAAAGCCCTGCACTCCCTTCTGGCCCCAATCTCAGTGATATTCCTGCATGTGCACTATTCTACATTTTTAGTGACTGGATCCAGAGGAGCAGGCTGTTGTCACAGAGATCTGAGAGATAACATAGAGCTGTCATGGAAAGAAACACATTATTATGGCTTTTGTTTTCAGCATTGACTAGGCAAAACTCTTAGGGTGGCATGAAAGAGCATCACCAGCTGCTTACAGCCCTCAGTGCCTGTGGAACCTTGCCAGGAGAGCAAATTCCCTACTTACTGCCAGGCAGTTCTGCTGTTTTAACACTTACAGGAGCAGGAATTGCATCTTTTCCTTGAGGTAGTTGAAAATGGGCATTGATAAGTACTTGGCAAGAAAAAGGTCACTTTATTTTCTGGACATGATTGATAGAGGGTGACTGCAATAAGCCTTGGCTCTCCTCAAAGAGAGATGTCCCTCCACGAGAGAAATGCAGTGAAACAGAGGGAACAGAATGGCAGACAGAGGTGGATGTCCTGTGTGAGCAGCTCACAAACCCTCCTGATCCATCCTTTTCACCTGCCAGACAAATTGCAATTGTCAGGCACCAGGCAAAAATGACATTTTGTGACACTGAGCACCTGTAGCCACCCTCTCACACAAGAGGTGACAAGAAAACCACAGACTTGCAGTGGTTCATTGCATCCCTTGCAGGGATTTGGCCCCACACTCCTGCCTCCCTTTCCAGAAAAAACCAAGCATGAGGTGCTGTGGTTTTATTTGAGAAGCCCAAGAAACAGGCCACTAATAAATATCCCATAGGCAAAGAGGATCTCTAATTCACAATAAAAATCCTCACCACCAGACACCACAGCCTTTCCTCCCCACTCCCTCAGGGCAGGGAGGCACTTGAGGAAATGTTGATGGGATCAGGTGGAGTGAGTGGCTGGGTATAAATGCACAAATCCTTTAAACAGTTGAGGAAAAGGGCCCATGGGGTACCTTTTAATAAATGTGTAGTGGTCCTGCACATCATTAAATGAGTCTATTTTAGCAATTTCACTGTAAATTTTGAAGGCTCCAACAACTGTGACAATTGGCAGCATTTTGCACCACTCAGGAGCAGGCTGAGCCAGCCTGAGATGTACTTCATGGTTCTGCTGGTCTGCTTCCCATCTCAGAGCTGGGAAAGTAAACAGGCTGAAGAGTGAATAGACAAATAATTCTGAATTTGGTACTGATCCCTCTGGGTCTTTGTGCTGGTGAGGCACAGATGGGCTGACAGACGATTTCAGGTTCAGCACTGATCTCTGCAGACCTCCATAAGCTAGGTAAATAATTCCAGTTTCTCTGCTGATACCCCTGAGTAAACAGATAGATTCACTTTCTGGCCCAGTCCCTGCAGCAGGCCAGGGGATAAGCAAACACAGGGACAATTCAGGTCCTGCTGTGAACTCTCACGTGCTTCCAAATTTAGATTTTGGATGTGAGCAGATCTTGCTCTTCACCCCCTCCCTTTGCGGAAGTGGGGTTACAACTTCAGCTGTCAAGTTTGATTTTAAAAACTAAACTTTGTCCCATCTTGTACCAGTGTAGATCAACCATGCTGAGAATGATTATCTTTATTTTAAGAACTGCTAGTTTTTTGAAAGGGCTGGTAGAAAATGGAACCACATCTCCTCTATTACTTCTGGCTCTCCTTTAAGAATGCTTAGAAACAATAAAATTGTGTACTTGCAGCAATTCCCTCTTTTATTTAACACCCAAATATAGTGATGCTAATAATATGAGACATCAGATTCAGTTTCCTATTCTGGGGTTTCTTTCTGATTTGTTTTTTTTTTTTTCCTTCCCTCCTCCCTTTGATGCTGGGGAGGAAATCCCTGACTCCTGCTCCAGGCTCAGCCCATCTTTACAGCCCTAGATGTGAAGTCCCAGATCTGAATCTGCCTCCCTGTCCCTCAGAGCTTGGCTCAGGACAGTTTATGACTGAGGGGTCCCAACAGCCTCCCAGGAGCTGTAATCTGCTCCTACTGCCCCTTTTTTAATTCTTTTATGTTTCCTTAAAGAATATCTGTTCTCTTTTAAAATAGCTAGTGAAAAACATTTCATTAAGTGAAAAAAATCCACATTATTTTGCTCTAGGACTGTGGGATCTGTGGTGACCACTACACACTGCAATTTGACCTTATGTCCCTTCCTTTTTTTTTTTTTCTTGGAGGAATTCCCTGCATGCATTTATCAGTCTGTCTTTTGGGAGAGAGAATAATGAGTAAGACAGAGTTGAAGCACACAGTACTTTCTGGGATGTTTCCTGACATCCTGACTCAGGTGGTCTTGATTCAAGAGGTTAATTTATTATTATAAATTATGAATTTATTTATTATAAATTATTAGTTTATTTATTATATACTGGCTATTTATTAACAAGTTATTGATTAAGATATTGGTTCAACCAGTTATGAATTGAAAAATTAATATCTAGAAAAGGTGAGGTCTTTTCTGTATTTTCTGGATTTGTGGCATCCAAGGAACCTCCTTTTCCTGCCTGATTCCCAAGGCTTAGCTCTGTCCTATCTTGACTCTAGGGACGGGGTCTTTATGAGAGAGACTAACAATCAGATGAGTTTATTACATGCCAGTGATGCAGTGAAATTCAATTAATTTTTTTGCTCTGCTTCCCAGAATGAGAAATAGCCATGGCAGAGATGTGAATGATGCCACCACTCTGGTTCCCTGTCAGCAGATAAATGCAGTCTGAGGAGGTTTCCAGGTCACACCATCCTTCCTTGCCCACCCCTGGGCTCTGTGGTGCTGCAGAGGGTGACAGGGCACTCCCACAGGCACAGGGAGGACACTCCACCTTCCCTGGCAGAGTTGGGTGTGCACAGCTTGGATGGAGAGGTTACCTCTGTGTCCTGAGGAAACCTGCAGGAGGGACCACGAATGGAAAGCCAGAGAGCTGCTGAAGGTTCTGGCAAGTTTAGCAGGATGAGACCCTGGTGTGTTACTGATGTGAGTGGGAATTCAAAAAGAAAATCCCAGGAGGAGTCAAGTGGGAAAGGTCATCACTGAAATGGTTTTACTCCAGCTGTCAAATTCTCCTCAATAAAGAGCATCTAATAGCTCTTTCCCAGAGGAGTGGAAATCTCTGTCCTTATATTCATCCTAAAGAGGACAGCTTGATAGCTGTGAGAGTTGGCAGGCTGTGACTTGAAGGTATTTGGTACAATTGAAACACCAAGTCCATCTGCAGTCCATTAAGTACTACAAATGCTGGAAGTCAGTCCAAGGTAAAAGTTCCTTTTCTCTTTTGTCCAGGTTCTTTTGTAAGAGAGACAGTGGTGCTGGCACCAGGAATTTCCTCCAGTTCTCCAGCTTTCCATCCCATTTGCTGTTTTGTCTGCTGTTTGTTCCTTCTCTTTCTCTGCCCCACACATCACAGACCTTTTTCTGCTCATCAGTGTTCCCTCATCCTTCTCCCTGGCCCCTAGGCACAACTTTCTCCCCATAACTGGGCATACCCACTGTGATTCACATCTGACCTTACTTTTTGGACTGCCCACAACCCTTGGCATCTCCCACCTGTGTTAAACAGGACACTCACTAAACATTTTCCACTGGCTCATCCATTGAAGGGGGTGTGCACCAGGGGCTTGCTCCTCCACTTTTTCACCTGAAATAGCAATAACATTGCAGGCTCTGGAGGTTTGGGAGCAGAGTGTGGGATTTGGTGGTTGGGGAAGAGGGCAGAGAGAGTGAGAGATGACGGGCAGGTCATGGAAATGTGGGTGGGGATTGCCTGAATTTCCCTTAATTTTCAAATTGCAAAAGAAGCAACACATGAAGCCAAAAGGAGGTGGATGCAAAAACTGTCAGGACATAAACATCATCCAGCATGGGTGGTGAGGCTCCAGTGCAGAATATTGTGAAAGCCATGTGCTTGTATGGTTTTCAAGGCAAGAAGGGAATGGATTGAGGAGAAATCCTTTCAGGGTAGGTAAATATGCAGAAACTATTGATGGGCTCGGAGCCAGGCTTAAGGGGGCCTGAGACAGAGCCCCAGTAAAACTACAGCAGCTTGGAATATAATGAAATCTTTGGGTGTTGTCTGCTTGTACAGGGCTCCCCTCCCAGGAGAGGGAAAAAGTTTGCAGGAAAATGGGGGTTCCTGGAAGATGTTTCAGCACTGGCTCCAGACAAGCCTTTTGTGGCTGTTAGGCCATAGCAAAAATCCAACAGTGCAATAGAGTAGTGAGGGAGAGGAGTGAACTTCTGTGATTTCAGCTCTCCAAGAAATTAACTGAGAGTAGACACTACAGTTCCAGGAAAGCTGTCAGCAAGCAATGAAAGCAAATAGGGATTTTATTAAAAAAAAAAAAAAAAAGTTTTCTGTTATCTGAAAGAGGAAATGGAATCAGTTCAGAAGAGAATGATAGAAGATCTTTTTTACATCTGACCTCTAAAAGCCCTGGAGTACATTGGTTAAGGAAGATTTAATTGTGTGCCAGCAGCACTGCTGGTAGAGAGTTTAGAAATTTCAGCTGGACCTGGGAGAACTTCTATAACAGATTAAAGATAAAGGGATAAAAAAAAAGAAAACAAGCAAGCAAGCAAAAAAAAAAAATCCATCCACTAAATAACCAGGGAAAAAAACCCAAACACTTTTCTGACACTGTGTTTCTGGAATAGATTTTAACAGCATCATAACAGAAAATAAAGCACCCCCACAAACCTCCTGTACTTTAATGAAATTACAAGAAATGGTAATAATGACATAGAGTAAATAGGAGTGGGGACTGCCTAAACTGCTGGAGCTAGAAAGTTATATTTTATTGCTCATGAACAGAGTATAAACTATCAGTAGTGACAACCCGAAGAGCAGCATCAATAATGAAATTTTCCTGAATTAATTTCAAGGGATCTTGATTGAAATTAAACCCCAAAGTTCTGTGAGCAAGCTGTTGTGCTAGCCCAGGAAGCAGAAGAGTTTGGTGAGTGTTTTAAAAGTGATGAGTGAGTGTGACAGGGTGCTTCAAACCAAAGGCCTTCTGCAAGCTGTAACCCAGCCATGTATTTTAGACTGAATCTTGGGCATTACTTAAAGAGGGAAAACTGATATTGATTTGTTGGTGCCAAGATACATCTGGAGGTCTTTGTTTCACAAGACACACAGCCAAATTCTGGCATCCATTCTCCAGAGGACTGCAAGGAGCAGCTTCCTGCCCAAAGTTCTTGATTTGGGGCAGAAAGTAGTACTTACTAAAAAAAAAAAAAAAACAAAACAACAACAAAAAAAAAATCCCAACCAAAACCAACTGAAGCTGCCCACAATATAAACAGATTTTACTAAAAAAAATAAAAGGAAAAAACAATTTATTTGTTATTGATGAGTTGGAGGAACAATCTCTGTATGGGGAGGAAATGTTGGCTGGATGATGATGCTGAACTTTCTTGCAAAGCAACCAGCCTTAAAGGAAATCCAGTGGAAGAGATGGCATGGGAACAAAAAGTGCAATTACAGGTGCAAAATCATGACCTGGCACGTTAAAAGCATGCTGGGACCACACAGGTATCCGAGGCAGTGATAATGATGTGAGGCACCTGGAATGGGGCAACCACAGAGAGCAGAGTGGGAAATGTGCCTGAAGTCTGGTGATGGTGGCATTTGGGAAAATGGCCTTGGATATGAGCAGGGAAGATCACAGCAGTCCCTCCAGCATGGAGAAGGAAAAGGGAAAGCTGGGAGCTCTGCAAATGCTGTGCTGGTTTTCGTCATTTGAACAGGAAATGAGAGTAGGTAACTGAGTTGGGAAAAGAAGTTTGGCATTCTGTTTTCTCAGTGAAAGAAAAGCTTATGGCTTTCCATCTATGAAGCACTGTAGCAAGGGATTGGTGGTCTTTAATCATGGTACTCACTGGCCACCAGGGGCAGTTTTAGGGAATAAAGGATGTGCTTGATCTTGGAGCTGTCATTGAAGTGCAAACCCCTTGGCAGAGGATGGAGGAGAGTCCGGGTTCCAGTAAATAAAAATGGTGATGTCTTGGATGTTCCCATATCAATGCAGCCTTATCAAGAACTGGATCATTAGCTGTGGTATTACTGAGGAAAGCTGAACACCACTGTAGTGTTCTCTTATCAGAAAGGTGAGATTTCAGTTCATTTAACAGTGGGATGTGTACTTTTCATGACACTGTTGTGGCAAAGTGGAAGTGCTCATTAACTTTCCTGGGAATCAGATGCTCCTTCTGGATAAATATGCCTGTCACAACCTTACCAGATCATTATGAGGGGATGAGCTGTCCTGGAAAATTTGCAGCAGGTTAAATTTGAAATTAGGCTGGATAATCAAGAGATAAAACCTTAACAAGTGACAGAATTGTGAAAAGCAAGGCACGGTGGCTGAAGGTTCACAGACAGAACGGGATCTGTGAGCAAAAGGGATTTTCTGCTTGTCTTGGAGCCATGATGAACCATTTGTCAAACAAAGGAGGTCACCTGGCAGGCACACAGAAGATGGAAATGTAGAACAGATCTCTCATCTGCAGATGTTTTTTTAGCAAAACAGACCAAAGTGGTTTTTAGCAGTCAATCCAGAGCAAAATCTTGGCATCTTAATATTAAAACCTTCCTGGAGAGAGGAGCAGAAATTACCTGCAGTTTACAAACACGGCACAAGTGGTTGACAGAACTGAGATCTCCTCATAGCAGATTGTCTAGGGAAGGAGCAGCAGTCTGCATCCAGACACAAAACTGGGGGGAAATGGAAAATAAAACCTCTGGGCAGCAGCCGTGCCTGGATTCTGAGTAATCCAGAGGGTTTGGGTTTCCACCCTTAGAGGAGAGGGAGCTGCTGCTGTCATGGAGCCATGGCTGAAGGCAGGTGCAGCATTCCATCAGTGTGGCATGAGATTTTTACAGCTGGGTTGCTTTGTTAAGTCTGGGAGGGTGCTGTGGAGAAACCTGGAGGCAGCTGGAGATGCCAGCAGAGAGAGAGAGAGACAGTAGGAAATGCAGCTCTGGGAGAAAACTATTCATCCTTCTGCAAGGAAACCATAGAGTTCTAGTGGGTAACCTGGCTCTGTCTGCTTGAATTTCCTATGTCTGGGGCTTCCCTGAAATAACAGGGTCATTCTCTGAGGGAATGACTGACAGTAGCAAATGGATATATTGGATTTCAGAAAATAAAATCAAAAGGTGGGGTCAGGACTCTGGGCAGACTGCATTTTAAGAGTTGGTTATTTTTTGTGATGCTGTTAGATGTCTTTGGCAAGCTCATGACCTCCAGGTACAGTCACAAATCAGAATTAATTCGTTTCCTCCTTTCCATTTATCATGTATGTAAATCTTCTGTTAAGAGACAAGGTTTATTTCTACACCCATTGAAAAATATGAAAATTGTAGCAGCTAATAAGTTGTGAAGAGTCCAATCCCTGTAAGCATTCCTGGCATTGCTCAGAAAACTGGAGTTTTTAGCTTTGAAGGGACTATAATTGGCAGAATGTCATGATTAATTTTGTTTAGTGGAATCCTTTGTGCTTTGTAGGTATTGCAGTGTATGAACTGGTGCCTTCCAGTCTGCAGAGGCTGATGTCATAGTGCACTGCAATTAACTTATGTTTTTAAAAGGAAGGAACTTCCATTTAAATAAAGTGGAAGTGGAGGTGGAAAAAGTGGAAGTGTGTGCTACTTAGAATACTTATCATAAAGCAGCAGAATTAACTGAACTTGGTCAAGACTCCTTTTAAAAATCACTGTGTAGGTCCTGTTGGCTTTGAAAAGTGGCAGCAAAGATTTTGTAAGAGTAGCCATTGACCTCAAATCTTTGACCATGTGGACATTAAAAGTAAAGCTTGTTTCTTGACAAGAGTCATCCATATATAAAAAAAGTCTTACAACTAAATTATTTCTTTAAATGCTACACAAAAACTTAATACAAGTTCCTCGGTTAAGACACCGGCTCAAATGCAATTATTGTGATTTAATAAAAATACAAGTGGAGGCTTTGTCTCAAAATACCCAGAAATGTGCCAGTTAAGAGCTGCATGAAGAGATGGGAGGTGAAATCTTGGAGGCACTGAAATGCCCTTTGTGTCCCTGCCTGGATTTGTAGGGAAACGGGGCCGCTCCATCTCCTGCTCTGCTGAGTTTTCACAGAACAGCCCTGCCAGAGTGTGTCTTGTCCAGCCTGGCTCCCGGCTTCTGCAGGGAATGGCTGTGCTCAGTGCCAGGCACAGCAGTTTCACGCTGCTCTGTGCATCCTGGCACGTGGGGCTGTGGGTCCGTAGCTGTGTTTCTGTAATTCCCTGTTTCTGCAGCAGAAAGCACCTCTTGAGCCGGGGCAGAAAACACCAACTCCTTCACGGGCAGGGCGGCAGCTTGCTCGTGTTTTTCTTCAGGTGAAACGCTGATTTTGACAAAGGTGTTCTTTTTTGTTTACAACAATGGCTCTGAGGATCTGTGCTGCTGCCTGAATCCCAGTGGAGGATGCAGAGGAACCCGTTCCTCCTGTTTCTATGGAAACTCCTGCTGGGGATGGGGGCTGCAGGACGGCAGGGGAGGAACGGGGAGAAGCAAAATAAAAACTAGAACAAGTCGCTAACAAAGTAATTCTTAATTCTGTGCCCTTTGTTGACATTTGTCATTGAAGATTTTTGTATCACTGGGATGGCTGCAAGGCAGTGTCCCTAAGTCCAGAGGCAGAGAATATTTTAATAATGCAATACTGGACTCACAGAGACAGCTCCATGCTAATTGTCCTCTCTCCAGTGACTTCAGGAGCACCAGATTGGAGCCTATAATTTCTGACATGCCCATAAGAATAAATGTTATTAAATTTCTGGGATGGAGTCTGCTACCAAGTGCAACTTCACTTTTCCTTGGCTCTGCTGGGGAGATCTTTGTGGCTGAGCCCTTCTGAGAAATGATGCAAGGCTCTGGAATTGTAAATATGCATTTTTGAACCTCTGCATCTTGTGTAGAAATCCTGGTTTGCAGAGCAGCTTTATCATCAGATCTGAAGATAGCCAAACTTCTATTTCAGGAATTAGCTAAGGCTCTGGTCAGCTGGAGTTTGAATCATTAAGAATGCTGGAAGATGCGGGAAAGCTTTTGAGATATCCAAAAGGCACCCATAGATTAGATACCAATTGGTTCACCTGATCCTTCTGGGCTCCCCAAAAACCTAAGGATGCACCTTTAGGTATTCACAAAATCTTTTCAGCTTTGTTCATAGATCAGTTCAAAAATGGGACTTGGACATGAATATCCCCTTTCAAAAATCTTGCTCTCCTAGGCAAACCAGGCAGGAGAAGAGCAAAAACGTCCCAGACATTTTTTTTCCATCTCCTGGTTAAATGCCCACTGCAGCACATCGTGCTTTGCCTGTGGGTCTGTGTGATGAAATAAAGCAATCAAAAGCAATGTATAATAATGATAGCTGTTTCCAGAACTGTCAGAGCTCTGCAGTCTCCAGGCCAAACATCCCCAAAAACCTTTATTCAGCTATTTTTTCCCCATACGCTGCACAGATTTATTACCTTTGTTGACTTTCCAAATGTTTATACTTGGAACATTCATTTGTCAAGGCTGCTTGCTGCATCTGCAATCAATCTCAGTGGTTTCAGTGCCACGGACAGCAGTATGAAAGCCTTGTTTTAAAGATGACCTAAACCTTGCATTAGTCATTGTTGCAGAGTAAGGGAAGCTGGAATAATCTACCCCAAGTGCTTGTTCAGAATTGTGTCAGAGAACTTGATTTGTGTGAGTTGTTGTCACAGCAGCTCAGGCTTCCTGCACAGACAAGTTTCCCTGCACCTTTATTCAGACGTGGTAAATTGCTGACACAAAGGACGGATGCAACTTTGCCTCCAGTGAGGCTTGAAACTCTTCAGAGTAGGGAAACTGAGGCTCAGTTTGCTGAGTGTTTCCCCAGATCATCATCAGTCCTGCCAATCCCATCAGCACTTCTCCTATGGGATGGTTCCCAGTGTCTTGGCAAATTTCCACAAGTCTTTAAGACCCAAACTGAAGGCAATTGACTCTTGTCTGAGAGAAGGCAGGCCCTCTTTTCCTTGTGAATGCCTCTGGAAATAAGCCAGTTTCCCTGTGTTTTCAGCTGTATTGAGGGGCTCTGACCTGGATGGATGGGCCAGCAGTCATTGTCCTCCCAAGGAGTTCATAAACTGCAAAACCATCTGCAGAAAAATCCATTCTGCTTTCCTGGTGAGCTTGAGTGAAGTCTGCTTGTTTATGTTTTGGAAAGCCTCTGGGCTATTTTTGGCAATCTCATGCATTTATACATCTTCCCCAAGTGCCAGAGGAGCTCCCAACTTCCTACAAATCTCCTCTCACAAATCCTTTCAAGGAGTAGCACAAGCAGCTTTCACTTATGGATGGCCCAAACTCAGGCTATCAAATTTCCATCAGTATGCCAGGTGTTTTGTTTCCTCCTGGCTGTTTCCAGGACACCCCAAGGTAATGAGAAGCACAAGGGCTTGGGTGGATTTTAGGTTTTCTGGTCCCTTCAGCCCTTAATCATGGCCCATCTCATGCCCAGGGTTTGTACCCTTCACGTCCAGGCTGCCTGGTGACCTCTGAGCCTGCTTTGCACAAGTGGCAGAGCAAGGAATTGGACTGATATCCAGATGGAAGATGCCATCCATTTCAACAGCAAGATGAAATCCAGGGGTTGGCAGATCCTCTGCATCCTCAGCCTGGCACCCCTCTCCCTGCTAGAACAGGAAATTCTGACCTCCTGCTTCACCCAGCCAGAGGTACAGCACACCCTGGGTTTGCTGCTGCTGTTTGGGGTTGTAGATTAAAGTTATTTCTTTTCCAGTAAACCCACTCAGTTGTGATGAAGAAATGTTTCCAATGTGCCCATGCCTTTTTCCATGGCTCATGTCTATTTATGCACTTTGCATTAACACTCCCACCCTGTGCTTTTGGGCACTCTGAGGACAAGTTTCCATGGATAAAACACCTGCACTGGTTTGAGACTAGCATGGCTTTGCCCATCCCCTATCCATCCACCTGCTCACTTATCCCCTCTTTCTGTTCTAGTTTTCACATATCTGAGGATCTTCAGCCCCAGCCATCCCAGCAGGTGACTGGAAAATAGACAGAATTGTTTAAAAAGAAATAGCATTACCAAACAATTTTCCTCCCCATTACCTCATTTTCCAAGGAATTTGTCACTCTGGCTGCTGTCCAACTGGCCCTTCTTGGATATTTTAGGTATGAGATGCTGTTCCAAGCCCTTTGTGAATGATGTCCAGCATCCTCATGCTGCTTCCTTCTCTAAGGAAGAAGAACAGAGAACCACACTCACAGCAAGAAAAAGGTGGGTGCCAAAAGGGTAAAAATAGCCTTGGAAGAGCTCTTCCTGCCCACTCCACACCACCCGAGCTTTACTTCATTTTTCACCTTCAGCTTTGCTCCCTTCTGTATCTGGGTCAAAGAAAACCTGCGTTATCTAATGCCAAGCTTCTTTGGGGAGAAAAAAGTTCTTCCTTTCCTTGGAAAAATAAAGTTCCTGCATTGGTTCTGTCACCCACAGAGCCATGGAAAGGAAGCTAATTTCTGCAACCAAACACCTAATCCTGAGCACTGTAGAGAAAGATGTCCAGAATTGTTCACTTGAACCCCAGGCTGATCCCTGTCTTTGATGTCTCTGGACTTTGCAACAGAAATTTTTGCTTTTCTCTCAGGGAAAACAGCTGCAGCCTGGTGTTTTCCCTGAGAGAACCTGCGTGCTCCCCCTGCAGCTGAATTGTGACCCAGATGTTACTGGGGTATGGCCCAGAGATGCTTCTCCTGTCTGGGGACAGATTTCTGCAGACACCTCCTCAATGCCAGGAGAGTCCAGAGCCAGTTCTTTTCTGGAGCTCTAGGAGACCTTTTTATAAAAGCTCAAGCCAGACTTTCAGCTTTTTGCTCACTGGACAATCTGAGACAAAGCAGAACAGCCCCAAATTTACAAAAACTAGAAATTTTATCCTTACCCCTCTACCTTCCACATCACAAAAGCCTTTGAAACTGGCCATTTGCAGATACCAATAATGCCAAGAACGTAATTAGGAGAGAAGCCCACATTAGCTGTTTTTATTGCTAAGGAGAAAGTGCTGACTTTCAGCAAAGAAAATTTAGATAACAACTCTTTGTAAGGGTTAGAAATCCACAGCTCCCAGCCTTGCAGCATCTACTTGTTGGTGAAAGTTGGGACATAATTTTGTTTTGGACAGATTGCTGTTTCCTGGGGGGGTTTATGCCTTCCCAGTAGCAAAACAGTTATGAGCAGTTATTCAATCCTGTCTAGCAATTCTGCTTTCATTAGCATTTCATGCTCTGCACTGATTTCCAGCTGCAATCACCTGTGTCCTGGGGACTCATGCTGCTTAATCACTTGGCATTATGCTAAAGGCCCTATTTGATCAAGCAGGTGCCTTATACAATACCAAAAATCATTTCTGTTTCCAGGACCTTTCTTAATTCTTTCAGTGCTGCTGGTGACTTGAGCAGTTCCAGTCCCTCTGTCCCTCTTCGGTGAGAAACTCTGAGAGGAGCAGTGGCTCCTCATGGCCAGAATAAATTCATTTTTCTTCAGCTGCCATTCACAGAGTGCTCTCCCTGGCAGGCAGCTTGGAGAAGAGTTATTTGGCTTGAACTAATGAATCTTTGCTTTAGATCCCGTGGGATATGTTTTCATGGATGCTTTGTTTTGCAGTGTAATTAATGTTATCAGTGTTAATGGATTCTTCAAATCCCTGTGTATCCTGCTGCCACTGTCCCCCCAACGTGTCTTACATGGAATAGGTACACGAGGGAAGCAATAATCAGAGAGAGACAAAGCAGAGGCCACAAGGTGTGGGATCAAAGGCATTGTACCTGAGGGATACACCTGCTCAGGGAAATCCCTGCTCTGAGGGGGGCCTCACTTGGGGAAACCTTACTGGAAAACCCAAGGATTTATTCCCAAATGGGGTTGCATCCATCAGGAAAAGCTTTCTTCTGGAAGGTGTGAATATGGATGTCACTATAGGACATGAAATAACACAACGTGGACACGCAGCTCTTCTAAGGTGGAAAGAGAATTTTGAATTTCTGACTCTAACATTTATGGATTTCTAAAAGTGAGAGTGGATTGGAGGGTGACAGTGCCACCTCTCCAATGACACTGGACAAACCAACAGTCTATTAAATTTCTCTTCCTCTATAAAAGAATGCAAAACAATAAGTTATTTACATAAAGTGTGTGAGAAAGTTCGTTACAAGAACATAAACATCAGAAGGCTTAGAACAACTTAAAAAATCAGGGCGACATATGGAGACAAGGAGATGGACAGGTCTTGACAGAGCTCTGTACCCTGCATCCCTCTGTGTAATTTTCACTGTGAATCTTCCCTCACCTCCATGCCCATGCAGTAAGACAGCCCTGGCTCTGTGGCAACCCTTCCTTCACCTCCTGGGTCCAGCCCTAAGCTCTCTCTGCATCTCCAGAACCTTCTGAGGGGTGCCATTCTGCATCCCATGGATCTACCCTGTCATTGAGCTCACCAAGAGCTGCCAGAGCTGGAGCAGCAGAAGCCCCCAGAACCATAATGCACAGGGCAGGCTTGGCACACCGTGTGGCCTCTTCCCGCTGCTTTTTCC
Source organism: Molothrus aeneus (assembly GCF_037042795.1). Classification (NCBI taxonomy): domain Eukaryota; kingdom Metazoa; phylum Chordata; class Aves; order Passeriformes; family Icteridae; genus Molothrus; species Molothrus aeneus. The sequence goes on from NC_089648.1 coordinate 10,242,854, forward strand.
CCCTGCCTGAGCCTCTTAGCATTTCTGGGATATGGCTCCAGGGATGGCCCAAGGGAGTCAGAGCCCTTTGTGTCTCATCCCTAAAGGTGCATCCAACACATCCTAGCTCAGCATGAGACTCTTCATCCCTGGGTAATGGGTTTGAGCCCCACATTGGGCACCAGTAGTAAGACTGATCTCTGGGGCCTTTGAGGTCTGATCCAGCTAGCTCTGGACCTCTGGACTCATTCTCAATCTTACAAGGACAAAAGTAAAAGACTGGAGAGGCCCTTCTCCTCGGGATGATTGTCCCACTTTATTGTGGAACCACTCCAGACGGTCTGAGAGAGCAGGAGGAATGGAGAAGATGTTGGGGACTGTGAAACCACTCCAGGGGGTCCAAGAGAGCAGGAAGAAAGGAGAAGTAGAAGCTGGGGATCTCCTCCCAAAGAAGAGGTTGGGGGGGTCTCCTCCCGGGAGATTTTAAGCCCAGGGGAAGGGGGGCTCTCCCCATGTTATTCCTTCCCCTCATAGCCAATGGGATACAAGTGAGGGGAGGGGTGAGGGGAGGAGTAAAATGGGGAGAGACCACCACCACGGGGCTTTGGGGGAGAGGGGAAGACTGTGTGATAAGGGAGGGGAATCCCATGAGGATACAAAGGTACTACTCAGTGCAAAATACCAAACCCAGTGCAAAATACCAAACCCAGTGCAAAGCAACAACTAAATAAACTATTTAGTGCAATACAACACTGTTGCAGCCCTCCTGCTTCTGGCACTGCCAGCCCCATGTGGGATGGCACATGTGGATTGTTTGGGGAGGATTTGGGATGTAGGGCTCAGTGCTTCCACCAGCAGCTGCACCAGGCCTGCACAGATAGAGCAGGGCAGCATCAGCAGATGGCCTGAAGCCCCTCTGTACTCAGCTGGACACAGCACAGAGCTCATCCTGCCTGAGGGCCACAGGAGACACTTGTCCCCTTGCCCAGAGCTGATTTTTAGGATTCCTGTACCTCTGAGTCTTGCTCTTCCTGTCCAACTCCAACACACACCTGCAGGGAGCATCAGATGAAAGGCAAGCAAAAATTCCCTAACTTGTGTACAGACCTATTTCTTATGGATAATTGAAGAAAGAAGCTGTCCTGTATGAATAAGATACATTCAGCTTAGTGGCTGAAACAAAAGATACACAAAATAATTAAGCTTATCTTGAATTTATTTTGCTTGATCTCAGATGGAGGGGCTTACTTAACAGCTTTTCAGCCCAGCTCATTTCTCCTCTGTTCTTTTTTCTTCCATCCTCAAAGACAATTCTAAACTACAAATGCAATTCAGAAATGATCAGCATTTGATAGAGCTGAAATGATACTGTGAAATGAAAGTGATTTCATGTCTTAAAATATTTTCCCACATTTTCTGCTGAAGTAAATTCATAAGCAGATATTTTTTATCCCCTCAAAGCTCCATTTTTTTGTTCAAACTTTTCTCTTTTTTTTTTGGAAAACAAAACAAAAGCTCCTCTGCCAGCTCACTTAGTTCTGGTTCAGTGGGTGTGCTGCTTGTTGTGAGCGTAGGGAATGTCACAACAAATTTGTTCATTTGAGATTTCTTAAAACAAACATACAGAACAGGCTGAAAACTCTAAGTGGGTATCTGCATTAAAAAGCCCACCCAGTTAAATATTGAGGAAAATTAGCTTGCTCAGCAAAAGGACATGTCTCATAAAGCCAGAACTGGATTTTCCCATGGGGAATTGTCTTGGTACATGCATAGGAACCCATGTGGGAAAACATATTTATTTATGTGAAAGCAGTAGAAAATTGTTTCTCAATTAAAACCTCCCAGCTTACATATTCAAACATCCCCTAACCTAACCTTTTACCTTCAGGAAAGCCTCACCAAAGCATCAGATCAGAAGCAGCATTACCAAGTCAGCCCCACTCTGCATTAACCTCTGCAGGAAAGGTTTGTGTAAGACAAACCCTGAGTGCTCCAGAGAGAAACCCAGCAGCCCTCTCCAGGGAGGACCATGCAATAGCTGGAAGCCCTGGGGCTTGCAAAGCAATTTTCATCATAGCCTGGAGCAAATCAGGGATTGACTCACCTCCAAGGCTCTCCCCACAGAGCTGCGAGTCACAGGGTTAAGTTTTGATAGAAATGAAATCCCTACTTTCCCTTGTTTTTTAAGGGGCCAGGAGGAAATTTGCTGCTCCTGGAAGGATGTGATTCACGTGGCTCCCCTCCTCACCCCACACCTTGCACCTGGGTGATGGCCAAAATATTTCCAGCTCCATCTATTACTGTGCCAGCTGGCCAAGAAGCAGAAGAAATGGTCCCTGCTCTGGCCAGAAGGGAGGCAAATCCAGTCCAATGGGCTGACCAAGAGAACAGATAGTTTAGGTTACATTTTTAGCACTTGCCTCTGGGGTTTGGGTTGGCAAAAGATGGTTTTGCCTTCTGGGAACCTCTTCAAGTTCAAAAATACCATTTTTTTCACAGAAAAGTGGAGAAATAACTTAATTATTTGGATCTCTGCACCCATCCCTTCGAAGGGGCAGAGCAGGTGCTTTTATGAGAAATAAGTGTCTCACTGCCATCAGCACAGGCATTTTACAAGAGGGGCTTGCATAAAAAAGTTAATTTGCTGGTCTTAAAATGCAGGCAACTTATCACAGCCAGCTGTGCAGTAAGCACTGAGCAGGGAAGATAAATTTCTTCATTTTTACAGAGTTAAATCTTGCTAATTAAGACCACATGGCTGCTTGCTAGACAGAATTTGCATTGATATCTAATATTTCCCTCATGTATTTACCAGAAATGGATGTCTCAGCCTGTCTGAAGCACAGGCATTAACTTCTTCTGCTTCCCCAGAGCATTGGTTTGGAGGAAAGGGCCTTTTATTAGTGTGAAGGGCTGTGCCTCTGTAGATGTCATTTTTGGAGGAATACCCCTCCAGTGGTGTTATTTGTAGGCATTCAGACTTGTGCCCCCCCTCCCCATCTGAGAGTGGGGATTTTATGGGAGTGCTGGAAAGGGAAGATGGGGTCTTTTTCCAAGACCATTTTTCCATTTAACTAATGCCTACATGGGATGAAATCCTCTCATCCACCTAGCCCACAAGGAGCAGAGATGCTTTCCTGTGCAGAGACTTACTTAAAGAGGCCGAGGGTGGGATTGCAGATTTCCTTCTGTAGCCACTGTGTGACACCTACCTGGGTGGTGTTTCAGAAGAGTTTTGCATCTGATGCTGTGGTTGTGAGGGCCTTTCTTACAGTGTTGGGCTGGAGACTCAGCTCAGGGCTTGGCAAAGGGAAGAAAAGGAAGAAAGGGAAAATGCTCTTCACTAAATTACTCACTGAGCTGGGTACCCTGATCATGGAGCGAGATGGGCCATGTATCTCCCACGTGCCACTTTCCAGCTGGGCAGGAGACAGATATAAAGAAAGGCAGGGTCCAGGGAGCTGTGAAGAAAGGAGGTGACCTCACCAGACTGAAGGAGCTGAGGAAAGAAACGTGGCTCTAATGGGAGCAGTACTCACGTTAGCAGTGAGCTCAGGAGGGGATCAGGCTGAAGGAGGCAAAGGAAGACTTGGACAGCAGAAGTGGGACATGCTAAAAATCTTTGCTAAATTACCACCAGTATGCTAATTTGTTGGAGACTTTTGAGTGCCAAACCATTTGTCATGCATGAAAGAAGGATCTTCCATCACACTGCAGGTTCTGTTGTTTCCAAGCTCTCTTTAATTCATAAATGGAACAAGCAGTCTAAAAGGCTGAGATTTTATTGCAAAATCCCTCTTTTACAAACTCTCAGTACAGCCCAGTGCTGGACAAACACGTTTCACAAACTTGCTGATAATACTGATGGTTGTTTGCAACCAACAATGCCAAAGTAACCCGCAGCAAAGTAGGCAGCACACATTTGGCTCTAAAAATGTTGAAGCCAAAACATTAATGCTGCAAATTGCAAGGTCCATTTAAATGGAATGAATGCTAATGTGTTTGTGTAAAGCCAGAATGGAATTTAACAGAGAAAGCTGTGAAGCAGGATATTTTGTCACTGGAACAAATCATCAGGAGGACTGAAACGCGCTGGCTTGACATTATCAGAACGACCCGGGCAAGGTGAAAAGATTTGTCTTGACATTTATTCGTGGATGGATAATTCTGCTGAATGGATTTTCTAAGGGGAAACCATTTTTGACTGTTTTGTGAGAGTTCTACCTAATGAGCCAGCAGGAAAGACCAGTGAAGGGCACTAGAGCAAGCCCTGAGCTGCTGAACCTTCCCTACTCTGCTGTCACTGGCAGCAGCACTGGTACTATTGCTAATTCTTTCCATTCAATTATAAGCCTTGTTGGTTTTCAGCTTGGGTTGGGTTTTTTTGTTTTTTTTTTCCTTAAATTAACTGGTTTGGGAATTTTCACGGGCCAGGAGAGATCCAAGATGCTGCTGCAGACAAAGAAATCCATGATTAAAAACAGATAACTGCCTCCTTCCTCAAAACACTCCAGCTTTTTCCACAGAAGGTGAATTTCCCAGCAACAGTATGTGTGGTTTTCTATCTTCTGGGATACTCTCTAATTATTGATAACTTTGATAATTACAGTGTTGGGCTGGACTCCTGCAGAGATGGGTGGTTAGTAGCCCCCAAAAGTCAGGGAAAGCAGCCCTTTCCATGTGCAGTTCTGCACAAATTGGTCCCAAGAGCTGCTGCACCCGGAGCGGGAACAGGTGGGTCCAAACTTGGTGTCTGCAAGCAGGGCAGTGCTGATAAATGTGCTTTTCCTTCTGCTGGGAGAGAAGGAGTGGTGACCTGCATGAGACAGGTCACATCCTAAACCACAGGCATAGGTCAGGTGCCACCAGGTCACTGCCCTCAGAGGGGGCTGGGAAAGGGGGAAAAAGGGCAACCAGAGAGCAGGGAGAGGTGTGGAAATGGATAGGAGTAAAGGATCCTAGAGAAGGGCAGAGGAAAAAAAACTGGAGGGGAGCCTGGACAAGCAATGAAATACATATCCTCCAAGCAGGCAATTAGCAACAAATCTTCAGGCTGATGAGTTTTTCAGCCTTGCTCAGTACAGCCGTGGTGAGGAGTGAACCAGGGTGTTGTCATTGCTCTGGGATGCGCAGGTGATGGACTGACCCTGCCCTGGAGGAAGGTGCACCATAACTCCTGTGTCTCAGGGCCTTGCACCTACTTGGAGCTGGGGATAAATCAGCCTGGAGAAGGTCAGGACCACATCATCACTGCAGTGGTGAAGAACAGAAAAGGAGTTTTGTGTCAGTCACCCTCAACATCCAACAGTTTTGGACTTTTACCCTGAACTTTGGACTAGGCATGAGCAATAAGTAAAGCCAGAAGATAAAGGTAGACCTTGTTGTGAGACGAGGTAATTAATAAAGTACGATTGCAGCTGCACTCTTTCGGCAGAGCTGAGGGTAGACAAATCTGTGCTGGACTCCTCCTCCAAAATAAGTCTGCAGGGCATCTCTTGGGGCCACTGCAACCTGGCAGTAGGACAACAGCTGGGATCCCTGAAAGGGAATCTCAGGAAAATCTCCTCTCAGCCCCTCCAGAGACCTCTGCTTCCTGCTGTCTCTGCTCCACGTTTACCAGCAGACTTTCCCAGGTGGTGTCCCACCTGCTCAGCTCTTTTGTAACTCAGGGCCCTGCAGGGCAACTCAGCTCTTGCAGAAAATCTGCTATGAAAAGAGTGGAATTAAACATGCTGACTCCTGTGGGAAGGTCCTTGCAGTTTCCAGCAAGCTTTGGCTTGTGTCGATCCATTTCTCTTCCCTATTCTCAGAAAACAAGAGAGGTTCAAAAGATCAGGGTGAAAAAGGGTTGTGCACTTCACCACTGATGTAGCCCAAAGAAAATCCATGCTGTCCAAAGAATAAATGAAGTCACACTCTCAGTTCTTAACTTACTTTAATTGAGTATATAGAAGAAGACTAAATTTCATTATCAGACTCAGCAGGAAAAGCTAAGCTGAAGGGAGGCAGTTCTTTATTAATTCACAGGGCTGTACATCACACATTATGTCTGGCAGAAAATAAAGTGTTTTAACTTGAAGGGAAATAGTAATTTTAGCTGAAAAGAAGCAGTGTCTAATGTGAGCACACCAACCTTTCTTCTTGTAATATGGATTACAATCTTAAGGCAAATGCTCAAATTGTCAACTTTCTAATTAACAGCTTTCTAAAGGAGAACTTTCTCTCTGTAATGCCCTGATGTTTTCAGTCCCACAACTGACAGTGGCACAGAGCTCCACAGTGCAGCCACATTCTCTGTGAGAAGGCAGCAGAAGCAGGATTTCTTGGTGTCCCCTTTTTGTCTCCCCACCCAAAAAGCATCTTTTGAAATGGAAAAAGCTCTCAGGTGTTGAACTCCAGCTGGAAGCCAGAAACTCTCCCTTTCTTCCACTGTCCTGGTGCACCAGTGGTCCTGCTGCAATTCAAAGTAACCTTCCAACAACAGTGACTTGTCTTCTTCTTCCCACTTTTGGGGTTTTTTTCCTCACTTTATCATTTCTTTATTTCATCCTGCAGAACAGGACTGGCAGGCTCTACCTGGACTGCCACCATGTGTTAGTTAAGTGACTGGTTAGAGGCATCAGAGCTATAATGCAATTTGTATTCATTATGCCTCTCAAAAAAAGCAGGCAATTTGAGGGAGGATTGAAGCTGTGGACAATTCATTAGATGCTCATCTCAAAGGGAAATATGTCAGACAAGAGAATCTGATATGCTTCTGAATACCTGGAATTGATGCAATGTTCTGTGTTAAAAATACCTCTCACAGTTATGGATCTTGGAAAATTTGCCTTTGACTGTGGGGAATTGTCAGCTTGTCTGAATCATGGTGGATCTGAGCTCCACACAGATGAGTTAGCATGGATGCATTAGGAAATGACAATCAAAGCCCTGTTCCCACCAAAGCATGCCATGGAAGTTGGAATAAACCCTCTAATTGAAAACCAATTGGTGTTATACCGAGAAATGCCAACCAAAGACGGTGCCTGTTCAGATCATTCCCTTTCTCAAGCACCAAGGACAAATTAGGGTTCCCCAGAGTTACACAGTTCAAATTAAGGCTCCCCACAGCGTTGCACAGGGAGATGTATCTGCCTCTGGCATTGAGAGAAGAGTGCCCACTCTGGGAGCTGTGCAGGCAGCTCCTCTTCAAGGCTGTTCCACCACTTCTTGCAACAGCAAACACAGAGTTCCACAAAGACTGAGAACCTCTGAGGTGTGCTTGGCACCCTCAGACATGGCAGCAGCTCCCTGGCTCAGGAGAGGGCTGGTGCCCACCTTTACAGGCCACACTTGTCACCTCCAGGTAATCTGGCACCCTGAAACACACTCAGCTCTGACAGCATCCCGACAGGAATGTGAGCTGGGCAGGAACCAGAACTCCATTGCTGCAGATTAATAAGGGTAACCCACTCTGCTGGGATCAGCACCCCTCTTTGAGGTCAGCTGGTTAAGATGAGAGAAAGTACAAGAAGTTCTTGTGAAAATTAGAAGCTCCTGCTGGTTTTTCCATTCTGCCTCTCCTAGGCCCAACAAAGAGAGCAATTAGCCTCTTATCTCTTCCCTATCACCTTTTACCTACTAAAAAATAATTGGAAGTCTCTGCTCAGTCTCTTATTTTCTCAGATAACCAGTTCTTTCCTCTCAGACTCTGTGTTACAGATGGCCCCTCTGTCTTGCTCTTGCTCCTTTCTCTGCACTGGCATTTTGGCAGTGCCCCTGCATCGTTCTTGGATCACACCTTCACCATCAGGCAGGACACTTGATGCAAGACCCTCCCATCCCTGAGGTGACCAGAGCAAAAGCACTGTCTGTCAAGCTGCACTCCCATTTTCACTGCTCCAAAGCAGCTCTGCCTTTTTGCTGGAGCATCCTGCATCCCCAAGAGTGTCTGTCCTTTGCATCTTGCTTCTTCTCAGTGTCATAATCCATGCCCTCATCTCAGACTGCTGGATTCTCCTGCCCTATGTGTCTTTAGCCAATGCCACCTGAGAGGCTGCAGACCATTTTCCTACTTCACCCAGGCTAGTCTGACCAAATCCTGTCCCTCAGAGTCACCCCAAACCTCTCAGACTTTATCTGGGACATGCCAGTTAAACATTTCTGTATTAAATAAATCTATTTATTCGAATCAGGTGTTGTTTGCACCTCCTGGGGACTTCACCCACGCTGTGTATTAACTTGCTTTGCTGGAGGCAGCATCAGAAGACCTCACTCATGTTAGCTGATACACTGACTGATATCCACCACTTTCCCCTTCCCCTTCAGGCAGGTACCCAGGAAAACAAATGCCATCACTGGCACTGCCATTGTTCTGTGATAAATGTGAGTCGACTGCTTTTAACCCTCTAATTAGTCTTCCTTAAGGACTTGGGAAAGAAATGAGTGGATGTCAGTGTCATTCTGGGCATCACAACTAGACTGATGAGTTTATGAATGTCCACCTCCTTCCTTTCGAATAAAAAAGCACCATCTCCTGTGCTGTGGGCTTGCAGCCATGCCCCAGGAGATCTCAGAGATAACAAGTTTAGAAAGGAACATTTGAACTTTTTTTTTTTCTTTCAGCCTCATTTCAAAAAAGAAACTTTCTTTTATATTACTGCATTCAGAATTAGCCTATTAAGATGAAATACTCTCTTCAAGGAGAAATACGTTCTGTCCCACACTTTTTAATCAGCTCTCTCCCCAGCTCATTTGAGGAATAATGCAATGTTTTTCATTTTGAGTTGTTTGGTAAAGCTGAGGTGAAGAAGATTGCTTGTATTTCCTCTAATTATGCTGTCTGGTTTGCTGATGAAGTTCTGCTCTCTGTCTGTGAAGGAGTTTGGTCTCAATACATCTTAAAATACTAAACATGGGAACCTTAACTGATCTTGGGCAGAGCTAAACACAGGGATGATTTCATCATTGTCTCTGCTGAGAGCAGTTAGACTAGAAAATGTTTGAACTTGTCACAAATCAAGTGAATCAAGAGCCTTTCAGTATTTGGTGATAAAATCTGAATACATGATCAGCACAGAAAGCCTCAGCTGTGCCACCTCCTTCCAAGGGCTGGGCCTAAGATGTTTAATGTAAAAATTCCTTGTGAAATGGCAGCCTTTAGGTCAATGCTCAGGTTGTGTTAACCAACATATCTGCCTGGTGTTTGCCATCTCATCTCTTGTGCTGGTGATCTCTGGGTGATTAACCTTCAGGGAAGGCCTTGCCTGCCCATACTCCATGGCTGTGTCATTTCTTGTAACAATTGTTTGGTACCCTGCCCGTTTTTGCAGCACCAAAGCGCGGGGGCTGCCCCTGCCAAGCCCTGAGGAGCAGGCTCAGTGTCAGTGCACACACACCCATGGCAGGCACAGGTGGGGAAGGTCCACCCTTCTGCCTCCCTCCCCAGCAGAGGAAGCCTTGCCCAAGTTTTTCAGTGGATGTGTGTCTGTCTCTCTGTCTGTCTCTCTTTCCCAACTCCTCGTGCTGTGACCCAGGGTTCCCCATCTTTTTGGCCCATTGCAAACACCATTTTCATCAATGCCATTTGACAGAGACACAGAGCTTCCAGCTGGAGGATGGCATTGCAGGCTGGCTGCTGCTGCTGCTGTGGAGGGGATCCTTTAGCACACTGAAGCTCCTCTGCACAGCCTTGTAGGACAAGGTCCCTGGTCACATCTCCTCAGACCCAGTCCTCAGGAAAAGGGACAAATAGATCAGTGTTAGGTGAGCTGCTATATGAAGTTGGGTGAGCTGCTTCCTGTACAGAAGGATCCTCACTCTGCAGAGTTTCCCCATGTGGAGGGGTTTTTGCAAGGCCTTGTCACAGAGCCACGGAAGGGACCCCCAAGGAACAGAGACCCCAAATCCTGGCCCTGCACAGGACCATGCCCAAGGGTCACCCCATGTACCTGAGAGTGCTGTCCAAATATTAATAACTTCATGGCTTGGTGCTGTGAGCACTGCCCTGGGGAGCCTGTTCAGTGCCCAGGCACCCTCTGGGTGAAAATCTTTTTCCTGATATCCAACCTAAACCTCCTCTGACACCCATCACAGGATGTGTTTATTCATCTGGGGGATGGACATTTTGTCCAGAAGGATCCTGTGAGAGACAGTATGGAAAGCATTACTGAAATCCAAAAAAATCATATCCATTGGCTTCCTCTGTCTACCCAGCACTAAAAAAAACCCTGAAACCAATTTCTCAGCAGATTGAGCCTAACAGGCCCCTAGGACCTAAACACCCTGATAATCACCTGGTCAGGCACTCTGCTTTTATGGGAAAAGCCCAGGGTGATAGGATCTATCATATTGACATGCAACAACTCTCTACATTCCTACTACGTGAACTTCTGAAAACTAGAAGATATCAAAATAAAATATTCCAGATATCAAAATAAAATATTTACATTCCCCTTCCTTATTGGAGACTGTTTGCTGCACCAGCCTGTTGTCAGACTCTTTCATCTGCTTCAGTTCACTTTACTGCTAACTGTGACTTACACAGGATTTATGATTCAAGTCAAGATCTTGATTGCATTTATTTTGCTGGTGACAGAAACAATTCATTCTGGGTAGGAAGAGTGATGCATTGCTTGCCAGCCCCTCACTGGCCCACAGATTATTGAGAAGACTAGTGAATATCTTTTTATGTTTTGGATTCATGGGGTTTTTTTCTCTTCAATAACTTCATAATTACTGAAATTCAATATTATTCTCCTCAATGGAGGTTATGGAACAAGGAAAGCCCTGGAAGAAGCTCTTGGTAAGTTTCTGTTGATACCCAATGGTCTCATCCTGGTGAAGTAAATAAATTCCTATTTCAATTCACTCATTTCCATCTATTTCACTTGAACTTTTAGGATAATATCAAACACTATTTTTAATATTATATTTCAGTTGTTTTATTAATATTTGCTGGTATAATGTTTTGCTATTATAGAGTAACAATGTGTGTACCTTATGGAAATGGAACATTTAGATATTGTTGAAACAAAATAGTCTATGTTTTCAAGACCATTTAATTTGATTATTCTCATTAGTCATTTCTGGAGGAGGGATAGGGAAAAGCATTTTATTTTGAAATTTGATTTAAAACAAAAATTACTTTTGAAATGTTGGGATTTTATCACTGACTAAAACTGCTGGTATCTGGCAGGCATTTCTGCCAAGAAACAAAGAAGCTGACAAAATTAGGCACAAAATGAGCAAGGAAATGGTGGTTGCTGATGGCCCTGTCTGGGGGCTGCTGAGGTTTCCTTGCAGGTCAACAGATGAAGCAGAGCTGCTGTAGAATGTCAGAAAACAAAGGTACTCAGCTCTACAAATTAAATGTCCCAGCTTCTCTCTCAGCATCTTATTGCCATTTCTTTTGTCCCTCCCTGTGCTGATGGCATCACTTGAGTTCTTCTTGCTGGCCCAAGAGAGAGAGACTGGGAGAATGTCCTCTCCTTCACGCTTGCTACAGGGCTCTCCAACATCTTGCACACTGCTGAGCAGGTCGAGGTGAAGGACAGGCTTGTCCAGCCCATCCTCATGTCCCCATAAACACCCAAACTCACTGGGCATGCAGGACTGAGACTCCAGGCTGGAACTGAGCAGGCCTGAGCTGCTTCATGGAGTCCTGGAAATAACCCAAGGCTGTCTGACCTAAGGCTGCTCTTGACAAGTTACCTCCCAGAGAAAGTTAATTCCTGTGTTGTCTGTCTTTCTGGCACCACTCTCTTAGAAATGCCCAGTGAAGACACAACCCAGAAGAAATGCAACTTAAAAGTGCCTTGAACATCCAGGAGAGCTGGATGCAATTAACTTGTGGATGAGGGGAGCTGGATGACCTTCACTCCCTGATGGATTCACTCCTGAGCTGAACACATCTAAGGCTCTGGCTGTGTCTATTCATCAGACTAATGGTGTGATGGTAGTTGTGCTTATTGGATTAAATCCCCACTGAGCCACGGGCTTATGCTAACAAACAGCAAGCTCCTCAAAGTCCTTGAAGTGTGTGATGTGTGCTGGTTGCTCCTCCAAAAGCAATGGGAGGAGCAGTTTTGCTTTCCAAAAGCAAAACTGTGTCAGAAGATGCACCATAGAATGTAATAAAGACTTTTTAACATATCTTAAACAAGCCAGATCAAAAGTTTACTAATGCTGGCCATGCCTGAGTAAATCCATGCCAAAGTCTCAGATGTGATGGCTCCTTGCTCCTCAGGAGACCCCATAAGCTGTAGGACTGCTGATGTGGCAGCATTTTACACTGGCCTGCTCAAGTCCACTCTTTTACTTCCAGTAGTGGGAAACATGGTAGGAAGGTTTCCATGTGCTGAAAAAAAAAAATGGATAAGTGAGAAGTGTGGCATTTTGGAAATCCTTCAGTGGCAATTGCTCAAACCATCCTGATGCTTGAGTGTCACCCTTTTGTTAACAGAAGTTTGGGCTGAGGCACTCTCAGGTCCATTAAATTTTGCCTCCCCAAAAAGTTCCCCCGAGGTTCTTCTTTCTTATTCTTTATTAGTGACATCTAGTGACCAGCCAGAGTCATGCAGCAAACAAATAAAATCACAATTAATAAGTTAGATGGAACATGCATGACAAGAAACTAGGTGGGCTATTAGTTTAAACAGTATTTCTCACTGCTGCCAGTAGAGAAATCCATCAGGCTCTTGTGTTTGAAACTATCCTTTGCTCCTCAGCCTTCTGCAGAATGCCAAGGGCTGCCCCAGCTCCTGCAGGAGGTCCTATGAAGAAGGTCCTCAGCTGAGAATTTCCAGAATGTTTCATGATCCACATAACAGTCTTGGAGTTTTGAATTTTCATGTGCTTTAAAGGTTCTGATTTTCAGGCATCAAATTTTCAGCTTTTCTTATAAATCAGGTTTCCTCAGGATATCTCAGTTGGGTGGCTAAAAGACCCAATTTATAACACCTCCTTTCAGCCTGCTTTCCTGATAAAAGAAGAATATTTTATTGGATTGCCACGATTTAAGTGAGTCTCTACTCCCCACCACCTTGCAGCCCAAGCAACAGAGCAGCAGATATCTCTGAGGTCACTGTGCTCCTCCTGAGCTTTGTGCAAATGGGAAACCATGCAGAGCAAAGTGCCTGAGATGGCTGTACAAGTCTTGAAATCCTAAGTAAATAAATAAAAAATTCATTTGGGAAATGAGGCAAGTAGGAGGGACACTTTATAGTGCAGCTACAGCAAAAAACGCTTGAAGTTTTCTAGTACACAAATCTGATTTGAGACGTAAATCTAGGGGGAAGTGGGCTTGGCTTGGCCTGGTGTTTGCTACTGCAAGATTAATCTGCAAAAACAACCTGAAAAAGAGGCCTCTTTTTCCAAAGTAATGCTGCACTGGGTGAACAACAGTGGCCAGGTGCAGAGCAGCCCAGCTGTGAGGCTGTTGGGATCCATGGAAGATGCCTCTGCCCAAATTCAGGTGTAAATCAGACCATGGGCCAAACTCAGTTGCATGGATTTTATTTGGCACTAAATGTGAGTTAGAGAGGTAGAAAAGAGAGGGAAAATGAGAGGGAGAGAAAAGGAAAGAAAAGAAAGAAAAGAAAGACAAGAAAGAAAAGAAAGACAAGAAAGAAAAGAAAGAAAAGAAAGAAAGAAAGAAAAAGAAAATATGGATAAGATGGATGGGGATATGGGGATCCTGGAGCCTTTCTGGAAGTGCCCCCTTTTTACAGCCTTAGTTCAGGATATCCACAAGGTGGTCACAAATGTTCCCAAAACCTTGAGGTGGCATGTGCATCAGCAGTGTGCCTCCTTTCCCACAGTTTGACACAGTGGTAGCTTTTGTCTGGATGCATGAGCCAGGATGTGCTCACCAGAGCCCAGCTCAGCTAGGCCTGGAATTAGCACCTTCCTGCTGTGAATTTCTGCCATCTGTACTTAGCTCAAGGTGCCTCTGAGGTGGCTTATCTTATGGCAAGTTCCTTCTGTGGCTTTGGCAGTGTTTTCAGAGAGGCAGCTCTCTAAGTCCTTTTAAGAGGCACAACAGGGAGACAGAGATGTGAATGCCCCACAGTTTCTATTTTTTTTGCCTCTTGGGGAGATGGGGAAATACTAATCTGGTCTTTGCCAAGTGGTCCAGCTGAGGAATCCAGCTCCCCAGCAAGGTTTCAGAAAGGTTCCTCAGCAGCCAAGCCTCCACACTGGGTGGAGATTGTGTCTCACATAAAAGGCATTTAAAGGGAGCTGAGTCAACATTGGGTTTTGTCATGTACACTCACCAGGGCAGGACTCAAAGTCTGTGCCATGCCTGGCCTGCTCCTCATACTGCCACAGCAAATGGTGTGGGATGGGATGGCAGAACTGGTGTGGGATGGGATAACAGAACTGGTGTGGGATGGGATAACAGAACTGGTGTGGGATGGGATAACAGAAATTATGTGAGATGGGATGGCAGAACTGGTGTGGGATGGGATAACAGAAATGGTGTGAGATGGATGGTAGAAATGGTGTGGGATGGGATGGGATGGGATGGGATGGGATGGGATGGCAGAACTGGTGTGGGATGGGATAGGAGAACTGTTGTCGGGTGGATGGCAGAAATGGTATGGGATAGCAGAACTGGGATGGGATGGGATGGGATGGGATGGGATGGGATGGGATGGGATGGGATGGGATGGGATGGGATGGGATGGGATGGGATGGCAGAACTGGTGTTGGATGGGATAGCAGAACTGGTGTGGGATGGGATGGCAGAACTGGTGTGGGATGGGATGGCAGAACAGGTATGGGATGGGATGGCAGAACTGGTGTTGGATGGGATAGTAGAACTGGTGTGGGATGGGATGGCAGAACTGGAGACACACCCAGCTCTCCATCCTGGGCATGCTGCTGGTGCACCTCTGCTGCTGAGGGAATCTGAGTGTGAAATGCCAGCCCAGCACATGGGAATCTGCAGAGCTGAGCTGAGCTGCAAGCAAAGCACAGTGAGGGAGGGGGAGCAGCAGGACTCAGAGTTCTCTCTGCATCCCTGCTGTGCTTGTCAGTCCAGTCCTGGGTCCCCAGGGGTGCCCCGGGGTGCCCAAGGGCTCTGGCTCTGCAGGCTGAGCATGCTCCAGCCCACAGGCTGGGGAGGGGAATGTCTCAGCATCATTTCCTCTGAGAGATGCTGCAAATGAGAGGAATGGTGACAGACTGAATACAAAAAGTGTTGCAGCCTCGAGCAAAGGCACAGCCAGAAGGGCCAGAGCATTATGCCATTAGTCAGAGCAGATGCTTGTGATTTCAGTGACCTGAAACTGCTCATCTTGTTGCTCAGGGAGGGCTGCAGCCATGGGGCTGGCAAGTGTGGGACAAATAAACCACAGGCTCTTCTCTCCTTCCTGAGCTGCCCGCCACACTCAGATCTCACTAAAGGCAAAGAGAGCAGTGCAGCAATGTTGACAGCTGACACAAGGCCCTTTGCAGCCCAACCACTGCTGGGAACAGCTGCTGGAACAAATTCTGGACAAAGATGGCTTCGTCAAGGGCTTGTAACTTTGATCTCCTTTACTGTTGGGAAGGATGAAAGTTTGACAAGAAAGTCTCACAGATATGTCTGCTTGGCAGAAATATTTTAAATATAGAGTCTGATGAAAGAATAGAGATAGAAGCAAGTTTTGATATAGAAAAAAAGAATTGCAGAGCCAGTCTTACTGGATAACCAAAGAAGCAAAAGGTATGTTAGTTAGAAGGGGGTTTTATGGCTTAGAGCAAAGGATAAACCCACCTCAAACAAGAAAATGTTTTCACCAAGCAGAAAGAGAGCACAGGCAAACAAGTCAGCAAATGCTGCAAGTAGAAAAAAGGTCTCAGAATTTTCCACTGCAAGAAAACTGAAAAACAACTTCCAGCTTAAACTGTAATGTGCTAACTTTTAGTGATTGGAGAACAGTAACATGAATATGGTAATTACAGTAGTTATGATAGGCTAGAGATAAAAGTTAAGGTATAGATTGGTTCTTGTGACTGCGGTCACAAGGGTTTTCAGGATGAAGAAGAGACGAGGATGTTGACTCCATGATCAGAAGGCTTGATTTATTATTTTATGATATATGTTACATTAGGACTATACTAAAAAGCAATAGAAAGGAAAAGGTTTCTTGAGAAGCTAGCTAAGCTAAGAATAGAAAAGAATGAATAACAAAGATCTGTGTCTCAGACAGAGCAAGAGCCATCTCTGCATGAGTGGTCAAGAAATCCAAACACCCACAGGAGAC
Organism: Molothrus aeneus; assembly: GCF_037042795.1. Taxonomy (NCBI): domain Eukaryota; kingdom Metazoa; phylum Chordata; class Aves; order Passeriformes; family Icteridae; genus Molothrus; species Molothrus aeneus. The sequence goes on from NC_089648.1 coordinate 10,259,065, forward strand.
CAATCACGGCTCTACCTGTTGCATTCCACAGCAGCAGATAACCATTGTTTACTTTGGTTACTGAACTGCAGTTTCTCACAAGGAAAAATCCTAAGAAAGGATTTTTCATGAAAGATGTCTGCGACAGGTTCTACTGTATTAAGATGCTCAGCAAAGGAAAGTCTATAATGCAATGTAACCTAAACTCAGGGTCTCCAGGCCTGCCTGCAGCTGGAGCTGACAGCTGTAGGCACAGGCTCTGTCACCGACCACCCTGGGCTGCTGGAACCTCTTGGATGGAATAAACTGCATTTTGGAGAGCCCCTGGAGTCCCACATCCCTCATTTCAACTGCTACACTTCACTCCGTTCCCCTGCCTTTTCCTGAGGTGTCATTCTACCTTTCCAGCACCAAGCACCTCAGGGCAGCAATCCCAGGTGGCCACTGGCATGTCCACCCTCACATGCACTCCCAGAAGAAGCTAACACCTTTCCTCCTTGCTCCCCAGAACCCTGACTCATGGGACAAGTATCCCATGGGAGTCCTGTTCTTGCCTTTCCCTGCTCCAGGACTGACACATCTACTGGAGTAGGTGCAAACATCTGGAACAGCTGCTGTGAAAACAGGCTCAGCCTCCACACTGAGAGAAAGAGCAGCTGGAGAAGTTTTGCTTTCTCTGCTTGAAGAGGAGTTGGAGGAAGGGGTGGGATCTGCAGCTGGGGCTGCAGGAGCAGCAAAGAAGGGTCCACTGTGGAAATTCTCCAAGCCCCTCCCCAGGCCATCCATCTTGCCTTGCACAGGGCACACCAGAATCTCCTGTTTAATATAAGTCATGTCCATCTCCTGGAAGGTGACTCTCCCTGTCACAGTCCCACCCTTCATAGTGGGTGTCAGTCAGGGCAGAATTTGCAAGGCCTCCTACAGCCTTGTTGAAAAACAAGACTTGCCACTGGTGTTTTTGCTGGCTACTTTGCAAAAAAAGCTGTTTTTGCAAATAGCTTTTTTGCTATTTGGAAAAATGTTTGATGAGTGATGGAATTTAAGGATGTAGAAGGCCTCAGACAGCACCAGTATTTGCTTTCTGCCCTCAAGATGACTGAGAAATGTACTGTGAGAAATGTCTCTTTAGCAGCACACCAGGCTAAATGCCATGGTCAATGTACCAAAGCTGGGCAAGAAGAGAAACGGGGATTTAATTTTTATACAGCTTATCTTTAAAACTCCCACTTTTGATTTGAAGCATTTCCTTATCTTCAAGAAGCAAAGTAGCAAGTGAACTGTGTGGAAACTTCCAACAGTTCTCAAAGGAAATGACAACACCTGCAGTGTGCCCTGCCTTTGGAAAGTGTATAGGCAACTGTAGGCACTAAGAAAAATCATCTTGGATGAAAATTGAATTTATTTTATTTTTTTACCATCACTTCCCTGCCTCTCTGGCAGCGTTGCAGGCAGTAACTTACTGGAAGGTCTAAGTAAATCCATGAAACACTTGGCTGCAGCAGTCTGCATCTGAATGCCTTTGCAATTTTCATTTACTCAGCTGGCAGCTGTAATGAGAGAGAGATGGGTCTGCAAAGGCATCTCTGTCTGAGGAGCTCTGACACACAGCTCCTGGCAGGCACAGCTCCCAGACACACTGCAGCAGGAGGTGAGGCTGGGAAGGGCTTTGGCAGCACCTGGAGCACAAACCTGAGGCAGGAGGAGTAGCCAGGAGGTGTTTAAGAAGAGAAGGTAGCCTTGGAGCACCCCCTGAAATGCTCCACAGATCTGTCACCTTATTGTGTGAGTCTGTATCCATGACCAGCTCCCTCCTGATCCCTGCTGGGGCGTGTTGATCATGGTCCCCCCTTGCCTTCCTGTCTGTAACTTGGCTCCACTTTAAAATCCTAATGCAAGCAGGCAAACCTTTCAAAGCTGCTGCTGCAATCATGTCAAACTACACAGGGTTTATCACCAGTTTAATTATTCTTAATTTCTTTACTTACTACTGGGCAGGATCTCATTAACATGGCTAAAAAAACCAATCAGACCAAAAAGCTCCCTTTATTTTACTGTGTATCTCAAGAACATAGCACAGAATGCATGAGGGCAGACTTTTGCCCAGTTTTCCCAAGGAAACACTTCTGTGTCTGTCAGCAGCTGCTGTTGTGCCATTTCCCCTCCTTTAACATTTTCCCAGTGTTGTGTCCCAAGCTGCTTTAATATGAAAGATACAAAAATGCTGACTTCTGTCAAACACCATGAATATAGGTGGGTGGATAGAGAGGAGAAAATACAACAATATGGCAAACATTATTAAGCATGATTTCATATTTGCTTTAAACCCTTTAGTGAGAATATAAAAGTGTTTTGAGCATCAGACTGATCCTCTAAGCTCCTATTTTATGGCATCCAACACCACATTCCTCTAAGATGTTCCAATTCAGCTTAGAGTCTATTTTTTTGTCCATGTGGCTCCTTGGTTCTGCTTTGCCCAGAAGCCCATATGAAGGAGAAAACAGCATTTCTATGACAAGAACTATTTTCCATAAAACCATGGTGGCTGTCATTAAACCTTATTTGCATTCTCTTGTTATTTATCCCCTCAATGCTGCATTCTCTTTCTTCTGCATTGCTTTATGCTGAGGGGTTCAATATTACTTGGAACACCAACAGCATCACTGGGAATTTTTCTGGGTACCCTGAGATGAGTGAAGCTCCTTTCCTGCCAGCTTTCCCATCCTGGGACTCCTCAACCTAGCAAGAGCAGACAGCGTTAGGAAAGACTCAGAAGAGGTTCACAAAGGAGCCCTTTTCTTTTCTGCAAGAAAGGAGATATTCCTTCCCACCTTGCAGCCTTTGCAGCAAACAAAATGTGTGTTCTCCCTCTGGCTTCTCTCAGCAAGTGCTGATCCCTCTCCATTGGAGATCCCACAAACCTTCACCCACTCTGTTTTATTCCTCTCCTCAAATGACTGGCAGTGCTGCTCAGAGCAGGGCAAACTTGTGAAGAAAGGTGTGAAAAAAGACCCCCAAAATTTTGCCTTCCTTCACAAATAACAAGTGAAAATCTCTGTCCTCTCCCCAGAAATGGATTTGTTTCCTGTGGAGAGCAGCTGGATGGTCAGCAGGGGAAATCCTCATCAATTTGTACCCGTCCAGGTGCCAACATCAACTGAGCCATGCACACGAATTTCTAGTTTGGCATTTTCTACAAACTGGATCTACCTTTAGGAGCTACTAAAAACCCTTTTTCCTCCTCAACCTGAGAGATCCAACTGGAGCATCTGGGGAGCTCCAAAAAAGGTTTTTAGAAACACCAGGGAAGAGGAGGCAAATTCTCAGTGGGTTAAGCATTATGTCCCCATTGGCATCAACAGGCTCTGGCCATCCACAGCAGCTGATGCCAGCTCTGGCACCAGAAATTCTCCAGCTTTACTTTTATGAGATCTTGAGACTTATGGCTCACAAGTACTTATGGCTCACAGCAGAGCTCTGTGCCAATGTTGCCTTGCAAAAAAGAAAACCCAGTGTGTTAGTTTAACATTATTAGTAAATATTTAGCTCTGCTGCAGCAGCACTTTGTGGTTATTTGATACCTCCAGGGACAACTTTCTTGAAATAATAGGTGAAGTGCTGGGATTTGAGAGAGCTGAGTGTAATTCTCTGCTGTTGCAGACTCAGATCTTTGGCAGATCAAAGAGCAGTGCTGTGTTAGGGCATCTGGGTACATCCCAAACCCTTGGGAGAGGGGGTGCAGAGTAATGGAATTATGGCTGCACAGTTATTTTGTGTGAAAGCACAGAAAGCAGTTCAAATCTGAAGTGGGTGATAAAACCTAAGAGTTTCCAGGAAAGCCCAGTCAACTCCAAAATGCAAAAAAGGGCATTCAGTTGCTTTTTGTCTCAAATATGAACACAATATTTTTCCAATCAACAAAAACAGTTATCCCAGCACTCAAGTGAGGCCTTTGTGGTTGTAAAGAAGGAGTCGAGATTTGGGTTCTAAGGGGAAACATATTGGGGTCCTGCTCTGCAGATTTTAAAGGTCTATGAGCAAATAAACTGTAATTCCCACATGTGTGGAGTTATCTGGCTTGTAAATGTATGTACCTTATAAAATGCTGGATTTGTTTGATTCCTTCTGCTATCAAAAATCCCCCAAGGAATATTTATCCTGCCTTTGCATGGAGATGGTGAGAAGAACAAACTTTTAGTTCTAGAATATCACCATGGGCTGGGCTTCATGCAAAATGACAGGTCTAGAATCAAAACGTGGTGTCCTGATGCAGTGTATATGAATCCACCTCCAGCCTTGTGGAGAAGTATCCAAGACAATTTCCTGTCTTCTCTAAGAACCATTTCATCAGAATTGGGAGGAGAGGGTGACATGGTTTGGGTGGCAAGTAACTCTGAACCAGGAATGTCACTTTTCAGCCTGGCTTCCCCAGTACTCCCAGCTTTCACGTTTAGCCTGCAAAACAAAGCAAATGAAAACATCACAAACAATCAAACAGCTACCTTAAGATAATATATGAGGGGAGAGGAAACTCTAGGTTAGTGATGAGTGGTCCATGAGAGTAAGAACATTCTCACCCCCCCTGCAGTGCCATGGTTCCTTCAGCTGCGCATGCAGAGCCTCTCTCCTTGGCAGGAAGAGGGATTAATTATTTAGTTAATTAGTTAACGTGTAGCAATGTGAGGGTGGGGAAAGGCTGCAAGATAATTGTTACCATTATTATCAAAACCACACAGCAGCTTCTCATAAATGCCTTCTTTATTTCTCATGTAAATGATGTTGTCAGTACCAGAAGAATTTTTCATCACAAAAATTTCTATTAAACAACTTTGTACTGGGCTCCAATTTGAAACCTATTCTAACTTGCAGACAATATGAAACAATGCCTAAATTATTTACCACAAAGATTTAAAGCACAAAAACCGTGACAAACCCATCTGAATTTAATGGATGGATGCAGAACGCGCTGCATCCAATTTCATAAATACCTTTGTATCCAAGCCTTTTTTTGCCCTTCCTATAAAATGTTTTTATGATGACAACTTTATTGGTGCTGAAATTGCTCCTTTCCTGATGTTCAGATCACAAGAACTTTGTTTGCCTTTTATGCATTACCCATTATTATTTTGTCTCCTTACTGTAATGCTATCTATTATTTCCCTTTTTCTATAAAGATTATTTTCCCACAGTCATGTTCTCCCTTATCCAGTGGAGGGGCATGGCTGGGCTGGTTGTGCAGCTGCAATTTAAGACCAGCACACCTCATCCTCATCCCTGAGGAAGAGGTGATGGGCTGCAGGGACCATCCCATCCAGGACCTTTGTCTCCTATCAGTTGATATAAAAGGTCTGTTTCTGTTGGGGCAGCTCCATGGGTACCACCAGCAATACATCAGTGAAGCTGCTTTTTTGTCCAATGTGTTTGTTTTTTCCTTGCTGACCTTTCCTTTGGAACCGTTGTATTGGAAATCGATGGCAAGTTTTATGTTCTGGATTTTTAGCTTTGCTGTCACAGCCCAAAATTGGCAAGAGAGAGAAAACAGACAAAAGCCTTAAGAGGCATTTGGCAGGCAAAAAAACCTAATTATCCCACATGCTGTTTTTTAAAAAAAATCTCACAATCCATTCTGTGGCAGAAGCCTGGGCTCCCATTACAGCTGTGGGAGTTCACTAAATTGCTCCTGCAAGCAGCGTGCATCCCTCTGCATTTAGTGTGACGTGGCTGAAATCACAGAGCAGAAATCAAGCAGAGGTGATGCTCCAGACCTTTGTAAGGAAAATGTGTGTGTGTGTGTTGCTAATCCAGCTCAAGCACTTCTAAGATATTGGACATGGCTCATGTTTGGCAAGGAAGCAGAAAAGCACTTCCTGAGCCATTATCTGCCAGGCTGCTGGGCTCACACAAACCCAGTTTCTGTAGCTACATCTGTGAGCAGTTCTGGCATCTCTTTCCTGTCTCCAACATATCTCCTTGATCACGTCTTTAAGGGAGCCAAGGAATGCTTAAAAAGGGAATGTGACTTTGTCTCATCTCAGATTTTGGGCATTTTTGTGTTCAAATCATTTGCATCCCCTTTGGCAGTGAGGGACCAGTGTTTTCCAGTAACTCCTTTTTGAATGTACTAGTTGAAAGGTTGGAGGAGAATTATTCCTGTTTAGGGCAATATAGGTGTTTAGTGCACATTTCCCAAAGAAATAGCACTGCAAATCAAAATTGGAAGAGACCTGGTTAAAGAATATTTGGAGAAGTTGTGACATCCTGAGGAACAGCTGAAGTTTTTCCTCCTGCACTTTGAGGTCAGGTGAGAAGATCCCTACACCTTTAGAGGTTATCTCTGTAAATTCTCTGTGCCTGAGGAATCGAGGAAAGCAAGCAGAGGAGTTCATCTTTCATGACAGAATGAAGAACCAAGGAAATTGCAGTAATCTAATACCCAGAAAGGCAGAAGATAAAATTATTAAACAATATTTTAGTAGTCATCTAGGGAATAAACTGATAAAAAAAGCCTGCATAGATTATTCAAGAACCTACTTTCTCAAACCATTTCTAATTTCATTCCTTGTCAGAGCAACCAGCCAAGTGGATAAAGAGGAGGCAGCAGATGAGATATGTCTTGAATTTATTAAGAGTATGACATTGTCTTGCATGACATTCTCTTAAGCAAAGAGAGAAATATGGCCCGGTGGGTGCACTCATAAAACTTGTGGATGGCTCTGGGCTGAGAACAGCACCAAGAGCTTTGGAGGGCAGGATTAGCAGAGGCTGGATTAGTTGGAAAATTAGCAGAAATCAGTGTAGATGACTTCAGTAACAATAAGAACAAAGGAATTCAGGCAGCTGTGAGTGATTTCTTCTGGGGTATCTGCAACTGCAACCTGAGAGTTTTTTGCCATAGGAGTTCTTTAGAAAAATGTCTGCCCTTCATCAAAATGAGTAGTGTACTTTCTTTCCATGAAGGGTCACTGGAAAAGCACAAAGCTATCAGACATCATTTCTCAAAAAAAAGCTGAAATTCTCTGTGCAGGTTTGCTCTTCAGTTATTGCAGCCCCAAAGTGACCACTGACCCATTCTTAGTTTAGATGGTATATTCAAACATCTAGGGCTGCTATTTTTCAGCTAGACAGACTTCATGGAAAAGAACATCACTAATAAAACCCACATTTCCTGTGGCAGAGGAAAAGATGTTCCATTGGGATGAATCTTTTGGAGTAATTAATTAATTAGCCATGCCTTTCTTCAGTTCTGATTGAAAAGTAGAGGAAGGAGCATTGCTGTGGAGTTAAATGCTTTGGCTTTATGGTGCAGTGGATATTACCTTTACCCTTCTCATTTTTGGAGGATGCAGCTGAACTGTCCTGCTGGAATGAAGGATGTTGAGAAAATAAACAGAGCAGACAATAACAAATTGCTTGGATGGAGTAGCATGTGCCAAAGCATATGCCAAAGATTTTCATGTCAAGAACACCAAGCTGCTACCAAAACTGTATAAACCCTTATTAAAACATGCTACAAGAGTTTAGGATGTCAGGAAAAAACCCAAACCAATTTCCTAGATTTGGTTATCAGTAATATTAGGACCTGCTTGCCTTGTTTCAACAGCACCAAGTGAGCCCAGGGTCAGGAACAGGGGACAATAATCACAGACACATCATTTTCTTCACTTTATATGTATGTGACATAGCTCACACAGAAATACATCACTGATCTTTACAGAGATAGAAGACAAAAAAATAGAATTGATCAGAGAATTATAGTTTTTGAATAAATTTTTAGGTAGAAAACTTTTTTCTACTGCATGTTGAGCACAGCAGGAAGAAGGGAAGAGAAGGAGTATTGGAAAAAAACCTACATGAAAACTGTTTGGTGTTCAGTACACATTCATTCATTGACATTAAAAAAAATTTTTAAAAAACCACAAGTAAGAAAGCCTGATGAAATCAAAAACCATTTTCCACTAAAAAATGCTAAGTAATTCTTCAAGGAAGTACCCATGCCTTAAGTGAAGGATTTTCCTGTGAGCTCTGCAGGGTCCATGTCAATGTTATCCAATGCAGACACACATTTTTGGTCACTGCACTACCACCTGCTCTTAGGTATTCTTTTGCAGGGAAGGTAAAAGCCCTGCAAATTCATAGCACAGCAGTAGAGACACCTCTTGCAATCCAAGGCAGAGATGTTCTGCACTAACCACTTACAAACAGTCTGAAAAGCATGAAAATCAAGTTGTGTGTTTGAAGAAAACATGTTTAGATACAAAACCTGGGAGCATATTTATGCATTTCCAAGAAATGTATATCCTGGAGCTCAGGTTAAACACACACAGACTTCGCCTGTTATTTCTAGTATAAATTATAAACTTGCTTTTGTCTTTTTCCCTTGAGGGCCTTTGTAAAGTTAATTGTCCCTGACTCCTTGCCAGTATTACCTCAGTAAATACAATATATGTGCATTGCCAAATGCCTTGCACTGTGCACATGTCAATTGCAATAGATCAATAAATTATTTTCCTGTAATCTCCAATCTAAGATGTGTTCTACAGAGTTTGCAGAGAGCATATCACTCTGTGGAAGTGCTGGTGTAGCACCATATCTATAAATATATTAAAATATTCAGAAAGATATAAAAATATTTTTAGCTGGATAGACTTCTGTACTGGGTATCTCTGGCAAAGCTGGATGACTTCTTTCCTCAGGAACTCTGTCCCAGGCATGGCTAATTGTGCCTAGAGGTGGGCTATCCAAATGTAGGAAGAAAATCACAACATCATAAGCTTAGTGCAGTTGTTTCCTCTGGATCTTGAGATGCCCTGACTCTCCCAGGCAGAAATTCCACTGCACAGCCCAAGCCACTCCTTTCTGGACTTCCAGCTGGCTGCCCATATCATCACACTCCACACCCTGTCAGGAATGTCCTGGGATCTCCATCCAGTTGCTTTCCCACAGCAGGTTAGAGCAGCAACATCCTTCAAGCCTTTAATCTCAGCGCCTGCATCATCACAGGCTCACTGCAATGGAAGTCAGAGGACAACTTGATCCATTGCAAAATGCTGGCTGAGTTAGATCATCATTTCCCCCTTTCACAGCTGCATTCATTGCTCCTTCCCATTTGTCAGTTTTGCAATTTCTCTGTCAAAATTCTCCTCTACCCATTTCGAGGTCAAAAGTTTCCCAGTACTGTGGCAGGGTTTTTTTTTGGGTCCAATTAGAGATGGATTGTTCATCAGAAAGATGTCAGAATTACTGCAGCACAATTAACCCTTACTGTTTCCAGTGGCAGGACAAGTCTAAGCAGCCTCAGGTGAAATCCCTTTGCTCTATAAATCCCAGTTATGCTCACATTTGCTGTTACCAATATGTGCAGCCTGACAGATGCATTTTTCTTAGCCTGTGTGCAATCTCCATTTGCATGGTAATGAGGCTTTCCAAAGGCATTCAGCAGGTGAGAGGGAGATGAACTCCTTCCATCAGCTGTGGTTTCCAGGAACAGGAAAAGCTCCAAGGGAACCATCTCCTCATCAGCTGTGGTTTCCAGGAACAGGAAAAGCTCCAAGGGAACCATCTCCTCATCAGCTGTGGTTTCCAGGAACAGGAAAAGCTCCAAGGGAACCATCTCCTCATCAGCTGTGGTTTCCAGGAACAGGAAAAGCTCCAAGGGAGCAATGCCTGAGCTTAAAGTCAGACTTGCCACCACCGGTGATGGGACAAGCTGCTGCCAAATCTGCTCGTGGCATAACCAGCCATATTTTAAGATATACTAATTTATATACACCCTTACCATAATATTGGATTAAAAGAATGGACAGGAGATGAGGAATAATAATTTGACCAAGTTCTGGTGGGCTCTAAGCCAAGTTTCCTATTGAGGGTTATTCCTAACACTGCACAGCACCATTCATCTTCCTCTCCACCTTTTGATGACTAACACTGAAGCTGCTGTCCAATTTAAACCTCTTCAGACTCCACTTGAGCTCTGGAAGAGAATTAAATTCCCTGGGTACTGCCCCATCTCCAGCTGCTTTCTCCTGGTGTATCCTTGCCACAGTTCACCCCGTGCATCCATGTGAGCCTCACTTCTCCAGCCCTCCCTTAACTCCTAAATTTTCTCCATCACTGCATTTCCAGGCTGATCAGTCCTAATCTGCTCATCCATGCTTTCCTCGTCCAAAAGCTGTGACAGACTCCCACTGTCCCCACTGGAAATTGTTGAAGCATCTCCTGAACACCCTCCCTAGGTGAGCAGACAGGAGACAGACCCTGTCCAAGGTGTGGGCTGACAGTGACCTCCTGCCACAGCCACCACAATGATCTTCTCCAGCCCTTCTCTAATGACTCCAAACACCAGATTTGTTTTTCCAGCACAGGTGGGATTTATCCAGGCGCCCACCATCTGTTTTCACAACTTTCCTGGCACAGGTGCTGTTCACTGGGTAAGCTGTTTCCTCCTGCTGGGATGGTGCAGAAAAGCAGGTCCCAGCTCTTTTCTTCCTGGTGGTGCCTGGTGGTTTGTCTGGGCTCACTATTCCCATGCATTCCCACTATTTCCTTGCATTATCTTGTGAGTTATGTAAAGGTAATGTTGTACAGAAACCCCTTTCCCCAGACAGTGATTGAATTTTTCTTATGTCATTAAAGGATTTGTTCCTCTGTTGTTTTCTGTAACAGTGAGTAATTCCCATTAAATATTAAGTAATTGATTTGCCATATTAGTCTGGGGGCCATTTTTTTTATAAGTAATTGACTCATTTAGTCATTGTAATTACAGTAAATCAGCTCACTAAAAATAATGCCAAATAATTAATTTACTTAGTATTTAAATATTACAAATTGCCATAAATGACTGCTAATTACTTGCACACAGGGTAAATTTTCTTATCACTTGCAGGAAATGGAATGATTAATTTCCAAATGTTATTTATGTGTGCTGTTTTCTGGTGCTCTGCCATTCCACCTAGTGAGCAATGCCCAGGAAAATCCAGTTACTGAGGCTGATCCCAAAGCACTGAGATCCCTGACTTTCCTCTTCTCAGCTAAATGAGGCAGTGTAAAGAGAGATAAAAAAAACCCTAATGACACTTATGTGGGAGTCTGATCACCTTGCTAACAGGTTTAATCCCTCATCTGAGGATTTTCTGTTGTCTAATAAGTCTTAAGTTCACATTTCTGTTGTTTCACCCACATGAAACATGAACATTCTGGCAATGCCTCCCTTATGTGGCCACCTCTTTGAGGAGGGGGGAGACTCTGTATGAATTTATAATCTTTGCAATCTCTCAGTGGCAGAGCTTTACTGGTAAATCTGGTGGAAACTATCAAAAACAGCAAAAAGGCATGGAGGGAAGAGTAAGGGAGACAGATACTGATTAAAAGAAAAATTCACAGTCCTCTTGTTTCTGTAGGAAACCATGTGAATAAATAGCTTTCATGCCTTTCATCAGCTGAGGAGCTGGAGTTGGGGTTAAGTCAGACCCCCTCCAGTCTCTGCTGCCACAGAGCTTTTTTCCTCTGAAAACTCAGTGCTGAGGATGGTAAAAATTCAGCCTAATTAGATGCAAAAGGACAAAACAGTGGGCTGTCTTGGGAGTCTCACTTCTGTCTTCTCAGTCCTTGATGTGTTTGTTTTGAAGCATTAGTGAAATGTCCTTGTCTTCTTGTCACAGCCCCTGCGTGGGAGCAAAGCAAGAACAGAGAGGAAGGGGCTTGGGACAGCCCCAGATCAGATTTTATGAGCCCAGCCCTAAAAAGCACAAAGGAATGAGCTCAATTATAAAACATGTGATCAAAGAATCATAGAATCCTGGAATTGTTTGGGTTGGAAAGGACTTTAAAGATCCATGGGCAGGGATTGTGACCGTGTTCAGGGGGGTCCGAGGATGAGGGAAGAGACGAGGATCTGACTCCATGTTTCAGAAGGCTTGATTTATTATTTTATGATATATATGATATTAAAACTATCCTAAAAAGAATAGAAGAAAGGATTTCATCAGAAGGCTAGCTAAGAATAGAAAAAGAAAGAATGATAACAAAGGCATGTGGCTCAGACCAAGAGTCTGAGTCAGCTGGGCTGTGATTGGCCATTAATTAGAAACAACCACATGAGACCAATCACAGATGCACCTGTTGCATTCCACAGCAGCAGATAATCAAAGTTTACATTTTGTTCCTGAAGCCTCTCAGCTTCTCAGGAGGAAAAATCCTAAGGAGAGGATTTTTCATAAAAGATGTCTGTGACAAGGGATGGCACTCACTAGGTCAGGTTGCTGAGGGCCCCATCCCTCCTGCCTTGAACTCTTCCTGAGCTGATTTGGAATGTGCACACAGAGATTATAATCCAAGGCAGGACTCCACATCTGATAAAATCCCCCTGCTGTCCCTCTCACTGAGCTTTGGGTCACATTTGGAGCCTGCAAGAGAGATGTTTTTCATACAAACCTGGACAGAAGATGTGCTCCAGGAACTCAGGAACTCATGGTGACTGAAGGGACATCATTCTGTCAAGGACTTGAAGTCCTCAGTGCCAGCTGCTTCACACCACAGGACCAAAATCTAATTTGTATCTCATTTTCTTCTGTTAGGCTGAGTTTTTTCATTCAGTCAGTGGTTAAACTTGAAAAGAGAAGTTTAGAGACATGAGATAATTTCATCCTTGGAAATATTAAAAACCTGAACAGATTCAGTCATGAGCAACCTGCTCCTCCTGGCCTTGCTCTGAGCAGAGGGAACAGACCAGAGTCCTCCAGAGGTTCTCTCCAGTCTGAATTATTCAGTTCTTCCCTTGCTTGTGTCACACATTAAATACATTCTGTCTGAAAAGGCCCACAGTCAGTGTCTTAGTGATGTCTCTCAAAACTTCCTATCACACACAAGACAGACCTGCAGGATTTCTTCCTCTCCATCTCACCTTTGGTGTGCTTATGTGGGTGTTGAAAATCACTTCAGAACGTTTAATTCTAATTGAACCATTCTCACTTTCTCACCAGTCTCACTCCATAAATTGGCCATCCCTCAAGTTTTGCTTTCAGGCCCAGTCTCAGGTTTGAGAGGGATTTCCAGAGCAGGAACAAATAACTAATAATGACATAATGTTTACTCTGGCATTGCTGGCACTTGAAATCCAGAAGTGTATTCGACCCCTCCTTAGTCAAAATAGTCCTCATATTTCCAACAAATACCAAAATGTTTCCCCAAGTTCAGTGGAAACACTGAAGAAATGGGCAAAAGATTATTTCTTTTGCCCAATCATTTTTTTCACATTTTTTATTAAAAAGGAACGATGTTTGCAATGAATCTTTCATTTCCAAATACCAACAGGGAAATTCTCTTCTTATCTTGTTTGTTTTGCTTCTGATATGGTTAACTTGGCAGAAGCATAAGGAGTTCCTCAAGTATGGCAGCATTGAGGAATTTACTTTTCAGCCTGGAGGGAAAAAGTTTCAGCTGCAAAGCTGTGGCAGAGCTTTACTCCAAAAAGCCCCCAGTGGCTTCTGTTGCCTTTGCTTTGTTCCTACTTCCCCTGCATCCCTCTACTTCATTTATAATCCACAGGACACTCCTCCAAAAACTTCCCAGACCATCTTCCATCTGTCTTCCCACCAGGTGATCATAAATCAGCTACTTCTTTATCTTCTCCTTGGCATTCCCTGCTCCAGTGGGTCTCTCCATCACCATGCTTGCCACATTTCTCTGCTCCTCCTTGGCTTGCCTTCAAGTAAATTTCCCTTCATCATGGTCCAATTTTCAGTTCTGTAGGAGACAAGGAGAAAAAAAAAAGCTAAGTGAAAAGAATTCAATGGACTGTACAATCATAAGCATATTTGCCAGGCTAGACCAGGAATGAGTTGTTAATGAAAATGAAGGATGATAAAATTGTAACAAATTCAAGGGATGCTTTTTTTTTTTTTTTCCCCAGTTGAAAGTCTTTCTAGCTCGGAGGTAAGAACAATAATTTCATTATTTCTGAAAAGACCTGGCAGGAGTCCAGGCCCAGAATCTGATAGTGTTGAGAACTGAGGTAGGCATAAAAGAGTTATTTCTATCTCAATGAGATTTGATGTTCCACTTAAAATCAGCCGATCCCCTGCTAGTGTTAATTGGTGTCAGAGAAATGCTCCTTCTGGAGCAGCTCAAAGAGACACCAGCAGAGAAACTGCCTTGCTCTATTTCTGTGGTTCCCTTCCTTCCCTTTGCCTCTCAAGGAAAAAAAAAAAAAAGCCCATCTGAAGTATGAATACAGATGAGAAGCCCGGAATTTACTGCTCCTCAACTCTTGTAGGGACCCAAGTGAGAAGGAATTGTTCCAAAGGCCCCAGTTTGCGCGGCTTTTAGGCACCCGTGCTCCTTCAAGCATTCCCTTTCCTGAGCTGAGCCTGGAGTGTTCCCATGCCTTCAGCTGATGAGCCCAGGGAGGGCTCAGCAACAGGAGTTTTAAATGCTGCAGTGTAATTCCCCCTCCCTCAGAGATTTCTGCTGGGTGAAATGTTTCGCACAAGGCAGACAAAAGGACGTGGGGTTTTTTGCAGGGTGGCTCATTACTATGGCAACCAGCAGAGTGGCATCCCCTTGCCCACAGCACTGATTTCAGAGACCAGGGAGGCGTTTCTGCTGAGTGTGCACATCCCTTCCCACTCAGCTGTGGTGGCAGTGCAGACAGTCCTAAAAGAGGAGTAAAAAGGAAATTGAATTAATCAACATGCCCCACAAAGCCAAACATCTGGGTGTAGCAGCTGCATCTGGTGTAGGCAGAGGTGCTGAGCAGTAACTAGGAGGTGACAAGGCTCTAGAAGAGGTTTTTCATCTCTGTATGGTGATGGCCTTTGACACAAGCTGGAATTTAGTTATGCACAGTGTACAAAAGCAGGGGAATTTTGCAGCAGCATCTTTTCACCCTCTGGAGAGGCTGAGTTTGGAGAACAGTGTGTTTCCCAGGTTGCACAGGAGTTTAACTTTCCATTCAGGCCAAGATAAGAAAGCTTCTAAGAAAAATTACTTTCTTCCATATCTGCAAGAATGCAATTTGATGTGTTTTAAAGAGAGAAAAGGGTTTTCTTCCTTATTTCCAGTAATTGCCTAGCAGTTGCCAGACAAACAGAAGGCAGAGAAATAGTTTCAATCTAGGCAATCACAGCCACAGCAGCATTTAGCTTTTGCAAAGTGTGCTGCAGTCTTAACCTGCTCATTTTCCTACAAGAGCAGCCACCAAGGAACCATTTGCTCACTCTTACATCCTGTTCTTAGAGGGTTGATGTTGGTCCACCAGCACTGGCAGCTTCTGAGCCCAGAGAAACAGCAAGAGCCTGAATGAGAAATGTGGGACTCCAGGGGCTCTCCAAAATGCAGTTTATTCCATCCAAGAGGTTCCAGCAGCCCAGGGTGGTGGGTGACAGAGCCTGTGCCTACAGCTGTCAGCTCCAGCTGCAGGCAGGCCTGCAGACCCTGAGTTTAGGTTACAATGCATTATAGACTTTTCTTTGCTGAGCATCTTAATACAGTAGAACCAATCTATACCTTAACTTTTATCTATAGCCTACCATAACTACTGTAATTACCATATTCATGTTACTGTTCTCCAATCACTAAAAGTTAGCACATTACAGTTTAAGCTGGAAGTTGTTTTTCAGTTTTCTTGCAGTGGAAAATTCTGAGACCTTTTTTCTACTTGCAGCATTTGCTGACTTGTTTGCCTGTGCTCTCTTTCTGCTTGGTAAAAACATTTTCTTGTTTGAGGTGGGTTTATCCTTTGCTCTAAGCCATAAAAACCCCTTCCAACTAACATACCCTTTGCCTTCTTGGTTATCCAGTAAGACTGGCTCAGCAATTGTCAATCTACACATATATTATTCTTCTATATAAAAACTTGCTTCATTTCTATTCCTTCTTCAGATTCTACATTCAAAAATCTTTCTGCCAAGCAGACATATCTGTGAGACTTTCTTGTCAAATTTTCATCCTCCCCAACAAGAAACAGCCTGGACACCTGCTCATATTCCTGTATGTGCAGACAGTCTCTTCCCACAAAACCTGCAAGGTGATTACATCCCACAGCTCTTCCTTGTGCCCATCTTGACTTTACTTGTTCCTTGCACCACTTTTCTCAGGGAGACCTCTCTGAGATCACTTATTCCCTGGATACCAAGAGAAAACAACGTTCGGGCAGGGTTGGTGCAGTCAGGGAGAATGGTGGGACGGTCACAGGGCTGGCAAGTACAAGTGCTGAAACTCAGAAATCTTAGCTGATACAAAGGATTATTCAGTCCAGTCAGACTGTTCTATCCCAAGCAGTCTGCACCTTGTCACTCTCCAAGCCCTTGCCACAACCCACAAGAGGCTTTAGCCTTCAGAAAGCACGAGGCAAAAAAAGTTACACTGAACCATTAAGTCAGTTCCTAATTTCAAACCTGTCAGAGTCCAGGACATTCCTCTGGCTGCCCCTGATGATTTGAGACCCTGGCAAGGGGCTCAGAGACCTTAGCACAGAGTCAAAGACACCTGTGCCTTTGATTTTAGCCCTTGGAAAAAATTACCAACTTTGGGTGAGGAGTTACAAGCCACAAGAGTTTGAGTAGGATGATAGTTAATTTGTCACAGGGTGAAAAAGTAGAATTTTGGGGTTTTTAGAATAGGGGTTCAAGAGGCAAGATGGAGGAATCTGAGCGTGTCCTGTCCTTCTTCTTCTTCTTGTCCTCCATTTTCTGCTGTGATGGTGGCACTTTTGGATTGGTTTAGGGTAGAGATAGACTGTCTAATATAGGTGATAGGTATTGGAAAATTATTGTAAATAAAGTACCTGTAGTTTTTAGTATAAAAAGATAACACCGCCCCAAGAGCAGTCAGTGTGCCACAACTCAAACTGCTGGACAGATCTCCACAGGTCCAAGAAAGAATGTAATAGATAAGAGAAAATAAACAACCTTGAAAACCAGAGCTGAGGAATCCCAACTTCTTCTTCATTTGCAGGGCTGGGAAACAAGACTCTTTAATACCTTGGGAGCCATTCCAGCAACAACAAATCTGAGAAAACCCACTGCAGCCAGAGGACAAATTCTGTGCACTCACCCTGCCTCAACCAATCCTGCCAAAAATTGGTAAGGGGGGGCTTTGGCAAGCTTTGTAGTGTCCCTTTCTGTCTCCTCCTGTGGCACACACGTGCCTCCTCCTCTTGCTGCTCGCTCTGATGGCTCCGTGCAGAACCCGTCTGCACTGCCTTGGCACTGCCAGGGGACTGGGCATGGCCTTGCAGTTAAAATCCAGCAGGAACAGGTGGGGAAACATCCCACAGTCCCTGGAAACTCTGCTTTTCCATTGCCAAATTGATTGCAACTGACTCTCCTCAGATGTCCCAGATGAGGACAGTGCTTTTGCAACAGAGAGAGAGCTGCATTCAGATTGGATGTGATGAGATGTGATTTTTGTTGTGCTGCACCACATTCCCATCTGGCAGGTGTCAGCATGCCAGAATTGCTGGGACCATGCTAGTATCTATCCATCTGTCCATGTGGGTCACCACGCTTGAAATACCACAGAGGAATAAAGCAAAAAATCAAAATTCTTCTGCTCAACAGCTGCACACTCTGGTGATTTCCTAAAAGCAAGGGAAGAGTGGAGAAGTCTGTCTTCACATGGTCACTCAACCTGTTAGTGTGGCTGTCTACAATGTCACCATCTCCCTTGAGCTCTGGAGCCCATCAGCTCAAGGCCTGGGGACACAAAGGATGAGCAGTTAAGTTGGGCATCACTCATTTTCCCTGCTCCTGGTGTGTCAGATCAGGGCTGCTGCCAGCACAGTGCACGCACCTCCAGGCAGTGACAGATTTACAGCCCTGTCCCTCTGTACCATTCAGATCAAAGAGGGCCTGACCCCCAGCATCCAACACCCCAATGAAAACAGAGTTTGGACTCAGGTCAGTTCAGGGGAGAAGTGAAACCTCTCTGCAATTGCATCAATCCAGCCAGGGGCCAAGAGGGGCTGGGTGACAGCTGGGAATGTAAGGTGTAAAACCACAGGTAAATGGGCAAGAAAAGGCAGGGAGGAAAGAGGAAGGTCTCAGCAGTGAAAAACAGATGAGCAGTATTTAATTTCAGCCCTGCTCTCTGTACTCAAAACACAGGCTATCTCGCAGAAAACAGTGTTTGATTAACAAACATAAGCTGCAGCCTGGAAAAGTTCTCTCCTGAGAGGCTCCACACCCGGCACTTGCTAAATGCACCAATATTTTGTGCCACTCTGCCACTCATTGGCCAGAGTCTGGCTGGCACAAATCCCACAGATGGCAAATGAACATGCTATGGGCAGGACTGAGACACTTCCAGGTAATACAGGGGCTACTGTGGTGCTCTGGATCTCTAATAATCTGACTGGTCAGACCAAGACTGACCACTGACCATCACTACCTTGTGGGCACAATTCAAGTTCCCAACACAGTTCAACACCAAGAATCACCAGGGATTTAGGATTACTGTAAAAAAATGTTAAGAGTCACATCTCTCCATGCACCTTCCTTGGAGGTTCTTATGGGGTTTTTACACAGAAGCACAAACACATCCTGGTTACACCTGGTTACACCTGTAGGTTACACCTACAACACCAGCCCAGTGCAGCTGGTGTGCAAACCCAGCCACAGCCAGAGCTTCCTGAGTCAGAGAAAGATTCTGTCAACACCTATTTCTCTACTGCCTGTTCCAGTCTCTGCTGTCCCTCTTTGATTCAGTGGCTCAGACCTTTCTGCACTCCTGTCCTTCCATGACAGACCTTCAGCCACAGACAGGTGAGAGGAGGAGCACGTTACAGGGACTGGCATTTGGAAAAGCCTTGCTTCCCTCCTCCCACACTGCACTGGACATTGCAATGGGGTGTGTTGAGAGTTCTACCAGGGTTCCTGTGGAAGGATTTCATTGTTAGAGGGTGTCTGCTCTCTAACTCATGGTACTCAAAGACCACAGTAAGCATAAATCACATCTGCATATGCCCAAAATCCTTCCTAAGCACCAATTCATTCTGCAGCAATGATCCCTTTTCTGTTCATGCCAGCTGATCTGTGCTAGGGACAGAGCTGGTATTCCTGCATTTTCAGCCTCAGAACCCAGAGGGCAAATAAGAGGAACGCCCATTTATCACCTTCTACAAGGCAATGAGCTTTGTGCCCATCTTACAAGTTTGGGGAATTGTCTCCTGCTCTTGAACTCACAAGCTTGACAGTGGTACAGTAAAAGCAAGTAGATTTTAAAAATTCAGTGGTCCAGGCTCTTTCCAGAATCTGTCACTCACTCTTTCCCCAGAGAAACAAGAAACTGAGATGAATGTCTCTGCTGGAGTTGTGCCACATGGATTAGTGAAGTGGAACTTTTCCCCTGTGTGCAGATTGACTTCAATTCACCCCAGCTCTGTTTCAATGAGCCTTGTAAAAAGGCAGGCCCCTGGGAAGGAGGAAGGGTAATTAACTGATGCTTTTGGGAGCAGTCCTGCCATGAAGGTACAAAAAATGAGCCAAGGGCAAGGAGACGTGGTGCTTTCACATATGCATATTTGTGTGTGAGTGTTTTCACAAGCAAACTTCAAACAGTGCCATCAGGGCTTTGCAGAGGAAGAAAGGCAACAGCAGTAAATCTAGGAAGCAGCTGTTTGACAATCTGCCTTCAGACAAAGTTTCTTCCAGACCTGAATGTGCCCCTGGGCTTCCCAATACCCTGGCTCCTCATCTGTCCAGCTTTAAATATGTCAAAAAGATGGTAGGAGCTAGAAAATAATACATGTTTTCATTCCGATCCTATAGCAATGAATTGGCTGTGATTTTTAAGGAGAAAAAAAAACAAACCAGGATTCCTTCATTTGCTATCTGGCATCTCCTGCTTTTGCTCTCTGACCGTTGCTCCCATGCTCTGTGGGACAGGATAGGAACCAGAGCTTCTTCCTGACCTCCACCCTGCTCGAAACTTTCAAACCTCAAATCTGGTCTGCTTTTGAAATCAGATCTTCCCATATGTCTTGGTTTGGAAATGTAGGTGTCTGCTAAGGAAGGCAGGATCCTGCCCTGAACTGCAAACTGTAAACCCTCTCCCTCTGAAATGTTATGAATTTTAAATTAAGGGGCTCTCAGGCAAAGATATGGGAGCAGGAACAACAGTTCTTTTATTAGGGAAGAGAATAAAAATAAATAAACAATTCAGTAAATCAAAACAGCACTGACAGAGTCAGAACACAACCTGACACCCTGTGGGTCAGGGTGTTGGTGGCAGTGCCATTGGAATTGTGGCTGCAGCCCTCCTGGAGTGTCAGGTGTGGTTCTGCTGGAGCAGGGATCCTGTAGAAAAGGGTGTAGTCTTCCTCTGAAGGTCCAGTGGAAGGGGCAGCTGCTGTTCCTCTGGGAAATCCAGTGCACAAGCTGTGCTGGTGTTCCAGAATCTCCAGATTATATCCAGGTAGGAATGCTTGGCTCCTCCCTCTGGGCTCACATCTCCCAATGGGATGCTGTAGTTCTTATCAGTCATGCAGTGACATTCAACAGCCTCTTATCAGCAGATGTCTCCCTGGAGGGAGGATTGGTTGTGGAATAGATAAGGAAAACTGCCCACTTCACAGAAGACAGCTGCCATACCTCTAAGAGATGGTAAATAGAATACACATTGCCCGGCAATCTAGGACACCATATTTAGTTATTTCTTTTTCTCAATAGATGTCTCACTTGCAGGCAGAGGCAGGTGTTTGCCTCTGCACAGCAAGTACCAGGATAAACCCCTTCAAGCCATGTGTGCAGCCAGATTCGGGAAGGGAAGAAATGAGCCTGGTAAACCCTGTGGGTCAAAGGATGCAGCAAAACCCCTGAGGGGCTGCTGAAGCCCTGGCAGGAGCTCTGGTGGGCAGCACTTCTTCCCCCAGAATGCCAATTTGCAGCCCTGGGTCTCCCAAGCTTTTTTTTTTTTTTTTTTTTTTTTTTTCTGTTTTTCTGACAATCACATTCTGTCTCCTCTCCCCGTGCTGGCTACTTTTCTTCATTGAAATCAGTGCTGAAAATAAAATAGGAGAATTATTTTAATGGCTTTTAAACACCTAAAAATCACTACACCCCAGAGGAACCTCTGGCAGACTTTAGCTCCCTACATCTGTTCTGACCTCCACTGAACACTTAATTCATGAGTTTCCATGGCATGGGGTGATCAGAAGCCAATGTAATTATTATTCATTGCATTTGCACTTTGTCTGAAGCACTTGCAGGTGAGATGAAAATGCTTATTTAAATGCAGGCTCTGAAACACTGTTCACAAATCCATCTGGGCACCAATTAAATTACAGCACAAATCCAAGATGTAACAGCTTCCTTTATCTGGAGACAACCAGAACAATGCCTGGGTGAGGAATTCTGAGAGCACACAGCTTCTGGTTATAACCTGAGGCTTTCAATAGGGAAAGATTTCACTTGGCCCTTCTTTAGGGTTTTTTTATCTTTTGCTGGAAGTCCTTGAATCATTCTTTCTCCTGACTGATACTGACAGCTCTTTTTAAACATGATTGATGGCTCATTGTCAATAGCCATCATGCTCCTGTCAGAGAAGTGGGAGACATGAAATAATTCGGTTTTCAATAATTCAAGTGATGTTGCTAAATTTGGGAAACAGACACTGGGAGGAATGAGGGCATGACAGAACCTTTTTGGGGGAAAATAATGAAGGACTTGTCACTGAGTTTTAATTTGATCAAGAGTGTAGTGCCATCAATAGACCAACAGATTTGTATTCCAAACATTGCTCTACTTCCAGTTTGAGTAATAATCACCCAGAGAAAATAATCACCCAGAAAACACATAACACATAATATGATATCTTTTCCACAAGAGTTTTAGGTTTATTTAGTCTTTTAGTTCACTTCTGTTGTTCCTGAGTCATGAGTCCACCTTAGACTGTTGGGAATAGAGCAGACATCAGCCCATGAACACATCCACAAGGTTCACCCCAGGACTGATTCCCTCCCTGCACAGAGATGTGCTCCTGTACCCAGGGGGCAATGGAAACAGACTTCCTGCTGCAATTCCCTTCCCTGCCCATCAATAACATTTTACTTTCCAGCTGGTACCTGCTGAGTCCTGCGCTGCAGGGCGAGGCCAACATTTGAACAGATTACTGATAGGTGTTTTAAAACCAATGAAGGTAGGAAGTAAACTTTGACAGATGGAAAAAGACCCCAAAAAATCCATTAGCATGTCTTTCTCAGTTGAATTTAATAGTCTCTTAGCAGCTGACCTTGTCCCTGCTGGAGGTAATTACACAATGTAATCAAGCCACCAAATAACCTCCTTGTGCACCATTTATGTGCTACCACTCAGTAATGCCACTGCCTGGCTCTTCCCTGCTCATCCTCTCCAACATTCTGCTCCAAGGGATGGCAGGACACCATACCTGCAGCAAGCTACAGCTGAGCACCAAAGACTAGAAAGGCAATCCATCTCTGCCTGAAAATCTCCCCTGACTGTGAACACCTAGAAAATCTCTTTCTGCATCTGAGAGATGAGTAATATTCTGATCACTGGTGGGTCATAGAATCACAGAATGGCCTGGACTGGAAGGGACCTCAAAGGCCACCACCATGGACAGGGTCACCTTGCACTAGATCAGGTTGCTCAGAGCTCCATCCACCTTGAACACTTCCAGGGATGGGGTATCCATAAGTTCTCTGGGCCACCTGTTGCAGTGGCTCACCACTCTCACAGTAAAGAATTTTTTTTTTTTTTTTTGCTCTTCTTTATCCTGACACCTTGGAACTCCCCACTGTTCTGCCAAACTCTGCTGAAGTGAGGCTCAGAGTTACAGGTCTGAGGGCACAAACACATCACCACGAGCTAGCTCTCATTGCAGAGGAAACCAACCCAGTCTTCTCACTAAAACCCTAGAGCTGAGTTCTGGCCTTGGCAAACAGAGCCATGCCAGCCTGGTAAGAGTTTCATTAAGATCACACACATCTAGCTGAGGTTCAGGTCTCCAAATGGATACCTTGGCAAGGAACAGGCCTTCTCCTGCTGTCCTAACTTATGCAGGGCCATCTTAGCAGGGAGCAATCCAAACAGCATCCATATAATTGGAAGAAAGCTGATCTCATCTACCACGGGGAGGCAAAGCAGGCTCCTGACAGCTTCTCTGTTACAGGTCATGCCTATATATGGGATTGGAAAAAAAAAAAAAGAAAAAAAAAATAGAAAGATCAATATAATAAATTTACTCTTCATGGTTCTCTGCTCTCATTCCACTTTGGTGATGGATGGAAGAATCAGCAGCAAAGTGACTGGAATTTCAAGTGGCAACACGGAAATTTAGCCAGCTGTCTCCTTCTCAGATCCCACTTTTCTCCCACCATTATGCCTCCTTCTACCCCAGTTTTAGAAGTCCCTTTCCTAAGAGGGAAAGGAACCCTCCAGGGCCTTGAGAGACCCTGAAAGGTCCCCCAGTCACCCCTCCCTGTACAGGAACCCCCTTTCAAACCAGACTCCCTGTTCCCAAGCCACTCTCCTGACAGCTCCAGGGAGTCTGGCTCCTGGAGAAGAGCCCCTCTATGTGTAATAGCCTACAATTGACTTTTCCTCTCCCAAATCGCCTGAGCATTTTTGAACACAAGCACACACATGTTGGCCACCACACCAAACAGCAAGAAAAAAAAAAAAAAAGGTGATTGTTCAGAAAATTGTGACCACCCTGTGGTGCCTGGGAGTGACTGTCTAGAACACCAGCAGCCCTTCCATTCTCCATAAGAATGAGTAGACCACAATGCTTGCAGAGCACAACCATCCTCAACCTGCCCCAAAGAAACTGCCAATTAGAAGTTAGGAGCACACTGCTGGGAAGAAAACCCAAATCTGTAAAAATCCTTTTTTTCATTCAATTTTTTTGGAGTGAAATCCTGAATATCAATTTCATGACACAGAGAGCTCTGAATAAATTTCTCATCTAAGCTAATTCTTGAATTCTCCATAGATGTCAAAATAAAACAGCTCCATAACATGTGGAAGATTGAGCAGGATTAAAATACACCACCATGAAAATGAAGTTTCTCCTTCTCAGACCAAAACAAAAGACATTTAAGGCCAGAAAATGTGGCATGCACACACTGCATTGGTTTTAAAAAACGGCAAATCCAAAATAATTCGCTGCAATTTTTTCCCCCATTAAAAATACAAATCAAAGCCGCCATATTCTCATAAAAGAATTTGCTTTCAAAAAAGCATGGCAAAATCTGCTGTCTGGAAAGTTTCCTATTTAGCTGCAGATGGAATACACTGTGAGATGCTGCATTCTGGAAGTGCTGACAGAAAATAACCTGGTTTCTGCTCCCTCCCTCCCGTACATCCAACCTGCTGAGCTGTGCTTGACCTCTTTCAGGAACTGTGGGATCCTTGAGGAGAGAATTGCACAGATTCCCATGATGATTCTTTTTATTGATTCTGCCAGCTAAGGAGCTCAGCTTTTTCCTTCAGGAGCAGTAGAAGGGGTAGGTGATAACACAGTCAACACCACTGATCAGTTTTAGCAGGCACAACAACATCTAGGTTGCAGAGTCAGTGTTTTGCAGGAGAGGCTGATGGTGTATGTCCTGCTTTCTTTTTCCTAGAATGTTCTCTGCTCAGAAGTGAGGGGCAGAATTGTTCCCCTCTTCAGAGAACATGTCATTTCCCCTTGTGCTTGAACCCAAAATTTGTACTCCCTGCCTCCCAGTTTAATTTTCCTCCAGGTGCAAACACTGTGGGTGAATAATACAGGTGTGTGCTGGACCTTAAGGGACAATAATTAGGGAGCATTAAGGGATGCAATCTGAAATGCCACACTTGCAGTCTCTGCTGATAAACATTGCCCCTAACTCTTATTGGTACAAAATATCACTAAACCAGTGGGATTTGCTGTAAAAATTGCCTTTTTGTGGTCAGGCATCCAAAATTTGTCCTTCCTTGATGGATGTTCACCAAATAGCTCTTTTATTTTTTGACAGAAGGAAAAATGGGAACATTCAGGACAGTTATCTCTGCATAGTGGAGCTATACAGATTTAATCAGCTCCCATCATCTGAGCAGCACAGCTTCTACCAAGGACCCAAATGGTGCAGACTGCATCATTGTGCTTATTAAAGAGCCTGACTTGGCCTTCATTAGGACTAGTGGGGACAATGACACCTAAATAATTTAGCAGTACAGGTCATTAAGGATAAGAAATTTCCTTCTGGCAAACCTGAGGCACTTCTGAAAAATCCCACTGAAGATTATTAAGTCCACTGCCCCAGACAGGGCAGTTCTGCTGAGTCCCATGAAGAAAATCTCTTTTAAAACTGTGCATTCCCAAAGGCTACTCAATCATGCTGTTGAGTCACTTCTCCCTGAATGAAGCATTCCTGTTTTTTTTAACAAACCATCTGCTTTCCCAACTGTGCATTGCTCCATAAACACGGTGATGTGCACATAAATGCCAGGAATGGCCACAAATGCTGCAATTGGTCAGGAGATGTTTGCTGACTTCAGAACATGCAACAGGGTTGAAGTGAGAGCTATCCCATAATCAGCCACAGGGAGTCAGGGGATGATGGAAACACATTGTTCTGACCATCCAGAGCACAGAGGGAACAACAAGGGCACTTAAGGAGAGATGCCAAATCTCCTCTTTTAGGGCTCCTAATTTAGAGGGAATGAGGCACCATCCTTTTGCTGTCAGAGTGATGGGGTTTCAGGCAGAGTAGCTGGGAAAAGAATTTTCCTGGCTGTAGGGAGCTGAGTGTCTCATACAGCTGATTTTTCTGTGTTATTGGGTGCTGCTCTGACCCCTGTCCATACAGGGAGAGCTCCAGCAAGGATCAATCAGCTGCTTAGTTGAGCATAAAAGGGAATTAGTCACATTAGTGTGGCCTCGGGGATGTGCAGGGAAATTACCCCAGAAAATAAATGTTGCAAAGGAAGCAATTCTACCTGCTGTTAAAGTAACCCTGGCAGTAGAAAGGAGCCTGGCTTCATTCAGGGACACCTGAATTTCTTCCAGAGTGCCTTGCAGCAGTGGCAGTAGATGGAAGGAGCGAACTGTGCCCAGCAGAATTATTTCCTTCCTGCCTGCTTTGGCGAGGCATAAATCTCTTCCCTATTACCTGAGGTATGTCTCCTCATTGAATCAGGGAGCCTTTCAATTCAACAGCAACATTCATTTACTCTCCATTTCCATGTGTCCAGGAAGCAGAACAGCCAGGAGCTGCAGTGGCAGTCCCAGGTCAAGGTGAGCTGTCCCTGTTGGCAGCTCCCACCTCCAGAGCCCTGGGCTGCCAAAGGAGATGCCTGCTCTCTGTAGCACCTCCCTGGACTAAAGGAAGGGCTCCTTATCCATCAGGGCACAGCACCAAATGGAATCCAGGCTGGTATTTCCACAAAGCACTGTGAGAAGAGGGAAAACTGCAATCACACCCTCCCCGTCCCTCACCTTTCTCCCTTTCTCTCTCTTGTCCAGCACTTCCACCTTCCTCAACAAATCCTGCATAGCATCTCCAATGGAAATCACTCCCCTAAGGGAAGATGGGATACACTCCCTGAGGATGTCCAGTGTCTCTAGCAGCAACAGTTTCTCTCCTCAGCCTGTCCCTGAGAGCCTGGAGAGGTCCCTTGCCAAAGGGACTCTTCATTGTCAGAGGTGATCTCTCCCTCTCCATGGCCATGAGTCTGGGGAGAGATTCATGCTGTGGAGATTTGGTTCAGTCCAACCCAAACAAAGAGACAAAAATATTCCCATGCTGGAGTACTGCTAGGGGAGAACTCTGTTGGGATGAAGAAATTACCTGTGCAAGAGATGTTGTGAATTCCTGCCAGCCCTGCTCTCTGTGATTTACCTGCTGCTGGTACCCAGGGCCACCAGCATGGCACTGGCCTACCTGGTCACAAAAGGCACGGGCAGGAGGAAAAGGAGAGGAATGAAAAGCTGTGCTTGAATTGCCAGAGGGTCTTTCTTTGTCCTCCTCTGCAAGTGTGGGCACTGAAGAGTTTGCCAGGAGGAGTCCTGTCAGGTATGTTCTTAGCAGGTGGGAGTGTGAGCATGGGAAGGGATAATTTTCCTTTCAGCACCTGGACCTGCTGGTTTTCCAGTGAATGTTAAATTATGTTGCTGCCTAGGAAAGTTTTTTTACCTTACCTGAAAGATTTCAATGGAATACAAGAGGAGCAAACCCTCCTCTCCCTCCAACCTTTTCTTTTCTTTAGCATTTCCAAGTTTCTGTGCACTTCTTCCTCATACAAGTGTATTAGGTGCTTCAGTTACCCCCAGGGTGAAAAATGCTCCTCTTTTTATAAACCTTTTAGATTGTTGAAGCAATTTGTTCCAAAGGCTTAATGCAGTGAGTGAGGCTTTGTTTCTTGTCCTCTTCCCTGGTGGTGCTCTGATCATCCTTTTCATAAACTTATTTCTTGGTTCAAATGAAGTGAAATGACAGGGGAAATAAGCTGGGATCTCTACATTGTTCATAATTGATTTGATACAAATATTTGATAGTTCTGAAGCTCAGTGATTTGAGCAGATTGCAGAGTATTTCTCAATACTCACAGAGAATCTGATTTTTTTTTCCTTCCGAACTGCCCCTCTTGAGAGCCTTCACTCCTAAAGTTTCAGCAAATTGACACAAAACTTTCAGAACATAACTTAGCAGAATGGGTTTTTTCATCTATTTTTTTCATCTAGACTGTCTTTCAAGACTTGAAATTCTCATTAAATGATTTAGGGCTTTTATCAAGGTCCACTTTTCTGAAGAAATGTTATTTGTTTACTCTGTTTTGCTGAAGGGGTTTGTTGTTAGTTTATGAAGGGAGAACTGCACTAATTAGGACTTCGAAATAAATATTTTTTTCCAATGGTTCCCCAATAGAAATGATATAACAAGGGAGTCTGACTCATGAGGGAAATTAGATGTATTCTCTGAAGGATGGCTCCCACGTGACTCTCTGGCAGTTTCACCAAATAATTGTATTTCCATATACTCCCACAAAAAATCAAATAAAGATTGTAATTTCACCAACATTCTCCATTTTTGGGCAATTTTCATTGCAACAGTTTCCAATAGGAAACAAACAAACAACACTTTCTGTGGGTAAGGCAAGCAAGACATTTTTGAGCAGCCTTGGGGCAACACAGCTGATGTGCAAGAAATTAATGTGAAACTTTCTTGTGACAGGCAGGAATTATTGTCAGCGCCCTGTTCCAGTTAGGTGATCACCACCTTCCTGCTGTTTAAGTCAAAAGGAGATATTATACCTCTGGGAGAAAGTGGCTCCTGTAGCCACATAAAATTTTCAACTTACAACGATTTATTATTGTAAAATATTACAATACTTATATTTTACAGCGTGTGTTGTAAAAGAACAATGTGTGGATATACAAATAACAGTCTTGAAATTATCTCTCTTGGTGGGGATTTACTTCAAATGAAGGAAAGCTACAAATTTAGAGGCACAGTGGGCTGCTGTGGATGCTGGTCCAGAGTCTGGGGTGGCTGGTGGTTGCTGTGAAGCTACAAGAGACATTTCCTCCTCTGAAAACTTTTCAGGCAAACTGTGCATGGAACCCTGAATATTGTATGTAGTGTCATCACTGTGATATCAATAGAGATGAGAGATGTCAACAGAGGGAAGTGATGTGACCAGGGGTGCACCAAAATTCAATGGCACAATAGTGACCCTGGCCCAAAGACAAACAGCACACCCCCAGTACCCACCAGAAGGCTGCTGAGCCCCACTTCATCCTGGTCCCCAGAAACAACAGAAATTAGCTGAAATGACAGATTCTAGCTGTATTTAAGAAAATTAACTTCATAATAAGGATATTCAAGCACTGGAATGGGTTGTCCTGGGAGCTGGTAAAATTTCTGTTCATGGCAAACTTCGAGTCCCAACAGGACAAAGACCAAAGCAGCCTGGTTTGAATTCACATTTGACCCATTCTGTTCAAGGGCTTTCCATCAAACTGAATGAGCCTCTGATCTTGTGCAGCATGTTAACCTCACTGTTCTTCTGGTTTTTCCCTCAGTTTTTGGGTTGGTTTTTTTTTTTTTTTGTGTGGGTGTATCTGTGCTCTTCTCTCTGCCTGTGCTTGGGTTCCTAGACAGTGATCAATACAGGTCAAGAGCTGGGCCGACAGCTCTGTGCAGAAAGAAGAAATATTTGCTTATTTCTGCTGCAGCTGAAACCACATCATAACACAGTTCCCCTTTCAGTGGTAACTAAGAAGAGGCTGCAGCAGGAACACAAAACTGGTGAGCTGGTGAACAAGCTGCTGTCAAATGGATTTGTATGACTGGTAGCTGTGGTTGTGATTGATGAGTTGAATGAATTCTGCTGGTAAAACTAAGACAGCTTCTGTCAAGCACATGACAGAGTGGCATCATGGCATCATTTTCTGCACTGCACAGAGTGCTACAACCAGCAGCAAAGGCAAGCTGTAACACCGCTGCTCAGGAAAAGGGCTTGACTTGCATGAAGCCAGGAAACCAGAAAAGAAGGAAAATAATGCTCATTCTACCAGAACAAAACCAGAGAAGAGGAGCTGGAGAAGTTGCCCACACTGTGCACCTCTGCACCACAGCACAGTGGCAAAACACAGCCTCAGAGCTGTGCTCCTGGTGCTCATCACCCCTCCCAGGCAGGGAGGGCACAGAGGAAGCCTCCTGAGGCTGGAAAGGCCACAGGGCACCTAATGGCTTTCAAGCTGGAGCAGGGTCAATTTAGATTAGAAAGAGTTATGTTTTTTATGATGAAACGCTGGGACAGGTAGAGGTTGTAGCTGCCCTGTCTCTGGAAACATTCTTGGTCAAGCTGGACTGGGCTCTGAGCAAGTTGGTCTCAGTGAAGATGTCCCTGCTTATTGCAGGGGAGTTTATTTAGGTGGTCCTTAAGGGCCCCTTCCAACCCAGACTGTTCCATAATTCTATAATGAAGTCACTTGCCAGAAACTCTTCCCTTGATAAAAATCTTCTCTCTCTCAGGAGGATTTATCCCTTGCAAGAGGGAAATAGCACTGGGAAGGCATCACCATCTCAAATTATCTTCAACCACCTTCAGTGATGCATCCTCCTGTGCAGCAGTACCAGTTGTTGGTTTCTCTGGGTCTGGATTGAAGGCACTGGAGACAGTATTTCATGTTCTGACTCAGGTGTTTATTATTTCTTAGCAGAAATAAAACAGTTTCATTACTGTGAGTTCAGCAGCTTTTCATTAGAAGGCACAAAATGGCCAACAATCTCTTGTTACAAGGTCTTTTAAGACTAAACTATGCAATCAAGAAAGGACACCTAGATTATTTTCCCTTTTAACCCAATAACTGATCCCAAAGAGCCCACAATATGGATTTTTCTGCCCAATTACAAAATGCCACCCAAACCCATGAAGAAGAAGGAAGAAGAAGCATGAAGAAGAAACTCAGGATGACACCTTATGCCCTCCATCTTGCTTCCATCCACAACATACTCAAAATCCCAAAACCTAAATTTCTCACCAAGTGAGTCACCTACACTGCTCTCTATAATCTATTTCACACTTTTGTGGATTCTAGCCTATCTTGAAGTCTAGGAAACTTTCTCCATGAGTGAGGGTCAAAGTCAGTGCTCCCCTGGGGGTCAGGGCACCCCAGAGCAGACAGAGAAATATTCCCAGTGCCCTGGGTTTCCACACTCCTGTAGCCAGCTCCTTCAGCACAGTCTGCTGTAAACACCCTCCTCACGTGCA
Organism: Molothrus aeneus; assembly: GCF_037042795.1. Lineage (NCBI taxonomy): Eukaryota > Metazoa > Chordata > Aves > Passeriformes > Icteridae > Molothrus > Molothrus aeneus. The sequence continues at coordinate 10,289,739 of NC_089648.1, forward strand.
GCTCAGAGCCTGGCTCCTGCTCCCTGATCCGTGCCACTTCCCAGGCCAGCAGGCACTGTGAGTGCTGAAATTAAACAGATCACTCACAACTGGCTTTCTGTGCAACAGCCCTGCTTCAATTGGCTTTCCCTGAGTGTTCAGCCCCGTGTGCTGCTGGCTTTTGCAGGAAATGAGCCGAAACCAGCTCCTGGTATGTTGAAATGAAATCCAGCTTTTGAACATTTGCAGGAAGAAATCAGGGATGGCTGAGCTGCTCAGGAGGACCCTGGCATGCTTGAATCCAGCCCCTGCAGTCCAGAGCTGGAGCCACCGACATCTCCCTGGAGGGCATAAGAGATGGGGCAGAGTAGATCTGCATAACTTCAGCTTTGGCAATAACCACAATGGCACAGATCAGCAACTCTGACCCCCATCCATGGGGAATATCAACCACACCCCAACCCCTGGCATGTGGAGCTGCTAAGATTCCAACCTCCACAGATGGGAAGCAGCACATTGTGTTGCAGCTGCTGTTTTGGTGCCACACACACGTTAGGCAGTGTGAGGATGGGTAGTGCCATGTGCATGAAGGCAGGAACCAGTCAGGAGCACGTTGCACAGCCAGCTGTGGGAGGTGAGTTTATGACTCAAAATCCTGGATAGCTTAGGCTATAAAATACCCAGGATTTGGGGTTTTCTAAACTGAAGGTCCATACCTAATATAAAATAGAGAAAAGCCTTTTTTACCTTTGTAGGAGATGGCTCCACAGCAAAGGGGCTCCTGCAAGAATGAGTTTGGTGCTGAAAACCAGAGAGATGAGCAGCTTTTCTATCTGCCCCCACCTTTCCCTTTCTTCTCCTGCCTTGGGTCTTTCCTGATTAGCTCTGCAGGAGGAAAAGCTCACTTTTGAGCATCATTGTTACTGCCCTGTAGAGGAGATCAAAATGCACATCCATGGCTTGGCTTTTGGACCTGTCCTTGTGGCAAGCTCAAGAGAAGTCACCTTGTTCTCTGCTTTGTCGGGTAGGATGCACCACAGGGGCAGCTTTGAAAGTGAGTGTGGCAAGAAGCTGAAGCAGCACCCAGCTGGAAATCCTGCACAGGGAGAGAAACCACAGGGCTGGAGGGGTTCCAGATCCTTGGAATGATGGGATAAGACATCGGCAAGAGGGGCAAGGGAAGGTGCAGGAGTGTGGAGCAGACACTCAGCTGTGGGAGGAAAGCCAGAGGGAGCTCAGGGCTACATGGAGAGCTGCAGGAACAGAACAACTCATGCTTTCCCCACTCACACAAACATCCCTGACCTTCCAGTGGAAGGCTGGATGATCCAATTTGCAGTGAGAATGAAATTCATTAGAAGCAGGAAGGAAAAAGGACACATCATCAATTTGATGGAAATAACATGGTTTTGAGGGTGCTGACATGAATCACAAATTGCATGAAATTTGTTCAGTAGAATTGGGTAGGTCAGAGTGATTCAGATGTTTCATTTCAGCTTTTCTTTATGCAAGTGCATCCATTCTTCTCTTTGAAAGGAGACTTTTATTTCATATTTTAAAGAAATAATAGAAAGAGCTAAATAACCTGAAAGTTATATGAACTATTTTATCAAGAGAAATCCAAAGGGTCCAAGGTATAATGAACACTTGAATAACAGCATAAAGCACTTATTTTATCTCAGCAGTGGCCCCAACACACCAGCTTCCCCTGAGCAACATGGGCCACAGCCCTGAAGGACTCTCTCCTGCAGAAAACATTCTGGTTTGTGCCAATAAAATGAGAGCATTAGTGCATGAAGCTTGCAGAGATGGAGCAAAAAACCCTCAAAAGGATGAATGTTGCATGACAGCCAGAGGCAGAACAAAATCTCATTCCCTAGTCATCACTATGGGTGTGTTTTCTCTATTTTCTATGTGCTAATGAAGGTTCAGGTAATAATTAAAGAAGGTAGGAGGGACAGAAAAGCTTCCTCTTCTTCCCCTTCACAAAGTAAATTTATGAGTTATGGAATGTTTGTTTGTAACAAAAGTGGCACCTTAGGTTTGTGATCATCCCTACACAGTTTTCATTTTGAAATCTAATTAGGCAGCAAACTTTTATCATTGCTAATCATGTATTTGCAATTAATACGTTGAGGATTATTTTCATTTCAGTGTCTCACTTCAGAACAAACAGCAATTGCAAACCATCTGCCTTCCACTTGAAGCTCTTGGAAAAAGCTCCCCTAGGCCTGAGAGGAGCAATGCTTTCAAATCCATCTCAGCTGACACCCTGCATTGGGCAGAATTAAGAACACCATCGTCCAAAGGCCAAATGTTTTCATCAGGATGAGAATGAAATAATGTGAAATCATTAGCACACTGTAAAACTTCTGCCTCCAAGAAGATTTCTGCCAGGTCCAATCTACAGGTGGCCAGGAGTTCACTCCTCAAACACACCTGCACTTAACACCTGCATATGGCATTACTCAGCTTCCTTCCTGAGCAACATGAGAGGAACATCTGCATTTTCCCCAAGGCAGTGATTCATGATCCCAATTCTCCTGCTGCAGCTGCTCAGGAATGAGATGCAACCAAAAAGGAGCAGAGAGGCAAAAGCAAGAGGTAGAAATGTTGTGAATTCCTGTTGGGCTGTGTTTTCCAGCAGTCCTGATTGAAAAGTAATTTCTCTCCATAAATTGGAAGCACAGTTGTGCTGAGGAGGATGTGCTCAGAAAGAAAAGCAAATGTCAGAGAGCTTGAACCACACTCCCATTTTTCAATAACTTCTTCATCTGATAGCCTCCAGAATCAATCAGAAAAAAAAAAAACCAAAACATTTCAGCTCCAGCTTTTCTCTGCACAAATGTCTCTAAGATTTCTGCCAACTGTCAGCATGTCTGGCTCATCAAGGAGAAGCAGAAAAACTTCTAAGCAAAGAGACCAAGTGATCCAATTCCCTGAATGCTTAACTCCTCTGATTAAATACTCAAGGCTGAGGCTCTGAGGGTTTATTTATCCTAGGGTGGAGCAACCAATTAAACATCTGATGCTTCTGCAGCCTGTCAGGGTGGTGTCACTCCCAGCTGGCCTCAGTTACCAGCATTTGTAGCCAACAAAAGGAATGAAAAATGCTCTCTTTGAAAAGCAAGGCAGAAAGTGATAGGTGGGGAGGAAGAAGGCAGGAAACAGCAGCAACCTGCCCTCTCTACCTATCTGCACAAAAAAAAAAAAGGATGGAGTGACACTGGCTCTGCTGGAAGGGGATTGCCAGCCCCATGAGCAGCAGTGGGTGTGGCAGGAGATGACAGCTCTTGGCTTGCCCCATTTTCTCTCCTGCTTTCATCCCCAGTGTAGCCAGGCCCTTTACTGGGCTGCAGCCTGAAACCCTGAGCCCCCAGCTGCCAGCCCCTGGCTGAGACTCAGCTGTGCTGCAGAAAACACATCTGTATCCCTGGCTGAGATCCTGCACCACCTGAGACACATCCATCCTGGTGTTACCCTCACGTGGCTCTTCCCTGGAAGGTTTGCATGGATCCATTTTGCAAAGATCTTCTGTGGGTGCCAGGAGCATGAAGCCAGGCTCTGCTCTGTGATTCTGAGCAACAGGATGAGAGGCAAAAGGCAGAAACTGGAATGCAGGAAGTTCCACCTGAACATGAGGAAGAACAGGTTGCCCAGAGAGGTCGTGGAGTTTCCCTCACTGAAATATTCAGAGGATACTCAGGAAGTGTCTGGAGGCAATCCTGTGCAGTGTGTCAGAGGATGAACCTGCTCCCTGAGCAGGGAGGTTGGAGCAGTGACCACTGTGGTGCCTCCCAGCCTGTCCCATTCTGTGAGATTCCATTTGTCTGCCCCTCTAAGGCACATCTGGGTGTTGCTTTCTTGTCCCCTCCAACAGCATCTCCTGACTGGAGGAACCTTCTGAAAACAGTACTAACATCCAAACCAGATCGAGAGGAAAGTGAATCCTCACTGGCTCTTATTGCTTCCTCACTACTCAAACCTCCTTAGAGCAAGTTTGCAAAAGTACAGGAGAGAGAATTAATTGCACATTCTCATGTGCACAGCAGATGCTAGTAATTTGTTCAGTGTAAAAAACTTTTAAAGAAAACAAAACTGCAACACCAAAAAAAAAAAAAAAAAAAAAACCAAAACAAAAACCTTAAAACTTGCATCTGTTTATGGAAAATAAGGGTCCTACTCTGCCTGAAATTATTATTTTTCTGTAAGGCAAATGAATAAAGCCTATCCTAAATAATTTTTCAGCTCACTGGGAAAGCAGCTCCGCAATTTATAGTCAGATATTCATTGGAAATTGCTGAGGCATAAGCAGCACTACCTAACAAAAACAATCCTAACATTTCATGAAAGTGTGTAGGTGGAAAGATGCAGATACTGTACAGCACAATTAATTTCTCCAAGTAGTAAAATCACCCATGTTTCATAAGGGTCAGATTGAGAGAGTTAGGAAATGTTCCTCCCTGAAAATTCTATTATGATCAGGCCGTTTATTCTGCAGTTGCCAGAACAAATTAAAAGTTACATATTGACAAAATTGCCCTGACAAATGAGAGCTCAGCTCCTCTGTAACCACAGAAGTGAATATTTACATCCACTAGCAGGTCCCAAATGAGTGTGGGATTATTATTTTGGGTAAGAGAGGAGCACCACATTATCACAGAATGGGTTTTTGGGTTGGAAGGGACTTTGAATGCCATCTAGTCTAACCCCATGCAATCAGCAGGGACATTTCCCACTAGGTCAGGTTGCTCAGAGCCCCTTCCAGCTTGACTTTGAATTATTATCACCATTGTACAAGCTCAGGAAACTGAGGCACAGAAAGATGAAGGAACTTGCCCAAAATCATCCAAGGCCAGTAGCAGAGTCAGAAAACAACTTAGAATCCTGGGGTTTGGGACACTCTGTCCCTCTGGGAAGCAGTTGGGCTCCCTGTTGCCTCCACCAAGGCTCTGCCAAGCTGAGAACACCCAAAGGCCAACCTTGCTAAGGTGTAAACCTCGGCACCAACAAAGGACCTCCCAAAACCTGCAGTGGACCACCTGCAACAGACAGGGATGTGTGGACCTGCATTCTTGCCTTCTGGGTGAATGTGGAGAAGCTGGACACGGGTGTCCAGAATTTCATCCTGAAGGTCACAAACTCTGAACACCCATGAGGACTCAGGGGAGCAGTGACAGTGACACAACAGCCTGAAGCCTGCAACAGGAGAACCACAGCATCCACTATCACATCCTTGGAGGAGTCACAGATTGATGCAGAGCTCCCTGAACTACTGGGAACCTGCTCTTGGGTCCTCCTGTGCCATCCATTCTCCAGGCTGAGCCTCTCAGGGGAATGCCCCAGCCCAATCACCTCTGTGGCACTTCAGAAACATGGAGAGCACACAATTCTTCCCCAGCACAAAAGGGGTGGGCCACAATTTGTCCTGGCCCATGAACACCTCTGTGCATGCAATCTATTTTCTCCTGATCCATCCACCACCCCACCATCCCAGTTACTATGCAGCAGCCAGATTAGTGTGGAGCACGTTTCCCTCCAGGATCAGCAATTCATCTTTCCTTGGCAGCCTCTCAGCTCCTGCAAAAACACTTTGTTCAGGCCTGCAGGGCTGGGAGTTTGAAGAAATGTTACTTCAGCTCTAGCACAGCCCAGTAAATGTGATTTGTGCCATTGCTGGTAAAAGGCCATGAGCTGCCTCGTGGTCCTTTCCACTGCCCTGACAGTGCAAGAGCTCAGGGCACGCTAATACAGGAGGAAATGCACTAATAATAACACCATTTTGTGACATTTGGGTAATTGGTTTTATGAAGGGCTATAAATAAACACAGTTCAGGCAGCAGTTTGTGCATCCTTGCAGGAATGGTGGCAGTCCATCAGGGAGAAAAAGTGGCACTGCCACCCTTGCTCTAAACACCACCAATTTTGTGTAAACATCCCCAGAAGCTCCTTTTCCATCCCTCACAGCCTGAGATGTCCCTTCAAACAAGGTGTTATTTTGATAAACAAATGGCATCTGCCTTGGGAGCTGCAGGGACCTGTGCTGAGCTCTGCCTTGCAAGAGAAAGAGGAGTTTAGGAGAACCAAGTAACCAGAAACCATCCTGAGACATCTGTCATTCTCAAAACTATTAGGTTTTGGTGCAGTCTGAAGGTCTTATCCACCTTTTATGGTACTCCATAATAAAGAAAATTGAGCATACCAGCAAAACTGACCCATAAAAATAACCCTAAACTCATTACAAGTAAGACATAATGATAAAAGTCAAGTTACTCCTGAGATTAAATAAATTTAGTGAAGTAACTGTTCTCTCATTAAAAAATGGTAGCTGGTAAACAAATCCAAATAAAAACCTCACACCTGAGTGTGAAAAAATGACTTTTCCTCTGCTCTGGCAGTGGCCTCAGAGCACAGAGTTAGTTCTGACCAAGGATTGAACCATTCTATGTTAAGCACAGAAACCCAAAGGCTTCCTTCAATCTCACTGTTATTTTCTCCTTAAATTGAAGAGTAGGAAATAATAACCATGAGTTCATCTGTGCTCTTACTGAAGATTTCTTTCCAAACCCAGTAACTGAGGACTGAGATGCAGCTGGTAACAAGACATGCATCACTACAAACTTTCTGCTGTTCAGCAGCTGCTCAGCAGCTCTTTAGTGGCTGTTGTGCCTCCAGAGAGGTAAGAGATTTTGCCTTCCACCACCCCAAGCAAGCATTGAAAAGAAGGGATCTTGTGCAGAGCTCTCTGGGGACTCCAAAAAAGAAAAAGATTTTCTGAACAGCCCACAGGAGGGTTTGGAGGGGACATCCTGGCTCCCCCAGACACCACAGCTGGCACTTGGTCATGCTATCAAGATCCCCCATCCTTTACTCAACACTTTGTCTAAATTCACATCCACCTCATTAAATTCTGGCTGTTAGCAGAAAACAAGAAATTTAGCCATGCCTGACCTGGGCACAGGCAGGACTATCCCCAGCCAAGCACTCCCAATTAATATTTGCACCTTCCCAACCTTTACCATTTGATATGAGACAATTTGCAGTTTTCCCAGTCTTGCATCAAAGTGGGGACTTTCACCTTCACAGGGACTGAGCTCTTAATTGATGGCACAACATCCCAGGAGTGAGCAAGCAAGCAGCAAGCAACAACAAAAAAAAAAAAAACCATCCTGATTTTCATTTCTTCTGCACAAGGATCCCAATTATGCCATATATCACATCATTTGCATTGCCACAACACAGCCTTTTATATCTGCTTGAGTTGCCAGCTATTTAATCTCAGTCCACCTTTAAAAAAAGACTTGTAGAAAATGAGATGCTTGCTTTATGCTGATGCAGTTAAGGGAGCTAATTTCAATTCCAAAGCAAACAAGATTTATGCAAGTCAATAGACTGAGGGGTCCAGGAGCCAACTAGAATAAGGCTCTTGTTCTGGTTTAATAATCCCTGGGACAGTCACAGAAATTTACATAAACTAAATTCTCCAGATCTCATCTAATTTTGGGCAGTAATTTCCTAGGGTTTGGAGGACATTAACCACTGATTTCAGAAGTGCACATAACAACTTTTCTTGTTTTTGCAGTTGGCCCTGAAACATACTTGGGGCAGCATAAAGACAGTTTCCCACTTGGTGCTTGTTTGCCAGTATTAAATGCCACTGGGATCAAAAAAGGGCAGTTTCAGTGTCTGCAGAGTCACTGATTTACCTGCCTATTGCAGGGTGTACCTGTGTTCAGGAGCTCCAATATTTTCAGGCAGGGCATATGTCAGCAGCTGTTTATGGGGAGGCCATGCAAAGTTCTACAAAAGCACAATAGGCTGCATTTCAATTAGACCAGAGATGTGAAGAGTCACTAAATTAGTCTGTCTTTAATCTATTATAACATCCAGATTCTGCTTCTTTTCTCATGGCAGCATACTGAAAAATAGCTGAGTATTTCACCAAAATAAGTCAATATTTTTCTATCTGATCCTGGTTTTCCCAAAAAGCTAAATGTAAGGCGATATCTTCAGTGTAACATTTTCAGCAGAACTCAGCTAAGTTCACAGCCCTTCCCCTCACACATTTATGTTGGTACCTGTATAAAATTTGTAGCAGCCACAAACAGAATTTGTCAGTCTCTGGGTTAGACTGCTTCTCCAGGCACCTGCCAGGTACAAAGGATTAGTGGTCAAGGATGCTCATATTTCAATATCCCAATTCCCACACTTGCTTACATGGCCTCAGGGCTTCTGTTTGCAGGGACATGACTGACAGAAGCTCTCCAAATGTTTCCATCTGAGCTATTGAGAAAAACACATTTTCTATTACAGAATAGAAATCCCATAGCAACAAAACCAATCTTTATCATGATCTCGGAGAACATTGTAAACACTAGGGGCAGACACATTTGGGTTTGCTCATCGCACTTACAACAAACAATTCTCTTCAGAAGCAGGACAAGAGGATGGGGTTAAATTAAAGTAACTTCCTTCAGCTTGCATAACACCTGGACACGACTGAGAGGTGTCTGTTGGCAGTGGAAATACCCAGGCAAAGAGCTGCAAAAACAGGTGCTGATCCTGCAAGGGGGTATCTGTTGTGGACATCCAGGATTCTGAGGGGATGATTGATGTAGTCCCTCCCTGAGTCCCCCTGCCTGACCAGGGGACACTGATCTGTCCCCTCTAGTGTCCTTCTGCCTGGGTGATCAGAGCAGGCTGGATCAGACCTTCCTCCAGAGGACACTTGGAAGCAGATGGACCGGCTGGGATAAGGAAGAGGGCTGTGGCAGATGCTCGGTGCTGCCTTCCTTTTGCTGAGGGTAAGAAACCGGCTTGTCTTCCATTCCTGTGCATCTTCTGTAAGATGCTGACCCCCTGTGGAAAGATTTTATGTTACACGTATGAGGCTACAAGAGTTGAGAAAGGAAGGCTTGACTTGGTCCCTGGTGTCTGGGGGATCCAGGGAGCACTTTTCCATGCTGGAAATCCATCCAGTACTGTTGCTTGCCCTGCTCTTCCCTGCTAGCAATACCATGTGCAGCAGCAGTGCCTTTTTCTCTCTTCCAGCCCTGGGAGACACAAGTGTGATTGTCAGACATCTAGGTTTCAGGAAGGCTTGTGAAACTGCACAAGAGAATACAAATGCCTCAGTAAAATGCAGATACTAATGGTTAAGCCCAGGGAAGAGCAGCCCAGAGGGACATCTGGTCACATCTGCAGCTTAAGTGCTGGTTTCAGATGCCATCAGACAGCATCTTCCCCAATGGTAGGGGTTCCCCTCAACATTCTCTATAAAAATAAAAATTTTGTAAAAGTAACACTAAATACATAAACCTTGCTTGCCTGTGACAGTATTTCAGACCAAGTCCAGTGGAATGTGACCAAAACATGTCAGTCTGGGGCCAATTTCACACTCACTGCTCACTCTCACTACTTCCCAATCGAACTGGCTCTGTTGATAGATGGAGGACGCTCAGTGGAGCACCTGAAAACCTGTCAGGCATTTTTCCCCCCACCTCTCCTCTCATTATCAGCTGAGAAGCTCTGCAGTTAGCACTGAGCTGACACTCTCTGTGACCAGGTGAAAAATTTGGTTTACAGCAGGTCTCCTCCCTGGTGAATCTGATCTTCCAGACCCCTTATCCTCTAATATCTGAATTCCTTGCTTTCCCAGCACAAGCATCTGCAAGAAGTATTTCCTACATTTGGAAAGTAGTTTACAAGATCACAGAGCAAATAAGTTTCTTGTCAGTTCTCCAATTTCCTATCAAACTGAGATCCCAGACAGTTTTGTTCATGCAAGCAGCTGGGCAAAAAGCATGTCAGAGCTGTAGAAACATCATGTTTCATTACTCTTTCAACATCTCACAGAAGAAATTATTTCCACTGAACCATCTGGGGTGTGCAGCAGACACTGAAAATGTCAGATTAAATAGGAAAAACATTTCCATCTATGTTATCTGGCTAACACAGAAAGCAGTGAAAAGACCTGCTGTTCAGCAAGGAAAAGGAGGTAATTAAAAATCTGTAGTCATCTTAACCAGTCCCATGGGTTTCACCAAGGGAAGGTCAGTGTAATTAGCCAACCTGCCCAGCCCAGCCATGCTCAGAGGCCCAAAACTAATTTCATTTTATAGGTCATGGCTTGTCTTGAGAGAAGCCTGTTCCTCAAAAGTTCCCACATACCCTTTCTGGAACCAGCTCTGGGATCCCCAAGCTCACCAAGCTGTGATTCTGCACAGATGGAGCTTGGTACATCCAGTGTCATCCAAGGGAGCTGCAACGTGGTGTCTGAAGAGCATCTGTCCCACTGGCTCTGGAACTGCACAGCTGCATTTGTGAACCAAAGTCACCCTTAAAGCCCAGCCAAGCTTTTCTCCAGCCTCCTCCTGCTTTTAGCCAGTCCTGGCACTTGGAGATGGTAATTTTCCTCCATGGATGCCAGGGCTTCCCTCCTTGGCCCCACAAGAAGGGGAAAAAAAACCCACTACTTACCTCTACAGATGGAGACACCACCTAGGACAAGGGAGAGAGGCATGCTTAGTGTAAGCATCACTATTTCACTGAAACAACTCCTCTTTTTCCAGCTTTTATACTCAAGATATAAAATCCATTCCCTGACCTGAGTCCAAATTTCTTCTGCAGCTGGATGCTGAAAAGTGGTGGAGTTGGCAGGGCACAAGGTATGAAGCTTCTCAGCTCATGGGGAAGGGAGGACAGTGCCTCCCTGCAAGGCATGCTACAGTGAGGGCATCATGAGCCACTGGGGGATCTTCTCCAGCTGGAAACAGGGAAAGGTTTTCCCCATCATCAGCCCTGTGCTCACACACACCCACATCTCCCTCCAGAAAGCTTAAAAAATAGGGTCCAGCACACGCCCCAGCTTATCACAGGGATGAGCAGCTGAGCTTCTCCTTTTCTTCCCTGCTGCAAAATCCCACCAGCTCAGGGAGGTTGGGCAATGCCCTGTGAGTGGTGATACAGAGGAGAGGTTTCATTCAGCATGTGTCACCTCAAGCCCTGCGTCCTGCCCCAGGGTCTGCTGTCCCAGTGAGCCGTGACTCATGCCAGAGGGTCAGCAGGGAGACACTCAGAAGGGATTTGCACCATGGAGCCTGCAGGTTTGCTGCTCTTCTCATTCTTCAAGAAGAGTCCTCCTCCTCACCCTTCCTTGCTCAGCTGGGATGATGCTGCCCAGAGAGGAGAAACAGGCACCTGTCCTCCCACCTTCTCACCTGCAGGCCACCACTAAAGCTGAGTGACAAGAGTCATGGAGAGGCTCAGCACTGCCAGCAGGGATCCAATTTAGGACACTTTCCTACTCAACCCTGCAGAAATGATCTCAGGTGACCATTGCATCTCACAAGGAAAGGGACATGAAGTCTTCCCTCTCCCATGTAAAGAGATAAATTCCAAGATTCAAAACTGAATGCGTATTTGATTGGTAGATTTGACCTTCTGAGGGACCCACACTAGAGATTCTAAGGCATTGCATGTTAACAATGAACACAACCAAGCATCTTTAAACACTCCTTGAGAGGTCTCCATGCCTTAGGCTAAGGAAACACTGTGAGTGCATTCACATCAGCAACATCACTGGGTGGCCCAGACTGAGGGCTGCAGGGTGATCCAAATCCTCACATGGTCATTTCCTTCCATAATTGCAGGAAATTGCCATTTCAGCTGCGTGCACAGGGAAGTGTCCATACCTGAAAGGAGTGCTGATACAACTTCAAGATTCAGAAAAACCCTGTAGGGCAACAACCCAGGGAGCAGCATGAGCAGGGAACAATGAGCCAGGAGCCACAAGTCCATGTGAGCACAGGTCTGCAAGGGCAGGCACTGCTAAGGAGAACTACACTTCTCACATGGTTGGCCCTAAATCTGCCACTGAGAACCAGAGCCAGGAAAAAGCCTTGGGTTCATGAGCTGTAGCAGCAGGCAAAGCTCTGACCCTACTAAGCTTCAGGAAGAATGTCCCCAGAATTGATGTACGAGATGCAAGCAAAGCAACTACACGAAACAAACATTTCCCTGGTCACCTGTTCACATCTGATACCAACATTTGAAAAAGTCAGGCAGAGAATGCAGCTAAAAAATGAGGGCTCAGTGTTCAGCTGGCCCAGTCACTGCCAGCCAGCCAAGCAAAAAGACCTGAGAAGCAAAATGCTCTTGGCAGGGGAACTTCCACTAACACTCTTAGCCTGCTGCAAATGCAAAGCAACACAGCCCACAGCGGAAGGTGTTTAAATTAGGTCAGGCTTTTTTTGGCACTTCTCCAGGTGGGATAATCACCAAGGCTGACACTCAGCAGTTTGTGAGCTGGGGTAATCTGTGCCATTCATTCATGCCCTTAGTCACTGGCATTTCAACAGGAAAATGCAGCACCTCCAGATTCAGGAGCTCCTAACACTCAAGCTCATCTTCTCTTTTCTCCATGAGCTGTTCTGAGCTGCTGGATAATAAATACAACAAAGTGCTGGAAATGCCTCATTTTGTCTATCTGCACCTTCCTTTCTAGCCTAGACTCTCTTGGAAGGAGACCTGTGCAATTACTCACCCTCAAGCCAAGAGGACAGATTAACAGAGGCAAACTCACCCAAAGCATGAGGGAATCCCTTCCCCACTGCCTTGTGCTTGTGTAGATGGAAGCCAGGGAATAACCATGTATGAACTGAGGAGATTGAGAAGGACAGCTGAGGGCACCTGAGCAGCCTGACCCAGGATTCCCAGGGTCAGCAGAGGGAAGTGTGCAGAGTCACTGACCTGGCTGGCAAAACCAGGCCACCTTCATGCAGTGCACTGAGAATGGGGTGACGAGGAAGGGAAAGAGGGATGCAGATCTTTGGTGTCAGGCAACCAGCTCATCCTCACACCACCATGAACCAAGGTGTTGGCTAATGTTCACTGCAAGCTTGGCAAACCCTAACAAATGATGGGAAGTGGCATTTCCCTTGGGAGGAAGAACAACCCACAGAAGATGCACTCCCAAGGAGCTGGACTCACTGTATCCATGGGTGAGATTCACACCAAAAGGAAAAGGTTTACTCCAAAATGCAAAAACACAAGATAAAGAAATGCTCTATCAGGACTGTGAAAAAAAAGAAGCACCTCCATTGTTCACCTCAGCACTTCACCCAGTCCCAGGACTCTCTTTTGACCTGCCACCTTCCCCTAGTACCTGAAAATGTAATTTTATCAAGGGGAGCCTCCTCCTTCCTTACAGCCTTAGAACAGTACAGCAGCCAGCACCCAAAACCATTACAGCTCCAGCCAATCTTCCCAAGATCAAGAGGTCTCCAAAGCAGAGTTCCTTCAGTGAAAACAGCTAAGGCTTCCATGTTTTATTCAAAACTGGAGGCCAGCCTAAAGAACAAGTAGGCATGGTTTGTCTCCTCTGTGATCAGGACCCAATATTCCTTCTCATCCCATTCTTAGGTGACAACTAAAAGCAAACCCTCCCTCCCAGACAGCAGAAGATCAAAGAAAACCACACATCATGGCAATTATTAATTAAGTTTTTATGTTTACAGTAGTCACTTAACATGGATACCAAGAGGTTTTAATAAGAATTCTGATACTGGAGTGAATTCATTGGGAAAGCTGTAGAAGACCAAAACAGCTGCTCTAAAATAGTCATTCCAAAGAAGAAAAAGTTGAGATCATACTGTGCTTTAAAAGTAAAGTTACATGGTTTAATTTGCATAGCACAAGCATACATCAGTAGCCCAGTTACAGGCTTTGATAAAGCCCATCTCCATTTGTGTTATTGCCCTTTTCTTTTCAACCTGAACAACTGGCTGCTGGTCTCTGCTGGAATCTAGGTAGGCTTACTGGCACTTGCTCTCCAGCAGCTCCACTTGGTTTCTCCAAGGAACATTCAACACTACAAAGTTGCAGATGGTGTGCTAAGGAAAGAAAGAAAAAAGTAGTTAGGAAAATGAGAGCATGAAACAGTGTCATTTACCACTGTTCTTCACCCCTGTGGCTCTCTACATTTGCCCTCTCCAGACAAGTATTCTGGAGCAGCACTCCTGTGCTCAGAGCGAGTCACATCTCTTAAATAAACCCTGAGGAAACAAAGCTGAGCAGTCAGCACTGCTGACAATCAGGTTATCTCCTTTATCCACTCACAGAGGAAAGCTTTCAGCATGGATAATAGTCAAGTATAAGCCCACAGGCACAGCTAAGCCACTTGTGACAAATCATTGCAGTTGCCATAATGGTACACACCAGTTTTGTGCTTCTCTTATGTGCAGGTACACCTCTCACACATGCAGGAACAAAGGGCACATACATCCCTGTTGCTGCCATCAACAGAAGGAATGAAGCACCATGGAAAAACTCAGGCCAGATGAAGGCAGACCTGTTTGGTGCTCCCACCCAGAAAGCTCAAGCACTCATTACAAAATGCCTGTGTAACTGGCACAGGGAGATGGGGTGATCTGCTTCTTTTGGGCAGTGCTTTGCCCAAAGCTCTATTCACAGCAATACAATTCCCACAGGAAAGCATGCCAAGCATGTTTACATCACCATGGGAAAGAAGAGATGAGAATTCTGAGGACTCTGGACTGAGAGTCAGGAGGCCTGCACGCCTGACAGAGTTTCTTCTACATACCCTTCTGATCCAGACCACGACTGCTTCTTAAGAGAACTGAGACACATGTACTGCTCCAGCCTGAGCCCCACTTAAAAAACAGCCAAAAGGCCCTGCCTTCTGTGACATCAACTGGCAAGACAAGTTCTGCAAGGGCAAAGCCTGCTTTGCCTTGTTAAGTACAAAGGCATAAGGTCTCTGATGCTGGCTGAGGCAGACAGGGGACACTGACCACAGCCATCTGTACGAAGCCAGTGGGACAGGGCTAGAAATGGGGAAGGGTGGGGGTCAGCAGGCTGTGCCCTGGAGCCTACCTTGGCCATCTGGGGCTCCTCGTGGAAAGCACAGTGCTGGATATCAGTTGCTGGCTTTGTGCAGGTTGTCCGGGCAATTTCCACTTTCATTATGTACTTGACTCCAGCCACAATCTGCAACAAGACAAGCAGGCGGAGGCGGCTTTACTCACAGCACACGGGGAAGGGCTCTCTGTCGAGAGAAGCCTGGCAGGAAGGCAGGCAGTGATCCTGTTACATGATGGAAAACAGACTGTGAAAGTACACAGGGAATTGGATGTGGCAACCTCCACCAAAGAGGCACTTGGCACCTCCTTAGAAACAGGAAACCAAATCCAAGTAAACATGTCCCACAAAGCAGCAATAAACAGAGACGTGTTAACTCATGAGCAGCGCAGCGAAGCCACTGGCTCCTTCCATAGCACGCAGCACTCAAGGTCACTCAGACTATGAGAAGCCAAGATATAAAAATAGAACTTCTATCCACCTTTTGTGGGGAAAAAACCGACAGCTTGCAGAGACCCCCGGGCTAGCGCTCTGCCCTTTCTGCACAGGAATCCGGCCGGCCTCACCCCCAGCCCCCTCCCAGAGAGTGCCGCCCCCGGTGTCTCACCTGTCTCTGGGCGCTGATGATGCGCACCACCCGGCTGCTGTACATGTCGTTGCTGGCCCTGTTGTACGCCGTCATGGCGAACTGCAGAGCCCGCTCCAGCCCCTCATCGTTCTCGGGGTCCTCGATAGGCTGCGGGGCGCCCACCATCAGCGGGCGGAGCCCTGCGCCCCGCACGACGCCGGCGAAGAAGAGCAGGGCCGCTGCCAGCAGCACTGCCACAGACACTCTATCGGCCGCCATGGCTGCGTTCTACCAGCTCCCCCTCACGGCCGCCGCCATTTTAAAGCCGCGGGGCGGGGCGGGCCCGGCGGTGTTTTGGGCTGAGCCCGGGCCCGCCCCGCCCCGCCCCGACCGGGAGCCCCCGGTCCCGCCGGCCTTGGTCGAGGACTTCCACAGGGTCGGGGAGCGCGGGGGCAAAGTGGAGGAGGAGGATGATGATGCTTTCCCGCACGGGAAGCTGGAGGCTTTTTCCAGACTCTGCCTCCTCGTGGGTTATTCTTGTGCTTATTTCCCTCTGCTGCGAAGGGAAAATAAAAGCCACAGAGCATTTTAAGCTACCGGTGTTTTGTTGCCAGCACACAACACCTTGAGTAATTTCCTACCTCTGCCTCCGCAGCGCTGATGTTGCCTCACCTACGCTTCGAGGGGCCGAGGCGGCTTCCCAGACAGACGGCTCTGCTTCCCGTCTGCTCCCTAAATACCAACATTATCTCCCTCGTCCCATCAGGAACCCTAAGTTTGGAAAGACAGGACTTAATATAGGATGAGGGAGCCAGCTCCAGTGAGATTTAATGCCTCATGGAATTGTTAGGCTGAGAGAGGAGGAGGAAGTTTTGCACCTGAATATCCACAGCTTGCCTTATAATGGAAAGGGCTTGTCTGCTGACTGGAAAAGCTGCCTGCATGCCATCTATATCCAGCATGGAAAAATCCCTGCAGTTTGCAACAAGCTGAGCTATCAACACTGACAGGACACTGGGGTCATTCTTGTAGCGAGAGAAATAATCACAGAATGGCTTGGGCTAGATGGGAGGACCTCGAAGATCATTTCACTCCAACCCCCTGCCATGGTCAGGGATACCTTCCACTAGAGCAGGCTGCGGGAAGCCCCAGAATGAACGCCACCAAAATCACCTGCAGACACCCAAACAGAAACAAGCTGCGTTTGTTGGCTATTGACAGTCCAAACCCCATGAAATTGGGACTTGAAACAAAGCAATTATGAGGAGAAAAAAAAGGCTTGGCAAAAAAATTATGTTCTGATGAATAAAGGGCACCTGGATCATGAAATAAAGCTGCATTTTGTCCGTTTGTTTCTGCAGGGTGCAACAATCTTGCTCTATCAGAGGTGCTTTTTTAAAAAATATAAAACAGAAATTCATTAATAACCAGATAAACAAAGAAGCTGGTAATTAAAGAAATTACCAAGCAGCAGAAGACTCATGATAACATTGCAAAAGTTTGTAATACTGTGTGCCATCAGTATAACTAGAAAAATAGTAGTTTAACATCTTCTTTTGTTGTTGATATTTTAGCAATATCCAACATATTTTCATCTGCCTTTTTGTCTATGCTTCAATTTCACTCAGGACTGGTGAACTTTTTATGATACCAGGCTTACTAATTTCTGCAGATAACTGGTACATCCCTTGCCCTTTCTCTTGATGTCCCTCATCTGTCTTTCACCATTCAAAAATATAGTTGTCAAACATGAAAATTTCACTTTTACAACTGTAACCATTTCAATATATGCATATGTGCAGAAAATCCTTCAAATAAATGTTCTGCAGCCTCCAGCCAAAGCTTCTGTATGGACACAGAGATCCTGTAAAGTACAGTCAGCCAGGCCACTGTCCAATTGGAGAGTTATATGGACAGCTCTATCTCTGTGGGACTGAAAGATAAAATGCCCCATTGAATTCATTGAAAAGATTTCTAAGATCAAGCCCATAAAGACAGGGACAACAGAAATGGCAGATGGAAGTTGGATGGCAACATCAATGGGTAGTGTTGCTGTAGGCCATGTCCCCTGGGAACTTTTCATGGCACAAAAATAAACCTGGGGGCTTGTGTTCTTAATGGAAAGAGTATCTTTAACTGTGTTAATTTCTCCACTTTGCAATTCCTAACCTGTGCACAGGGCAATTCTCTGAACACACTTCCAGAGTTTGGTTGAACTTCCCAGAAAAATCTCCATTGTGGCAGCCCCTCACACTTTATCTGAGCACCTCCCCTCCAGGCCTGCTATCTGCATTTGTCTAAAGATAACAGCCTTCCTTTGGCTGGTTCCTGCAGGGCTCTAATCTCTGCATGGCTCTCACATGGAGGAACAAGGGCTTTTGTCGTCATCGCTCAGTAATGAGATAGCAAACCTCAGATGGCGAAAAATAATCACGCTCCCTACAGGTAGGAGATTACCTTTGAAATATCTCAAACCCAATACGCTCTAAATGCCTTTTTAATCTGCTTTTTGACTCCTTTTTAAAATACATCAATCATAAATTAAGGTTAGATTTCCAAGTTTTCCTCTGTCAAACTGGCTGCCAGAACCAAATGCAGGATTTGCATATGTTCACATGAGAGTCCCGGGGCTCACAAAAAAAAGGCCTCTTGAGCAAGACAGTCAGCAGTTTATGAGATGGGTCTGAGAGTGATTCAATACCAAAGGCAAAACTATTTCACTGTAGTAGAAGAGTGTCCTCTGCTTATGGAAACAAACCCATGCTACATCAGCTTATTCACTGGTGGTGGGAGAGAGAGTCTCTGTCTGCCCCTGAGACTCATGGTCACCACTCTGTGCTGTGGCATGCAGAGGCACTCTTTTTCAGGAGAGGAATGGAGCCAATGCCATGACTTGTCCATGCAAAGAAAACCAAGTCTCTGTCTTGTCTCTCAGCTTCAAAAGAAAATGAATTTGAAAGTGCCCAATGAAATAGGACACAGCCACATCTCTTCTGGATGTGCACACATGCCTTCACATACTGGCAAGCTCTTGCCACAAGCCAAAAGCCAGAGGTGGCTTTTCTAGATAGTCTGCTAGGTGTTTGCTCAGCTGAAAAACAGTAAATGCCAGGAGAGGCTTCAAGGGCACCAAAGGGCTGCTCTGAACATATTTCTGTGCTGGCAGTACAACTGGATTAGTAAAGACTCCCTCTCAAGTTCAAAGACTCCTAAATAAGCTTAGCACTTAGTGCTGAGTGCACCTTTTGGACAATTCAGTGGGAATAGAGCTATTGGGAAACACAGGCTCTCAGTCTAGGTGTTGAGCCCTCTTGAAGGCCTTAGTTTTCTTGGGAACAGAAAAAACAAGTAACAGAAAAGAAGTGCAGGTAGCACTGCAGGCTGTTCACTCACTGGTGGTCACTTTTAGGAATTAAGTGCCAAGCATCTCCCAGCACTGATCTCAAGTAGGTCAATGATTATCACCCTGCAGACAGGTCAGGACTTACACAGCCCTCTGCTGAGCCCCAGGCTGCTCACTTCACTTGTGGGGTGACAGCAGCACCTGCTTTGAATCCCTTTCCCTTATGCTAGTGCAGAAGATAATCTGCCTCTAAGAAATGGGTATTCACTTGCAGACATCTGCTTAGTAATTACTGCAGTTAATCTGCCCTTATGCCCATGAGGGGAGGCTTGTTGTTTACACACAAGCAGTAAACAAAGTAATTGGCAGCAGGAAAAGCTGCATTTGAAATAACTGCATGCAATCAGTTATGGTCAGATTGTGCAATTGAAACAGTGAACCCACAGTACTGAAAGTCAGTGCTGGTTTAAGTGAAGTACTGGTGCACTTGGGATTTTAGCAAAAAATCCCTCTGCAGCAGAATTCTTTTTTTACTCTGAGAAATATAAATACCAGCACAGCAATACCATATATTCAAAATTATCACCAGAGATTTTCTGCAATCTGGTGCCTTTGATGGCTACATTAGCTTGTATTTACTAACAATAATTTGGCCATCCTCTTTTCCCTGTATTCTTCATCTTATGTATTTGCCTCAGTCTGCAGGAGAAATAGCTTTGCTGTGTGAGATTTGTGTTCATTAGTTCTTATTACATGCTTTTTTCTTCCCCAGGAATTGTTTCCCAGAGCTCAAGAAAATGAGCCGACCAAGTCCTTGGTCGCCAATCCAACCCAAATCATGGAGTGTGTGTTTAAGCTTAGCTTCTGAGGAATACCAGTGACTTCACATGACTAAGAAGAAGCCTTAAATGAAGTTTATGTTTGTGTGCTGTGCAGAAACTGGCCCTCCAGCAGCCTGCTAGGATACTAGACTGGGATACAAAGAGTATCCCAGTATACTCTGAGGCTTTGCAGATCCCTGGAAGCCCTGAGGGGAAATCAGTAGCACTGATTTCCATGCCGAATTCCCCCAAGCTCCCCAGGAGCTGGTTCACAGTCACACCACTTGTGTTCTCTCCTTAGATCAAATCATTTCTCTCCTCCCTCAGCAACAGCTTGTAGTGCAACTTCACTACTTCCAAGTCCAAGCGCTTCAGGGAATAGCACGAATTTGAGTGTTCACTCAGCATGGTATCATGTTTTAACTACACATATTTATGTGAAGGCCCTTTTTCAAGAGCAAGACTACAAATCCCTAATCCTTGCAAGAACACAAAATTAAAAGGCCATCCAGGAGCTCAAGTTTTTGTTGGTTCAAGTCAGCTCCTCTGCTGTGATGCCAGCAGAGCCAAGCCAGATGCCAGACTGCTTTACAGACACGCAGTTGCTTTGTTTTTTTCATTCTGGAGTTGGGGAAGTGTGCTTGATTTTTTTGTTTGGTTTTGTTGTTTTGTTTTTAAGAGACAACTGTTGTGCTCTCAAATGAAAGATTTCTTATTGAAAGACAAATCAATGGTGCATAGCCTGGACATTTTCACAATCCCCATATACAACCAGAGGTACAACCTCTGTTTTAAGCTTTGAAGTGTTTGCAGTTCCTGCCTGCCCAGCATTTCAGAGCAGAAAACTCTGCCTGGTTAAGGCTTTATTGCACGGAATGGGGAAGCAAGACTTGAATCTATGAAACATTTGAGTGCTGAGAACAGCCAGTTCTCAAGGGGTTGACTTGCCAGCAGGATTCCTCACTGCTTCTCATTAGGAAGGATTTAAACTCTTTTCTACATTGTGCTTGTTGGATTTGAAGCATGGGAAGGGGTAGGGATACCTACTGTGTTTAACAATTTCAAGAGAGGAATCATCAAGGTAGCTTGCAAACAAAACCAGTCACCCGTACCAGACAAACTGGGATACTTGGCCACTAAGACTTTTCCCTCAAGAACAAAGTGAAATTGTGAATAACCTCAAAATTCACCCCACCAGTAGCTCACTTGCTGCTCTATGCATGCATATCCAGCAAAAAGACCAGCCCACTCCAAAACATGAAAGGGCCTTGAAGAAGAGTATGATTGTCACACATAAATAAGATTACTGCACCAAGGATCATTATTTAATTAACATACAGTTAATCTACAGGCCATGCTGCAGCCTACATTTATAGTTATCAATCCTGCAGGTTTCAGCAAGCTCAAATGCACAAGTAAAGACTCACTTTCAGGGCAGTATTTTTACTCAAAGAAGTGGTTATTTGTGAGTGAGGCAACTGCTTTGTATCCAGTAGCTGCTGTCAGTTCGCTCCAGTTCAAAAGTTTCAGTCATCCAAGCAAGGAGACAGAAAGCCACAGCAGATCACTGCACCTAACACAGAGGATGACACAGAGCTGTAAATTGTGACCAGCACAAGCCTTAAGAAGAAATCTTAAGAAGGTGGAGGGAATAGCAAAGAATGGGTCACACCACCAAGGAGGGCAGCACTTACGAGTGGAGCTGTTCACAAAGACTTGCACAATATTCTCCCAGCAATCTTATGTAAGACAAGTCTGTTAAAAACAGACCTAATGCACTAGATTAATCTGAACAGGAATAATTAAAATGCGTAAACTTAAGGAGAAAAATAAAATTGTGAATATTGAAAAAATAAAATTCCTTCTCAGATTCCCAGCTGGCTAATAATTATTTGATGAACATGACAACAGGGCAAGGAGAAGGAAGCTTTCATTTCACTGCAGTTTACTGGGGAGTTGTGTCCAGCTCCTGTAGGAATAACTGCATGGATCAGGTGTCTCATTGCTAAGAGCTCAGCCACAGTGCTGTGGTGTTGGTGGACCACAGTTCAGAATCCCAGCACGGGTCAGCTTGGAAGGAACCAGTGGGTCCATGTGGTCTCTGCTCAAGCAGGGTCATCCAGAGCACATGGCACAGGACTGTGTCCAGACTGTTCTTGAGTATCTCCAGTGAGGGAAACTCCACAGCCTTTGGCACCTGCTCTCCCTTTGGCAATTCCTAACCTGTGCACAGGGCAATTCTCTGAACACACTTCCAGAGTTTGGTTGAACTTCCCAGAAAAATCTCCATTGTGGCAGCCCCTCACACTTTATCTGAGCACCTCCCCTCCAGGCCTGCTATCTGCATTTGTCTAAAGATAACAGCCTTCCTTTGGCTGGTTCCTGCAGAGCTCTAATCTCTGCATGGCTCTCACATGGAGGAACAAGGGCTTTTGTCGTCATCGCTCAGTAATGAGATAGCAAACCTCAGATGGCGAAAAATAATCACGCTCCCTACAGGTAGGAGATTACCTTTGAAATATCTCAAACCCAATACGCTCTAAATGCCTTTTTAATCTGCTTTTTGACTCCTTTTTAAAATACATCAATCGTAAATTAAGGTTGGATTTCCAAGTTTTCCTCTGTCAAACTGGCAGTCAGATCATAAGGTAGTATAATGAATATCAAAGTTTGCATGTGTTCACATGAGTCCCAGGGGCTGGAACCTGAAGAAACCCCTGCAATTTACTGTGAGATGTCTGAGGGGAAACAAAATCCATGAGGCTGTGATAATACATCACTGCACCGGCCCAGCAGCGACACGTCATATGCAGAGATACTTATTATGCAAAATAGATTTCTTATTGGACTAAGAGTAAACTAATAAAGCCATCCACATACAAACACACACAGACACCTACCAAATAAACAAAATACTTCCTGGGTGAGAGCAAGAAGGGGAATGAAAATGATGATTGCTTCTGTATCCTTGAGAGATTTTGAAAAGCCCAAATGCCACTCAGCTGTTTGAGCATTACTTTCTGATTCTGTAGGCAGTCTGGATAATGCACTGACATTATGCATTCAGCCCTTCTTTTGTCCCAGGGACCTCCAAAATCAGAGAGGATAGAATGAAGTTAGGCAGCTGGGTTGTGGAATTAAGTAACCACATTGGCACTTGGTATTTTCTTTCCAGTTACTTCTGAATCCTTTGGTGTCAGGCTGAAGTATTCCATAGGGCACTTGGATGCTGGCTGTTAAGCTTCAGGACTCCAGCTGATCAGTTTTTTAAGTCGTAGAAAATCACTCAACAACAAAAAGGCCTGATTACCATGGCTGCACTTCACTGGGAAAATAGAGAGCAGCTGAGCATGCCTTGAGGCAGTCATTACAAGGACATCACAGCCACTTCAGCATCAGGCAGCATTATCCACCTACAAGTCCTGCTGTGCTGAGCAAAGCAAAAGCCTCACTGTGCCCAGTTGGTACAAAGGAAGAAGCCTGGAGGGTTTAAAGCCCAGCACTTCACTTCTGGGCTCCAAAACACACAGGCAGCCACATAATGCCAGTTTCTCAGGTTGAGTAATGCTTTCTTGATGCAAAAAGGAGAAGCAGGAGTAACATTTTAGCTGTCTTTATCTTTCAACAATGAGAACATATCTCCTGAAGCCTTTGTTGGCTTCCCAGGAAAAAATTTAATTCTCCCCCAAAATGTTCATCTAAACTACTCACAAAGACACCTTGTCTTTTTCCTTCAAATTCCAGCATAAAATTTTGCTTGGATGAAAAACTAAAGCAGTGGACAGGAAGGCAGTGCACTAAATCACTATCTTTCTGCTGCTTGTCCCTCTGCCTGGATCTTGCTATTCCTGCTATACGAGTTGAAACTCAGAGTGGTTAAAAGAGCTGCTTCCTCTTCCTGGGCTGGTGCATTTGCAGACACTGACAAGGAGTTCAGTGTTTACATGCCACAACCCCAGAAATCATTTGGAGTTCTCAGGACTGAAGTCAGCTCATGCTGGTTAAGGACTGTCCTGTAGGATCTTTCTACATTGTTCTTCAAGATCTGATCCTTCCTGGAGAAGTAAACTGTGAATTTGAGGAGCTGTCAATATGGCCATTAATTGAACTTCTAGTACAACTGATGGCTTATAAAGCCAGTACAAGCAAGGTTCTTGTCCAAGAACACACAAAATAGCTGAAAACATCGAACCAGATTTGACTCAAGGCCCAGAATCCAGAGAAAGAGATTGAAAATATGCCATAATACCTCTCATTTAATCGCATTAGTATTTCTTTATTTCTTCCCTCAGCATATTTTCTTTCAGCCACAGGAGGAGAGTCCCTCCAGGAGGTCATTGTTAATAAACTGAAAACTGAATTTCATGTACTTCTGAGTGATCAACATCAAGGACTTGTTCCGTGCATGCAATAATCCAACCTCACATGTGATTAACAATGTCCACTTTAATAATGGTCAGGAATGCAGGCTCTTTTCCCCACCACTTTGAAGGATTTTGGCTGTAAAAGGGTCCAAAATTTCAAGGTCACCTCAACAGTCTAAAGTTTGGAGGTAATTCACTCCTTTGTTGACACAGCCTTGCACAAGGTTAAGGGGTGTTTTAATCCAGGTGAAAAGCAGGCTACCCTCTCCTCAGCCAGATGAAGGCAGCTGCTAGGCTGCAGTTTCCAGAATCACAAGAGAAACTAAAAGAGTCTTACCTTTCCTATTATGAATGCTGGCCTGCAGGCTGCTTTAGAAGAGTAAAAGAAGGTTGCAGACCTCTTACAATCATAGAGATCATTGCAGGAAAAATGCAGAAAACATCTATATGGTACCCTCACCTGCCTGAAACTCAGGGACTCCAACACCTGCTTCTACAAGTCCTTAAAGAGACAACTTAGAAACTCCATCTGCTTCATTGTGAGCAACACTGGGAGCCTTCTAAGGGGGTTTCTATAGCCAAGTGAGCATCAGCCAAGGGCAGGTGGAATCATGTGGGTGGTCAGTGAATCAGCCTCCTTAAGACACAATGCCTGTGTAACTGGACATTCCCAAGCACAAGATTTGGGGAAGAAAGAGCACAAGATTCTCACTGTGAGAGAAGCAATACCAGGGGAAGCACAGCCCTTTGCATGAAGCAGAAGTTGAGGTTTGCTGGGAATCCACAGAAGTTCCAGGCCAGAAAGAAAGAAATGAAATTATTTATGGAGGGTTCTCAAGCAATCATTAGCAGGGCTGACTGAGACCTGGGACCCAAAGGTTCATTCCCAGCTTCATGCATTTTTTAACTCTTGGGCATACCCCAGTCTTGGTAAACAAGTAACCCTTGTTTCTGCAGCTGCTGCTTTTGGGCTGGAAGCAGTTCTCATCTGTCTCTCCCAATGTGTCTGTTCCCATTAATAGCAATTTTAAAAGAACCTTGCTGCTTTTCCATTGCCATCCTTGCTGCCAGCCATATACCATTAAACACAAGAAATAAGAAGCTTTAGTTGTAATTGTGGCTTTGCCTTTTTTATAGAGAAGGCATCCTCTGAAGACTGACACAGCTGAATGCCTGCCTAAGCACACCAATTCTCTCAGCAGGAACTTTCAGAGAGAAAAATTAAATTGTAGCTGTATAATACATTGAGCAGACAATGCCAGTGATTATCCAGAAAAGTGAGATCAAAAAGCACCAGCAGTGCTGACTTCCAAAGGGGCATAAATTGTTCTGAAGAATTACCCTGCAAAGGATGACAAGGCGCTTCAAGACACTGATATTTTGTCCCTTTTACTCTGGCTTCTCTGCGAGGCCTCTAGGGCCAGACCAGTCGTATAAAATACTGAAGACACTTCACATTTTCTTGCAGGTAGACATACTCCACATAAGCTGGCAAGTGCCTCCTTTCCCTCTCTGTCCCAAGCCATGAAAACTCTGGCCAACCTCCCAGTTCAGTCCCCTGACTGCATGACAAGGGAGCACTCCTTGGAACTCCACTGCCCAAGTGTCCCAGTGAATGCAAGTCTGCCATTCTCCTTTCCCAAAATCCTAGGTATTTCTGCTACAATTCACAGCATGGGCAGGAAATTGCCTTCTTTCCCTTCTTGGCCTCCCTAGCAGTCAGGCAACCCTCCTGGATGTTGCAAGTGGCCACTGACAGTGGGATAAGAAAGCCCTGTGGCTCAGACAGACTCATTGTCCTCCCTTGGCAGGGTCAGGCTGAGCAAGCCCAACCCACAGGCAGTCCCAGAGAGGCCTTTTATTTATGTGGAGTGAAGATTGTGGTGTCAGCCAAGGCCAGAAGGAAGCAGTGGCTCTGCAGCAATAAACACAAATCAGGGAACGTGGCAACCAGCAACATGCTGACCTAGGGCATGGCTGCGAGGAAGTGCAGAAGTGTTCTCCAGTGAGGTGTCTTTGCAACACAACACCCCCAATGCCAGGTGCAGAGGAGTCAGGACAAACCAGACATGGAAGGGGAAGTAGTGCAGGAAGATGCCAAATTCTGTAAAGGCATCTGGGGTCACAAGTGAAGTCACATTGCTTGCAATTGCCCACAGCCACGGTCCTGTCTGCCACTGTGCAAGGCCAGTGTTTTCCAAACCTCTCCTTGACATCTGTTGGAGAACTAGGGAAGACAGGAACCACATTTCTCCTTTATCTAGGAAGTATCTTCTTGACTTTTGTGGATGCTTCAGGGATATACCTCCAGAAATGCATGTGCACTGGGGGCTACCAAGAGACATAAAAGCCAGTGAGCCATCTGCTCTTTTCCAAGCTTCCTTCCCACCTGGACAAGAGTTCAGTGCTTGTGAACTCTTGTTTTTGTGTTCTCACTGGGTTCCTTCCATTTGAGTCATTGAATTCACACACATCTCAGGGTGCATGCAAAGGTAGTCTCTTTTCTTCCAAACCTCCACCTTCTACTTGCTCCAGCAAGAATTCTGAGTCCCACCAGCCCCATTCTACGGTCATGCTTTCTACGAAGCCCTCACTTAGGAATCTGAAGTAGCAACTCAGCAATTAGTGTTGTGAAAAGGCCTAATGAGTTGCTTGGGAGACCAGCAAGCACTACAGATCACTATAGAGCTGGCCATGCCACCTCTAAGTCCCTCTCTCTCTCTTTGTGTGCTCAAGTACTTCTAATCTCCACCCAACAACTTCCTCTGAAATGTGTGTGCTCACCACCTATTAAAGGCTGGCAAACACAGATAAGTGCTTTGAGGCATGACCTGATGTATGGCTCAAAGGAATGTTGGTTCAAAAGGGGAGTGAATCTACCCCTGCCTCTACCTTCTGGCGGCCTGACATACCTGGTTTAATGCATGGTTTGGCCCTTGTCTTGCATCCAGCCCAAATGGGGCCATATGAGGTCAATAATACTGGGAAAAGCCTGAATTAGATGGCATGTAAGTGTTTGACTGCTAATTAGCCATATGACCTCAAAGCCTTGGACAGCCAGGGGTCTACTATAGGATAAACTATAAGATGACAGATACAGACACTTAGGCTCTGAAGACAAGGACTCTGATAAATAAGATCTAGCCAGCCTTTCTATGGTTAAGACATTTCTATCTCATGTATATGATGCCCAAAGCTGTAGATCTTACCTTAAAAAAGTAACAAAAAACAGCTGGGAAAGAAAAATTACACTAGGGATAGCACTTTGTATATCCTAAGCAATGGATGATGCAGTTCTAAACACAGTGGGGGATAGAGAGAATGTTTTTCATCCTCCAGCTACTTTCACACCACTCCACTGCATCACCAGGAGCGCAACCACAAAGTTTGCCACTACACAGCCTCAGGGTCAGTTCTGCTTGGAGAACTGTAATTCCCTCTCTGTGAATTCCTGCACTGTGCATGTCTTTCACCAAAAATTCAGTCATCTCCTCTGGGAAAACAAAACAAGGCAACAGCTTTCCCAGTCATGAGAAGATGAGGTCAAGTGTTACTTTGGGTGCTGCACTGAGCCACTTGGAAACATCCCATGCTCAGCTGGTAAAAGGCAACATCCAGGTGGAACATCACCCACGACCCAACAGAATAAAATTAGTTGGAGAACAGAAGAACAGACAAAAAGGGACTCAAGTAATGCTAAGGAAACTTTGGAAAAAAAGTGCTCCCAACAGAGGAATATTTTTTTAAAATCTTTTATTTTACAGAAGTATTTACTTTTTATGAAAGTCAATATTGTCTAACAAAAAAGAGACTAAACTCTGATTCCAAAATCACATGTGTCCCTCATGCTGCAGTCAGGTCCCAAAAGTCAGACATTGATACATTTCCAAACTGCAGAATTTCTAAGCCAATCTAAGGCTGTTTGTTTGCTGTCTGGAGTATAAAGCTATGAACCAAGATTTCCATCCTGTTTGGTTTTGATTTCAACATCCTATCTGGAACATTCAGTTCATGTTTTCATGTTTTTCTAAGCAACCATGAGAGTTAGAATTTTGTTTTTAAATTAGAAAATGGAGTTTATAATGCAATGTCTTTCTTCCAGCAGCTTTTAAGGAAAAAAAAATACAACATCCTGAGACTGCTGAGAATGTCATAAAGCTTAGTAACCACTGCAATATGCCATAAAAATGCTTTTGATTTCCCCTCCACACATAACTCACTTATTTCTGTCATTTAGTCTCTATTCCAAAGGTTTTACTGCAGTATTTGCTGAGCCAGTGTACTACAATGAATATTTTTAACTTCTTTAAAGAATTTCCATTGAAGCATGACTTGGATAGCTCAACAAGCAAATATCATTGATACTATACCTGTCATAGACAAACAAACAAACAAACATCTTGGATGGGATCAAGACATTGTTTTATGGAGAAGCAGTGCTCCCAAGAACACCACAAAGTCACATGAGTGCCAGATTTTAGGTTCACATCTCAAAGGAAACTCAAATAAGTGAAAAATCACAGGTGGACACAAAGCTCCTCAATGATTTCATCAACAGTTTAGAAGAGCCCTCTGCTGTGTTTGTTCTGGCTAATACCCAAAATATCACCAAAATGCAAGTGTTGAAGCATGTAAATAAATGATGAAGCAAGTTCTCACACTTTAGGAGAACTTTGGCTTTTTTTGCCCATAGATTTTCCCACACAGATGCATGCCAGCATATGCTACTCTTCCAACATATTCCTTAACTCACCCTAATTTGAAACATTTCCCCTTGCCTCCCCTGGACAGCAAACTCCAGCCAGAGTCAGAAGGAAGCCACACTGGACTGAAAAATGCCAGAGCTGTGTCTTTGGTTTCCTGGAGAAAAATTGTTCTCCTGGGAACTGCTTGGATTTTGAAGGACTTTTTTCTCTTGCCTGGG
This sequence comes from Molothrus aeneus, assembly GCF_037042795.1. NCBI lineage: Eukaryota > Metazoa > Chordata > Aves > Passeriformes > Icteridae > Molothrus > Molothrus aeneus. Next base: position 10,318,618 of record NC_089648.1, read on the forward strand.
ATGATGTGACTCAGTTCCCAACAGACAGTGCACACAAAATTAGTGGATCCTTGACAGGAAAGAGTGTAGGCCTAAGATGAGGAGACTTGTCAGGCAGGTCTCCAGAGATGTCCTTCCACCCTTCAGTCTGTGTGCTACAGAAACCTTTGCTGAGGATTTCCTGTGACAGACTATCTGAGGAAAGGGACAGGAATTACACCATGTTTTATGCTGCTTTTTAAGAACCTCCAAGAAAGGACATTAATTTCTTGCCCAAGTAATTTGGTCTGCTGCTTTGCTATCCTCATCCTTGGAAACACTTCTGGTTCCAAAGTCTGATGTCCCTTGCTGTGATCTAATACTAATACAGCTAGCAGGAACACAGAGAATACTGTGAATTACTCTGCCACAGCTAACCTGACATCATTCACACCAGCCCCCCAAAAGGGAGCACAGTCATTTTTCCAAACTCACTGTAGTATTCTGACTACTAATTTTTCACCAATTATTAATTAATTAATCATTATTCAATTACACAAATCGTATTTCAACTATACCAATTTTCTTTTCCTCCAAGTGTAAAGCACTTGTCTCCTCAGCAATGCAGGAATGTGGGAGGTTGAAATATGTGTTTGTGAAAGTGCCAGGTAAGAGCAGGAAAGAAACCAGGCATTGAAAGGCAGGAGAATAGATGGAAAAGGTGAGAGTTGCATTGTCTGGGGGAGTAAATGCTTCGACCCTGTAATCAAACAGAAAAAGTCATATCACTGGTGATTAAAAACTCAAATTAGTACCAAACTAAACCTACTGCATGTGTCAACACTCTTTCTAGAAGCACAAGTGCCACATTATTCTCTGTAGGTCAGTTAGCAGCAAGGGCATGGCTGCAGGCAGACCCTCTCCAGCTCTGCTATTCTATCAAGACTTTCCAAAACCAGAGTGAGGAAAAATGCATTGCTGTCACCACATATCCACCTGCTCACTGTGTTATCTGTCATTCAGCCTCAATATACCCAGCCTCAATGTTCTCCCATTCCTAGAAAACCTGCAATGAAAGAGCATAACCCCTCCAAGCACTAAAATAATATTTTTTTTAAAGCCAGAGCAAGCACCACAGAGTCCAGCCCTTACAGAAGAGCTGGGATCCGGGTGGAGACTGAGGGATTTTTTTTTTTTGCCATGTTGGACTCTGTCTTCTCACCATAGGACTGGTGTGAGGAATGGGAGCTCCCTGGTGGTAAAACGTGAATATGCAAAGATGGACTTGCAGTGGCTGCATGCTTTTCCCTGCTCACATGGAACTTGGATAACAGGAGCACAGTCCTGTGCTGCCCTCTCCCAGTGCACTGAGAGCAGTGAGACCTGAACACTGAACACAATGGTGTCTAGTGCAGGGGTGCACTAGAGCCCAGCACGACTCCCGGCTCCTCCTCACAAACCTGGCATCCCTTTCTCCAGCCCAGGCATGCAAGCTGTGCTGGGACACACATTCACAGGCCAGGAGGTACCTGTGTTTGGTTAATGACAAAATCAACAGCATCCAGATTACTGTCACCCACCCAGGTTTCATGACACCCCAAACCAGAAGAAGACCCAGCCAAAATCCAATGGAATTTGGGTGAAAAAGAGCTTGGACTGCCATGATTTTCACAAAGCAAGAGGCCTCCACATTCTCCTACCTAATTTTTAGGCAACAGTCCCAATCTAGTTCCCAGCAGCCCTTAAATAGTTAGGGTCTCAGGGGATCTGGAGGAATCAAACCACTCACACAGACAGCTCACAGACAGGGTTTGCTCCTTAACACTCACCTTGACATCTGGTTCTGAGCTGGGTGTCACCGCTGCTCTGTGCCTGAAGGTCAGCAGACCCACAATCTGGACACTCCTGGCATACCTAGTGTCTCCAAGGGACCTGGAAAAGAGACAACAGTGACATATCACCAATCCTTTCTGGCTGCTCTGCCCTGCAGCCCCAGCACACAGATGAACGATGCTCATGCAACCTTGGACAGCTCTTTATACCCCCAGGCCAAGGCAGGGGTCTCCTGCCCAGCTGCACCTCCAGCAGGTGTAGCAAATGCCAGGAGTCTTCACAGGTTCAGGTGGTGATGATTCAAAACCAGAAAAAGGATGAAATCCACAGAAGGTTATCAAGAGTAGAGGCACAATGCCAAACTCAGGAGATTCCTGCCTGCACATGGGAGGCTGGCAGACCATCTAGATGATCTCCTGCTGCCAACTGACTGCCTTTCCTCCCCAGGTATCTCCTGCCAGGAAGAGGACACCAGGCTAGACAGACCTCTGATCCAATCCAAGACAGCTCTAATGGGAGCAGAGCTGTCACATCTCAGGCTGCAGCAGCCTGCCCTTGGGCAGTGCCCTCTGCAGCTCTCTAACACTTCTTCCCAGACTGAGAAATTGCACCATGATCCAGGAATGACCCAGAGCTGGACAAGTTTGTCTTTGTAAGAAACAGAGCAGCTGGGGATAGACAAGAACATCAGGTGGGCAAAGCCACAGATGGACCCAAAGCCTCAGAAGAGGGGAGGGAAGAAGAGGGGAAAATAAAAAGGAGACAAAAAATAGTTGGAAACTGCTAGTTTGCATCAGGCTGAGAAAGTCAGGACTGCTCTCTGACAGACTTACAGACAAATTCCTTTCATGCCACCAGATGGTGCCGTGCCTTCAGACACCAGCGGGCAGCTGCTCTGGGACAACAGGGGAGACACAGCCTCGCTCTGCCCCGGGGCCCGGCATCCCCAGCCGGACACCTCCCGGCTGCCCGGCCACTTCCACCTTGAAGGGGCGAGGCTGATGCTGAATCTGGGCCTGAGTCAGTCGGGATCCGGGAGAGGAGGGGAAATGAGCCTGGAAGCCCAAGGAGCTGGAGGGAAGGTCAGGAGTACCTTTTTGAGCACTGCAAGAGCAAAGCATCATATGTTGGGAGAAAGACTTCTGTGATGGGCAACCTGGCAGGGGAAACACTGGCCAGGAGTTGTGTTTTGGTTACATTCAAGTGGTTTTGATCCAGCAGAAGTGTCAGAGCCCTAGGGAAGGATGACAGGGTGCTCAGGGAGGAAGTTGCTCTGGCTGGCCAGATTCAGCCCATACACCATGGACTGGCAAGCTGTGCTTCCTGGCTCCCTTCAGAAGTGCTGCTGTAACCATGCTCCATCCCAGCACCCACATGCAGCTTGTTGGGTGACCACCCATCCAGAGATGTGAGCTGTGCCACTCAGGCAATGCAAAGGCTCAGAAGGAGAATGCTGCTTGCTGAAGACTGGGAATACACAGGCTCACCCAGATGGTCCATCCCCCACAGCAGCCAGCCTTTCTACACTCTGTGTGCCAGAAGAGAGCCAGCACACCAAGCACAGGCCACCAGTACAGACTGAGGCACACAGAACAGATCTAAAGAGGGTGGTGGGAAAGGAATGCTCCACTCACACTACCCTGGTTTTCAGTGGAGACTTCCCACAGCCACTTGCCTGGACAAGAGCAACCACAGCAGGTATATATAGCTCACCATGACCCAGCTGTCAACCCAGAGCTATAAATACAGCCAGAGCAGAGATACAGCTATCAAGCCACTCTTGACTCCATTCATAATCTGTCCACAACACAGATAGCAGAGAGGTAAAGGAAACTGTCAGAGATTCCCATCCCTGCACACTCACAGGAAACACAGCAAGACCTTCTTCCTTCCCAGTGTGTGTCTCTGCAATGCCCTCTTACTCCTCCACCTCAGCTGGCACAGCCCAAGTGGCAGTAGTGGCAGGACTGTTATCCACCCATATGTGAGGATCAGGTTTACCAGGAAAGCAAATCCTTTTCTGAGACTACCTGATGAATTGGGAGGCAAAAACACTGATATGCTTGCTCTCCCCTGCCCCACCCATATCAGTGGTGGCACAGCCAGCTCCCATAGCACTCAAACCCATCCAGACCCAGGCTCTGGGCAGATTTGTCCTGCAGCCCATCCCAGTTCTGCTCCACAGGCAATGCCAGTGCTGTGCCTTCTCTCCAGCATCACAGCAGCCATGGCTGCTGTTGGGAAATGAGTGCTTACCTCTCCAGACCCACCTTTGCAACTCAGGCCTCCCATAACCACCCTAAATTCCCAGAGCATTCCCCAGAAATCATAGTCAATGCTACTTAGTTATCTTTTGACAGTTTTGAAGGGCTTTTCACTACCCTCTAGCAAATCCTCCACAGCTATAAGGCTGCTGTTGATGAACATCCATCATGCTGACTAATATGTCTCATTGCTTCCTTTTTCATTACCCCATGCATTTCTTATGGTTAGACAGTAAGCAGATTAGGGGTGGGGATTTTCCAGCCTATGCCTGTACATCACCTTGCCCTATACGAGGGGTAGGGCTAATTCACCTCCCATCTAATCTTACCCACAGAAGCCCTCCAGAAAATGAACTCCCAATTTTAACAAGAGCCAAGCTCCCTCCATTCCAGAGAGCCAAACCCAGACAGGTTCAGTAAGTGGCCACAGCCCTGACAAACACAGATAGGCCTGCAGTTCCCAAGCCAAAACAAGGGGCCATCCTGCATGAGCAACACACCTCCAAAAGGTTTCATTATTCTGATGCAGCTGAGCACAAACCCTGTCATAAGAAAACTAAACTGCTACAACCTTCTGTCTGGGTTACAGAGTGTGAGTTCACAATTTCAGGAAATAAAATAATTATTAATGGCATTGCAGATAGCAATTACTAATGGCATCAGCAGCAACCACCTCCACACCTGGAACAAAGCCCACATGAGCCACAAATGCTTATTCTCCAAGGAATCCCTGCAGTCGTGCCGCATTCAGTGTAGCAGCACGATCTCATCTTCTTACATGCGCAGAGCAGAGATGGCCCGAAGGGTCGGGTGTTACCCTGCTAAGGCAGCGAAGAATTCATCACACTCGCCACAAATTTCCTGCCCGAGGCTGTGGGAGCTGTGCAGCCTCTCTGGGTTCAGTCCTCCCCCTCTAGAGGAGGGACTGCACACACAGCCCTGTCTCACGGCTAAAGCTCCGGAGCACAATCCCAGGAATGCTGCAAAGCGTTCGGGTGATGCAGGCAGAGATGCTGCTTAAAGCTTTACCCGCTGGTTCAAGGCGAGCCTCCCTTCTCACACTGGCAGGGATTTAAGATCCAATTCCCGTGTATGCAAGGGAAACGCATCATTGTAAGCTCTGTACATTGCCTGTTTTGAGGATTTAAGGGAGAGCTGAGCAGTGGCCAGCTCTTAAGCTGATTCTGGAGCAAGATGCATTTCATTCTCACATAAAAAGTATTTCAGACAGGCTTTACTGGCAACAAAACCAAAGGGGGGGAAAAAAAATAAGCCAGGTAGGAGAGTAGCTTGATGACATTCTTGCTTACTTAAATTAACATGAAGCTGTTCCACTGCTGAGCTGCCTTCTTGTGTTATTTCCTCCTTTGTCTTTCTAGTGGAGAAAATGCCCCGGGGGTAATGAAGCACTGAGCTAACTTCCCCATCCCACTCAATCCAGACCAATTCTGATGAGGCTGAAAAAATTCACCCAGTTTTACAGCAGCAAGCAGGGTCAAATTTTAGTCTGGCTGTTTATGGCCTGCAGTTCTTATCATGCAGAAGTCAGAAGGACTGCAACCTGCAGCAGTTGTGGAGGTTGACAGCAAATTAAAGGGAATACGAATTCTGGCATTCATCTGAAGCAATTTAGGAACAGCCTTTTCATTACTGTAAAAATAGGAAGTATTGATAAGCAACATCTAGCTCTGATCTGCACTAAATCTCAAATTGTAATACCATAAAAAACAGGAAACTGATGCAAAGGGGAAAAGCAGCTTGTCCAGACTCACGCCATGGGCTAGGACAGGGCTTTGGACCAAATACCAGGCTCTGGTTCCTGCATCCTGTCTGCTGCACCACCTCCTCAGAAAAGGGATGGAGAATCACAGCAGTGATTTCTGGAAATCACCCTTAGATTCTCCTGTCCCCAAATTTCCCTTGAAATTTTTACTCCAGTGCACCTGCTAAGCAGAATGTTTCAGCAATGCACAGCCATGGGGGTTTTCCTGCCAGTGAAATAGCTATGACTCTAAGGTTTACAGAGACTTTCTGTTCCTGTCTAAAATTATCTTTGCTGATCCTTGCGACGCCAAGACCGCAGAGCCAATATTCCACAAGCCCTGAGAAAAAGGCACTGTATTTCAGGCACACTCAGCTAGTGTTGGTACAGCAGCATCCATCAGCCACGACCAAAGCTCCGGGTCACCACCGTGCACCAGGGGACACTGCCTGCTCCTTTGCGGCATCACACAGCACAGAGAGTCAGGGTCTGGGTGCTCTGTGGTTCTTCAGCCAAACAGGAGCCTCTGCGATCCCTGCTCAGGGTGAAAGTGGATGAAAAGACGGCAGGTGGATGCAGGCAGATGGGGGAAGCGGGGCTAAGAGGGAGACAACAGCAATTAGCATAAGCAGCGGCAGCCTCAGCTCACCAGCTGCTTTGCCGATTGTCTGCCTCCCCGATTTCCAACAGCAAAGCAGCAATTTGCCGACGAGCGCAGTCAGTAGCCAAGGCTGCCCCTCAGGACTGAAACTATCAGGGAAAACAAACGATTTCCATGGTACAAAACCATGGCTTGCAGGGCTTTGATGTAGGAGTTTGCCTAAGTAAGGCATGGAGCATGCAGCTCAAAACAGACACTAAATACTTCAGAGTGAAAGGCTAAAAAAGGAAGGTTTTAGAGGAGGAAATGAGTCAGTAGCTTGGAGGACGGGAGGGGGAGTTCAAATAGCTGAGGCATATAAAGTAAGCAAGTAGTCACCATCTCAAAAGCTACAAAGTCAGCAAAGTGGATGTATTGATCTCAGGTTTTTGTTGATGTCGGGTCTCATTCGAAAATGGAGACCACGGGTGACTTCTTTTATTGACCATGCTGGATTTTGAAGCCATCCTTCATTGGGCAGACATTTGCCAGCTGCAGTTCACACTGGTGTTTCTGACAGGAACCTAAGTGGTCACCAGCAGCTACGGGATTGCTGGAAACTCTCAGGCTCTCCCCCCTGGCTGAGGGATGGATTTTTGGGGGGCAATGTGTGTGAGGGGGAAGTTTCAGGCTGATTGCAAATACCATTTGCCTTAAGAGCAGGAGGGGGATTCACCTTTCATGATGGTTCATCCAAACGTGCAGCCTGAGCTTCCAGTCTAGATGATGTACAGCACTAACACTATGGAAAAAAAGGGCAAAGCTGGTTCACTGTTGAAAAGCAGAAGAGCTAGTAAAAAAACCTTCTTCTCCACAATGTATTCACAGCATTCCTGTCTGTCATTGTGACTAGCTCGTATTGCACTGAGAGGCTGGGGACAAAGGGGTCTCACCCCAAGGTGGCTTTAGCCTCGCTCACCACACACCAGAGGGTGAACAGGCTGTGCAACACACTAAGCCAGAGGTGTTGGTGTCAGAGGGGCAGCAACTTCCTCACCTCTGCCGGGTCCTGGTCCCACCCAAGGGCTGGCACTGATAGAGAGGGGAACTCGGAAACAAAATTTCCTCCTGCCCTCCCCAAACCAGGGAGCTCCCCCTGGGCTCAGGCACCAAGGCAAGAGCGACACAACAGCTTTGACAGGAGCCTGCTGCAAGCCTGGGCTGAGGGAAGGCCAGCACTACACAGGGTCAGGGTGATGCTGAGGGCACATGAGGAGAGAGAGGGCTGTCAGGCCAGGGAGAGCACAGGGCTGGAGAGGCCGGCTCCCTTTCCCTGCAGAAGCAGCAGCAGAGGATTGGCATGCAGCAGGGGTTCCCAGCCATGTGTGCCATGCACATTGCTCATCCCCAGCAGGCAGCTTTGGGGCAGGGCTGGAGCTCCCCAGCAGGCAGTGCTGGAACAGCAGGGCAGGGGCTGTGGAGCCCTGGGCTAAGGCAGGCACCACCATAAGCACACACTTGTCCGTGTATTTTGGTGCACAGATCCTGCCTCTCCTCAGTGAGCTATGCTCTTTTGTCTTCTGGGGAATGAAACATTTCAAAAAGCCGTTGTGGTGGTTGGTGAGTGAGTGCCCTTCCCAGAGCAGGCTCATCTTTCTCACCAGGCAGATTAAAAGTGAGAGTTTTCTCTTACTTTCCTGGTGAAGGAGTTCTTGTCCCCGCTGAATTTCCTTTAACTGGTTAGATACTTTCTCAACCTACTGCAACATTTCCAAAACCACCTCTCAGAGCAGGCTGAGCCAAGAGGCCAGTTCCACCTCATTTGCCCTTATAAGTACACAGCATGAAATAGCCCCAGCCCTGTTCTCATGGCCTTGCATCATCTCCTCCCCTCCTCCCCAGGATGTCTCACTTCTGTACCCCTCTGTCACAGTGAAACCCATCTAAGAAGAGCAAGCCTGGAGCAGTAACAGACTGATTACCCACATCAATTTTGATTAGAAAGCACGGCTGCCCCAGGTTTCTGCCACCCACCACCAGAGAGGGAGGTCTGCTGTGGCACTGCCACAGGGCTCTGACCACCACTGCCTTGATTTCCTCTGCAAGCCACAATCACAGCTTGTGGAGGCAGGACCAGAAGTTGTCCAGAGAAACTTACTGACAGGACTGAAGCTCTCCCTACAACACAGGCACTTTATCTGACTTGTTTTAGAACTACATTTCAAAATGGAAAAACAATTATCAAACACGTCCCTGTTCATTTCTTGGTAATACTTCCAAAGTAAGTCAAGATTTGGGGTCAAATTTAAGCATCCCTTGATTAAATGAATGAGAAAGTGGCCTAGGGAAGAAGTATCCTCTCAGGCCAATTAAAGTCTGAGTTGTGCTGGCTGGTCTTTTTGCTAGTTTCATTACAAATCTGATGCAAGAGCTTTTGCAAAAAAAGGAACCCCTGGCAGGCCTAAGTCACCCAGCACAAGAGCCTAACGAAACAGGATGGCTTTTTCAATGCACCCATCTTCAGCATGGGGTCTTTCAGCAACTTCTCTCTCATGTGAACATCTACAAAGAGCATCTACTGAGGTAGCCTCGAAAGAGGGGATAAATCAAATAAAAATTAAACCCTTTTAACTAGAACAGCAATATGGATGAAAACTGTAAGGTGTGTAAGCATTGCCCACACCTTTAATAGTGAAGCTTCGTGATAGTTGTAATGAAGTACTGTTCCCTCATACCCCAGCCCTGAAAACGCCGCCATCGAGGCTTGTTTTTGTTTCCTTCTTACAGGAAGGCACATACACAACAAATAAGCTTTTGATGCTGGGGGCTTTTTGCTCATGGACTCAAGCCGGGAACATCACTGCAGTCAGGATTCGGTGATAAAAACCTAACTTCCTATCTATACATTTTGTACCATCAGCAGATGCCTTTGTACTCTGATTACAAGCAGCCCGAGCTTTGCCGGCCAGGAACATTAAGGAATGAGTACTTTCGTCAGTCAGGGCGAGCAGGACTGCCATGAACACGGGGCAGCAGCTTCTCGGAGCTGCCCCGGCCTCGGCAGCAGTGTTTCCTCAGGGCCGCCTTTGTTCCGAGGACAAGCCGCCCGTTGTTCCGGCCGCGGGGATGAAGCGGTGCCGGGATCCGGGATGCGCGGGTGCCGGCGGGAAGCGCCGGGCTCTGCCGCAGCAGCGGCCCGAGCCAATCAGCACCGCCTGCCTGAGATCGCACCAAAGTAGGTAGTGAAAAACCCTCGGAGGAAGAAAAAAAAAAAAAAAAAAAAAAAAGAAAAAAAAAAGAGAGAAAAACTCCCACACTTCCGCCCGGCTGCCCGCCCCTCGCCGCTCCTGCTGCTGCTGCGGCCGCCTCCTCCCGCAGGCTCCCCGCCCGCCCCACGGCCGCTCCCCGCTGCCCTCACGGCCGCCCCAGTCCGTTCCAGCCGCGCTCCCAGCAGCCCAAATCCCGCTCGTGCCCCCCGCGCTGTCCCTCACGGCTCCCCGAGCCCCCCAGCTCTGCCCTCAGGACCATCCCCGCACCCCACCCGGCACACCTTCGAGCAGGTAACCCCGCCCACCCGGCCGAGCGCGCGCGCCATTGGCCGGCTGGCACGTCAATCAGACGTGCTCTCCCTGTGATTGGTGTACTCCTCAGGGGCGGGGCCCTGCGTGGCGACGGGGTTGCCGCCCCCCGCCCCGCCCGCGCGTGCGCACGGGGCTGGGGCGTCGCCACGCGGGGCTCCCGCCATAGCAACCGCTTCCTCCTCCTCCGGGCACGGCGGCCGTGACGTCGACAGCGCTTCCGCCCGGCTCGCGCCCTCGCAGCTTCTCTTCCTGCCGCCGGAGCCCGCGCCGCGCCCAGACAGCCGAGGGAGCCGCCGCCGCCGCACCGCGCTCCGCCGCCCGCCCGCCGCGCCCCGCCGACGCCATGGTAGGCACCGCGCGCCGCCGGACGGGCCTTGGGCTTCTCCGTCTCCCGCCTCCGCCTTCATCCCTGGGGGAAAAAGGGGGAGGGGGGCGGCGGTACCGCCCGCCGCATCCCGGCCGGCGCTCTGGCTGGCGGCGCCGCTGTGCCTGGCCGTATCGTGCCCCCTTTTTCTTCTTCCCTTTCTCCCGGTCCTTCCCGTTCGCCTTTGAACTTGACGCGGCGGATCCGTTCTCCTCCCTTCCCCCCCGCCCCCATCCCGCCATGAGGCGACGGAAGGTTACTCCCACCCCTCCTTGAAGCGATGGAACTGTCCTCCCTCCCTTTCCTCCCCCCCACCGTAAGGTAATGGTACGCTCCGCGTCGCACACAGGCGCTGGGGGCGGGCGCGTCCATTCGGCCCTGGGAGGGGGGGGTTGGTGAGGAGCGAGGGCGCGGCGGGAAAAGGCCGGGTGGGAAGGGGGGGGGCTGTGCGCGGCACCTCCCCGCGCCGCAGGGCGCGGCCGGGAGGGGACCGGGAGGCGGCGACCCCGCCGCTCCCCACGGGGGGCTGGCTGGCTGCGAGGGGGTGGCAGCCCCGCAGGAAGGCACCGGGCGGTGTCGGTGGGAGGCCGGGGGCTGCCCTGCTCGGGAGGAAGCGCGGCCGCCGCCGCCTCGGTCCCGGCGGGAGCCATCTTCGCACGGCCCCGGGGTTCGGGCCGGGCCTGGCCTAGAAACCGGCGGCGGCTCCGCAGGGCCAGCACGGGCCCGGCCAGGGCCGCCCCCCGCCGCCCGGCCCGGCCGGAGCCCGCAGCGCTGGCGGCGGACAAAAGGGGGAAGCGGAACCCGCGGAGGGGAATCGCTGAGTGTAAAAAACAGGGTGTCGCAGCGGCCGCTCGAGGAAGCTGAAATTTTGAGGCAGTTGCTGCAAGGACTTGGTTTTGTTTTTTGTTTTTTTGTTTTGTTTTGCTTCTCCGCACAGTGTTGCAAACCTTTATCCAAGGTATAACGCTGGAAGCAAAGAAACAAAAAAGTATTAAGGATCCGCAGTGATTTGCTTGTACTTCCTGGCTTCCAAAAGAAAAAAAGTGTTAGGGTCTCCTTGCATAAATGGGGCAGAATAGACCAAACGTGTGTTCAGTCTCACGTTGGCTCATTCTGTTTGCTTTGCCCGTGCTTAGAGTTTGCATCCCCGTTTGACTCAGGAGATGGAATTGATGGCAAATTTGCCTCAATTATTAGCTCATGCAGTTTTAATTGCTGCCCTGTTTTTGCTTGAGTCATGCACAAACCCTTGTCCAGCAACACACACCTGCCTGAGTTATTTACCTGTATTAGAGGTGTTAAATATTGAGGCCTTCCCTTGGTATTTACCAGTAGTTCATTGACCGTGTGATATATCCGGGAAATAAATTTTTGGTCCGTAGGGTGGCAGACGGGATGTACCACTAATGTCCCTCCCTGCTTTCTCCAACACCCAAGCTCTGGAGCATCTGTGGCTGGTCTGCAGCGTGGAGCAGAGCTGATGGGAGCTGCAGATGAAGCTGCTAAAAAGTCTGATGAGACTCGCAGCTCTTGTTTAAAAGAGGCTTGTCTCAACAAGCCAGCTACCACCTCTGCAGTATGCAAACCTAGTTAAGTGTGACTACTCAGTGTGTCAGGCTTCATCTTGCTTTGCAACCCAGGGAATTCCCAAGTCAGTCAAAACTACTATTTCTCATAGTGATCTCCTTTTTGCAACAGGGTTTAGGTTGGCTTTTTTGAGAGGCTGCAAATGAACTTGGTTTTGGGCAGAGCGGAGGCCCTCTGGCAAAGTTTGGTAGTGCCAGCAGGAGGGCATCCTTTGCTATCAAAAGAGCTTGGATTTCCAGCTTTTGTGCCTTGCCACAATGTTCAGTTTCTTTGCTACTGGATTAAATGAGTCCAAGGTCTTTGGAGTACCGTGCAAATGATTTTTCTTGGTTGTTAGTCAGTGCTATTCCCAGATCTGTGTAATTACAAGGTACATATGCCTCATATACAAGATAACAGCCTCATGACAATTGGTGCTGTTGATGTCTGGCATGTTCCTACTCGCCTTGGCAGAATCACTGTCAAGAGGCTCCTGCTGGGTGCAAGGGCTGACCTAAGCAATCCCATGTGAGAGTGCCTGACTACAACCAGGACTTGTTGTGAAGCTGTTCTCAGCCTTTTCCTCACCTGGCTGTTCAGTATTCACAGCAGTCTCCTCGTGAGAGGAGGGTCCCTCAGTAACAGGTATCAAGGATGCCCAGAGCTGGCCTTCAAAGCCTCATTTTGAGGGTGCCATTTAAGCTTTAGGTTGCTGTAGGTGCCTGGAGGGCCACAAGAAAATTCTTATAGGCATTTAGGCTCATAGCAGCTGATCTGTGTGCTGAATGTGTTTCTGAGAAGCTTTGATTTTCTGCAAGAGTCCTGTTACACACCAGCTTCCACCTGCATTACCTTAAAAACTTACATTTCAACACAGGAATGGGTGCTGCTCAAAACTTCTGCCCTGCTGCTACTGGCCACTGCAGTTCCTGTTTTTCAGTACTGTTGCTGGGATTGCCTTTTGTGGGTATTGCTTGTTCTGTCTACCTTGATAATTAAATTGGGAGTGAACTTTGTGGTGGTTCAGAGAAGGAGATAATTTCCTCTTTGGCTAAAAGCTGAAGAAATGACCTTCAGGAATTTGAAGGATAGTATTTTCTTTTTTTTTTTTTTTAAATAATTGTTTTTATACTCATCTCATCTTGTCAATAACCTTTCTTCTTGGGGGTTGGGGCAGGAAATAAAAGCTGAATAGAGTTTCAGTTCTTTCCCTCACACCTTCCCCCTGCCAAAAGAGACCAAATAATTCAAAATAAAAACTTGAGTCTAGCTGGCAAGATCTTTCTACAAGTGATATGCAGATGACTCTGTACTTCTTGCTGGTTTATGGTGTGCAAATAATGGCTTCTTATACAACAGTAGTAAAAGGTTGCTAGTTCTGTTTCCTGTCAGGCTTCAGATCAGAGTTGAAACCTTGGCCTCTCAGATGTACAGGCTGTCCCCTGTAAATGGAGGTGTCTCTCTGACCAGCTGTAGGTAAGCAGGTGATGTGGGCTTTTCCAGACTCCTGAAGTCACTGGTGTTCCCACACTGTTGCTGGTCTCTGGGATGAAGTTAAAGTAGCTGCTCCTTTATTTCCTCCTTGCATTGCTGCCTTTCCTGCTCAGTAAAGGGGGGATGTTAACACCAGATGTGTTTTCTTGAGTGCTCAGATAACAGATTGGAAGCCAAGCAGTATTTAATATCTTTATGGTTTTGACTGCCTGCGTTTTCAGTTGGCTTGTTGGCCTTAGGTGGTGACACCTTTCCAGAGGCCTGATTTGGCAAAACTTCCTTTCAGCCAGGCTGTTACTCTCCCTTTCTGCTAAGTGCTCCCACAACTACCTTGGCTTAGTTTTCCCCTCAAGTTTCTGCTGATGGCCCAGGAGACTCCACTGTGGCAGTGCAGGGGACAGCTCTGTCCCTGAAGGGTGCTCTCCCAGACCAATTGGGTGGAAATAAGTTTAATTGAAAAAGTATTTATTGCAGAGATGTACTATGACACATGAGTGAGTCAGAGGGAAATGCCACATGGCTCCATAGGCAGCTCTGGCAGTGGCAGGGAATTTCAGAGGTAGATAGGAGGGAGGGTAAGCCAGGCATGAGGGAAACAGTTTGCTGAAGAAACTAAGAACCAAATACATGCCAATAATGTGACCAGCAAACATGGGAGCACAGTGTTCTCACATCTGCCCTTGCAATTAAACAAGGCGTGCTTTAATACATTCTTGGTGTCAGATTCTGGAAAAAATTGATGATACTTTTCCAAGAAGCAAAAGTTTCCACTTGAGTAGTTGTGGATAGTTCACCCTGATGTGTACAATGTTTGTGAGTGGTTCCCAGACAAAACAAGTCAAGAGCTGTATCTTGGAATGTCTCTGGAGATAATGCATGCCCAGGCACCACTGTGGAGAGTTCTTGGGCTCTAATCACAGGAGAGAAAACCAACAATCTGAAATTCTCAAGACTTAAACTCAAATTTAGTCCTTCAAACTTGTCTTGAGGCAAACTAAATCATAAGTTTAAGGTCTTAGCTGTCTTAGAGTTGGGGAAAACAAAGACTCTTCTTAGGTAAAGTATTTTAAGTATTCAGGAAAAATACTGGTGCCCACAGTATTCACTTCCTAACAAAAGAGATGTGGAATTTCATTGTGTCAAAGTTGTGTTTTAGTGCAGGCTTGCTGTGAATCCAGTTTATCAGATGTCTGGCGTGTCTCTCACTCCTGAAATGGCTTTTCTGTATGTGGGGATTTTCTTCAGAAAGCTTTGGGTTATTCTTCAGTCTTCCCCAGTTTAGATTAAATTTCAGTTTGGTACTCAGCAATGGAGGCAAAATGCTGGGAACTCTTAGCAGAGACAGCTGGGTCTGGTTCCTGCAGTGGAAGCTGGCTGGACACAAGGCTCCTTCTTTGGGCTGCCTGGTGCAGGGAGGGCATTGTGCTGTCTCTCCCAAGACTTGTGCAGAGCTTTGCACTTGAGGCAAGAGCGAGGCTCTGAACAAGAGCTGCTGTGTTCCTGCAGTGCCTGCTGACAAGGCAGCGAATGCAGTCCCTGCCTCAGGTGACATCCAGTGGGGACACTGCCACGAGTGCCACGGGGTAATGGGTGAGGGGCTCAGCCCCCAGCATGTGCTGTGTCTGCAGCAGCTGTGTGGAGGTGCTGGGGGCAACTCAGTTGTGCTGATTGCGTCAGAGAAACTTGTTCTGCCTCTTCTTTCCTGAATGTCTCTCTGAATGTGCTGTCCTGGCATGATTTTCCCATCTGGTAATTAGGTGGCTTGCCTGCTTGCTGCTGCCTTGTTGCAATTAAGGGTCTGTCCCCTACAGTGAAATGTCACCAGCTGGCTGATGGTCGTGGATCCCACAAGTGCCTGCAGTATGTGCTGCTCACTGAACCAACCCCCTTGTGCCAGTCCAGAGCTGGATAACTGCTGCCATCCTGGAAAAGGAGCAGGACCAGGCTGGCTGCTGGAGCTCTACAGCATTCAAGCCACAATGCACAAAATAATAACCAATGTGCTGCACTGAGTCCTCAGAGAAGAACCATATCTGGCCAAAGAGGGAAAATCCAGACTAACGAGTGTTTACTCTGTCATTACTGGGAGGGTGGAGGCTTCTCACCAGCTCTTCTGCTGGACAAGGCAGCAGACACGAGGTTAAAATGTCACTTGAGGACACGTTTTTAGAGTCTGGAGTTTCTCCCTGTTCCAGTGCTCTTAGCAGTTATCCTGTTGTTGTTCTACACAGAGTGCTTGCAGCTACCTTAAAACAAAAGCTGCCTGGGGTTTGAGTTTTTTCCTTTTTAAGTATGTTTGTGAAGCCATTTGTGGCTGGTGCAGGCCCAGGGTTGCAGAGGGAGCCCTGCAGTTAGGACAGCAGATCCTGTTTTCAGAGGGAATTGGTTTGTTGCACTGTCTCATCTCAGCCCACACTGTAACACAGCTATAGGGTGTTCTCAGATGGAACAAATCTGCATTGTCCCTGGCAGCACAATGGCTGCTAATGTCAGCTTGTGATGAATCCAGGGGTTGTACAGCAGCTGTGAAAAGGAGCAACACCAGCTGCTAACAGCCTTTTGCTTTGGAAAGCTACAAAATCCAGTTGTCACTGTTGGCCCTTCAGATTCTGGTCAGTCCTAGTTATCAGCTGAAGTTTTACAGTGAATTTTGAGTTTCCAGACTAAATACTTTCTACATTTTTGGAATCTGAACTGACTTGCCAGCAGTGTTCAGTTTCTTTTTAAAGAAACAACTTGTCTCCTGACTTGGAGACATGTTTCTGGCTGTGTAGTAGCACAAGCAAATGCACATGACTGCACAGTCTGCATCAATCTGCAGCTCTATTGCTGCTGCTTCTGGCTCTAAGCTGAGCACTAACCTGTGCTTTCAAAGTTAACATGACTTGATGCAAGGGAATTATTTGTTGTAGTGTTTGAGCAAAGCTCAAGAGTTGACAAAGGTAGAGGTAGGTGACATGCACTGCATTTTCATTATAAATAGCCTCATTTCCATGGCAGTGCAGACTTTCTGTGCATTTTCTAAGAACCTTGCCGGGCTTTGTGACTAAAACCTGAGTCTTGCCACCCATTGCCAGCTATTGAGGTACCATTAGTTAGAAAATAAACCTTGGGGAGGAGAAGGCTTCTCTTGAATTCACTGTGGATTTGTCCTTAATGAATGATGAAATAGCTGCAGTTGCTGCACTGTTTCCTTTATTAGGTTAACTTTGTGTTATTTAAAGTCTTCCCAAAGAGGCTCTTGCCCACACCAAACACAGGGACAGGAGAAGACCTTTATTCCTCATTAGCTCTCAGTCACACTCAGTGCAGCGTCTCTGTATGGAGGAGGTGACACTGGAATGAGTCACTTTGAGTCCATGTTTGCACTGTAGCTTGAATTTGTCCTGAAATAGGCTTTCTCCATGTATTTCCCTCACCTTATTGGTGATATGCAGAAGGATGGCTGCCTGCCACACAGCTGAGGCACAGTGACTGAGTTGCTGTTCTCCTGTCCCAAAGTGCAAGCAATTCTGCATAGGTTACCACTTACAGACTGACCATGCATTGTAAATCTAGAGGGAGATCCCATTGTATTTAGGTAAACCCTGAGAAAGCACTGCTCTCCGCCCTAAAGAAAAGCTGTCTCAGAATGCTGGTGTATGAGATTGTCCTGGTTTTCTGTGGCCAGCACTTGGATACCAAACTCCATGGCAGTAGATTCTGCCAGCTGTGCCACCTCTCCTCACTGGGTTAGCTGGCTGTGCCTGCCACCCAGAGTTATAGGAGGAGGGATGTTGGAAGAAAGAGGAGAATCTGGGCTTATCTGAGGTCCTCTGTGGTAGGCGCTGGTCAAGGCTTTAGAAAACCCCCACACATTAAAGTAGGTGTCCATTCCATAACCATCTCTCAAGGACAGCCTGAGCACTGCACCTCGGTCCCCCTGGTTTTGCAGCTGAACTCTGCTCTTCCTTCAAAATGCAAAAGAAATCCCTTGAGCTCACATTTTGAGGCTGAAGATAAATTTTAAAAAAATGAAGAGCAGCCTTTATCCTTTTTGAGTTGTGTGTCTCACCTGCTGCTGTACCCGACTGTTGGTTCTGCTGACTGTGCTCGCAGCAGTGATGTGTCGTGGTTTGCACAGAGGGAGGAAGGCAGCTTTCCTTCTGATAGATGGATATGAGTAATGTCATTTGAATGTGGAAGACACAAAAGCAGTGAGGGAGGAAGCAGGATTCTAAAGGAATCTCATTGTTTATACTGTGTGTAGCATTTTGAACAGATAGAGTTGTTCAGTACTGGGCAGGCTTCAGTTTGGCCTTTACTGCTCTGGCCATGATGTCCTTCCAGCAGTGCCTGCTGGCTTCCCACATTTGCAATATTCAGTCTTGCACAGCTGCCTTTAAACTCTCCAGCTTGGTGCTGTCTGAGAACAAAACTCAAATGTAAATGCTTCTACTTCCCACTTTTTTTTGTCTCATTCCAGAAGAGCATCAGACTGAAAATGCAGTTCAGCCTTTTGTCATTCTTGCTAGGTCTTGTCCTCTTTATTCTGTGCAGCTGCTTTTAACATCAGATTGATAATGCTGCATGTGCACCTCTTGTTCCAGCTTACACAGGGGAACACGATACCACTCACTACAATTTCCCAGTTGACTCCAAGGTAGGGAAGAAATGTTGAGAAGGGTTGAGCTTGCTTTAAAAACTGCTGGAGTAGGTGTGAGAAGAAGAGACTTTTAAGACTTGCAAATTCTCTGTTTGAAATACTGAATTCAGAGCAACTTCCCAAAGTTGGTTTGTTCAGCTAAAAGCTACCACTGCAATCCCAGTACCCCACTACATTTCCCTTGATCTCTAAACTAAGTCCATGTGACAAGTGTGGAATTTGGCCAGTTTTACCTCTGTTCCTAAAGCTCCTAGCTAGCATGCTGGAAATGGCTGGGAAACTTTGAACAGAAGATTCTTGTGGGCTTGTCCAGCCAGCCTGAAACGGGAAAGAAAATTAAGCTGCTCTAATGCCAAAGGATCTGCCACAACTGAATCTCAGAGAAGAAGGGGTTGGCATGCCTGTAAAACTCCCCCAAAACAATGTTCCAATGGTGGAAGTGGGATTGTGCCTTCTTTGGAATAGTTTTTGGGTTGGCAGCCAGCTGTGGGCAGCAGCCAGACTCCAGATTCTTTACTTGGCTTTGGAAAAGAGGGGCTGCAGTGACTATTGCAAGAATCTGTTGTCTCCTAGGCTTGTCTTTAAGGCAGTGCCATGTTGTAGCTGGAACAGGAGGGTGGAGGGCTGAAGGTGTTTGCTGTGGTCTCTGCAGGCCTCCGGAGTACAAGTGGCCGATGAGGTGTGCCGTATCTTCTACGACATGAAAGTGCGGAAGTGCTCCACGCCGGAGGAGATCAAGAAGAGGAAGAAGGCTGTCATCTTCTGCCTCAGTCCAGACAAAAAGTGCATTATTGTGGAGGAAGGCAAAGAGATTCTGGTGGGAGATGTCGGAGTGACAGTCACCGACCCTTTCAAGCACTTTGTGCAGATGCTTCCCGAGAAGGATTGCCGCTATGCCTTGTATGATGCAAGCTTTGAGACCAAGGAATCCAAAAAAGAAGAGCTGATGTTTTTCTTGTGGTAAGCCAGCTTCCCAATTCTCTCATTCCTAGCATGCAGTCCAGGCTCTGTGGGTGAGGTCTCTGAGTGTTTGTACTGCCCAGGCTGGGAAAATGGCAGGCTTAAATTGAGCTGGGCAGCCTGATGCCTGTATTCTGGAGCCATGAGATGTTCCACTTGTCCCTGGTGGGTAGGATACTGCTTCTGTCTGGGGTGGATAATCGGTGTCACTAATTTCACTCTCTGTGGTGTCTCCCACTAGGGCACCAGAACAAGCACCTCTCAAAAGTAAGATGATCTACGCAAGCTCCAAGGATGCAATCAAAAAGAAGTTTCAAGGTATGTAATACAACTAATGTTCCTAACTCTGCTGTGTCCCTGGAGTGCACAGCAAGGCTGAATTGGGGGTTTTTTGTTGATTTTTTGAGATACTAGTGAGAAGTGAAGTGTCATGTGACAGAGCTAAAATGAGCTCTAGCACAAATTTACATTATCTGACAAAATTTCAGAGGCACTAGGACAGTGCTCAGGACCAAGAGCAGGTTTTGCAATGTGTGATGGACCTTATGGAGCAGCACATTGTACCATACAGGCTAGAAACCATAAGATTCATAACACAACACTGGGTTTTGTGCAGAGCTGCCTCAGTGGCAGAGCACTTTCATCCCTGTGTCTGTTAAAATGCAGACTCATAAACTTACTATGCTGTAGTAAGCCAGTCTGGCTGATAGCCAGGTAGCACTCTTCA
Source organism: Molothrus aeneus (assembly GCF_037042795.1). Taxonomy (NCBI): domain Eukaryota; kingdom Metazoa; phylum Chordata; class Aves; order Passeriformes; family Icteridae; genus Molothrus; species Molothrus aeneus. The sequence continues at coordinate 10,338,352 of NC_089648.1, forward strand.
GCTCCTCAGGCTGCACCGGGCCAAAATCTTGCACTGTGCAAGACTGACAGGATCTTTGTGCAGCAGTGCCAGCCTTCAGAGGATAGCTTGCCCAGGGACTGCCATGGGAAACTCCTTTGTGCTGAGAAAAAGAAATCCCAAGGAAATTCTGCTTTTCACCATGTAAAGCAGACATGGTTTAGGCTCTCCAGCCCTAAAAAGGAAAGCAAGCACTGTTGGTTGGGTAGCCCAGCTCTCAGTCTCTGCCTCTCAGGTTTGCAGGGTGATGCTTTCAGCCACCTCTGCAGAGGCAGCGGGAGCTGAGCCAGCCCTCTCCATGGGCTTGCCTGGAGCTCCCTCCCCTGCTGTATCCAGGGCAGCACAAGAAATGAATGAGGGATTTGCTCTAGGAGCCTGCTATGAAAGGCCAACAGCCTGAGCACTGAGCTAGTGACAGATTTCTGCTTCGTGTCCCTTCAGTGACATTTGGTGTGCAGCCAGATGTCTCCTGGGACCAGGCAGGGAAAAACCATCAAATTCCCTAAGCTAAGGCTTAGTCTGCTTGAGTGACTGGATTGCTTCTTCTAATATTACTACCAGGTATGTTTCTTTGATTGCTTACCAGCATGTTGAAATACTGCATTATTGAGTGTTTTGCCTCTTTTTTTAGGCATAAAGCATGAATGCCAAGCAAATGGGCCAGAGGACCTGAACCGAGCTTGCATTGCTGAGAAGCTAGGAGGCTCCCTAGTCGTAGCTTTTGAAGGAAGTCCCGTGTAGATGTCATACAGTGCCACAACTCTACAAGCATTCCATGTTTTAATAGATCAGTTATATAAAGCAAACATTCTAGGCAAGGGTTTCACTAACAGTAGGGAAGCTGTCTTGTAGAATAAAGTAGACTTTGGAGATGTAGCTCATATGTACAAATGACCCTAAATAAATCAAATTAAGGATTTATCTTGGTGTATTAATATTTGCATTGGTTGTCCAGCCCAGTACTGTCCCCAATGGATTAACACTAAAGGTCTCTAAAAATTGGAGCAGTGTATCATGAAAGGTGGAGAGGTGAGAATGATCCGGTTCCTCTTCTTGCTTTTCCAAATAGTAACAAGCAAAATTCAAAAACTTTCCCCTGTAACCATTTAAGACAAAACTTAAAACCTGTAGTTTAACTTCAGCTGAAACAACCTGTGAGCACCAAAACTGGGTTAAATTCTTAGTGCTTGCAGTTGCAGAGCTGTACTAAAAAAGCCTAATTATGAAGCTAGACATAAAACAGACACACTTTTTCTGGAGAAGTAGTCCTAATCCACTCTCTTGTAAAATCACAGTGCAGTAATAATATTTAAAGGTTCACTTGTTCTGTAGGTTCAATTTTCTCGTTATGAAGTGTCTTGAGGTCTCTTTCCTCCTGAGTGATTCTATAGAAATTGCTTTTTCTGTTGACACAGTTTAATTTCGAACTGCCTTTCTCTAATATACACTTACTAGTGGATCAGATGCTTCTGAGGCTTTTATAAATGCAGATTCTTATATCAGAGCTCTCCAGTTATGGATAGTAAAATGAAAAGGAACCACAACTTTAAAAATGGTATTTTCAACCCCAGTCTTTGGTCACTTGGTCCATTTGTCCATAATTACTATTGATTTAACTTAGTAGAACCAATCAGCCTGACTAATATGGCTTGATCTGGGCTTTTTGTCTATTAGCTTCTTTAATTCTGTAGAAATGCATGGAAATATCACCTACTAGAAAGTTTGACCTGAAATGCCTTTTGTATGGGGGGTAGAGAACATTCCTGTGCCAGCTACAGAGAATCTTAAAAGCTTCCATGTTTCATCAGTGGTTGATTAAAGCTGTTTCCTTTGTGTAATGTGTACATGGGAGTTGCATAGAGTTTTCTTGTATGTCTGTAGAGAAAAAGAAAAAAAAAACCAAAACCCTTAGCCTCCAGTGCATTACTGTGATATGTTCTGTGCGTGCCAAATTTGAACAGCCTAAATAAATGGGCTTTCCCTCCCCTGGGTCAGTGACTGATTGCTCTCCAGCCTCGGGATCAGCCCTCCTGCAGGGGGCTGGCTCTGCTGGATCTGGGTAAGCACTTAGGGACCTGCTGTGCCTTCTGCAGCGCCTGCCCTGCTCTGCTCTGGGAGCTGGAGTGGGGGAAATAGGCTGGAAGGAAGAGCTGGTGAAGCTGGAGGGATCTGGGGGGAAAGCAGGTTTGTCCCTGCAGTGTGTTCCCCTCTTTGGCTCTGCTTGCTGCAGGCTCCCAAACCTCTCTCTGCCTTTAGGCTTTGGGTGCAAATTCCTGTCGGCTGGGGCTGTCCTGGGAGCAATTCCTGTTTGCAGTCTGAGCCCAGGAGCCCAGCCATGTGTTGGGTGTTGTGCACTGCCTGCCCCGTGAGGACTGAGGGAGCTTTCTCTGGCCAGGCCCATGGAGCCAGGGCAGAGAAAGGCCCTTCCCCCTGAGCTGTTGCCAGCTGTGCAGGGACAGAGCGCTGTGGTGTCCCCTCAGCTCCTGGCAGAGCAGTGCCAGAGCGCTGTGCTGGGGGCCAAGGCAATAATGGGCCATTACCTAACGCAGCATGTGCCCTCTCTGGCCAGGCTGAGTGGGTCAAACCCTTCATTAAAGACAGGCATTGACTGACTGCTCTGACTTGGCACCCACACGGGTCACAGGGCTGGGAGCACAAGCTTCTCTGGTGCAAAGGGACCCACTGGAGTGCAGCTTCCTGATTCTGACCAAAGCAAGCTGGCCTGGATTCTGCTGGGGCTTCCAGCCTGTCTTTCAGTCAACTGGGGCCTCACCCAAGTGTGTAATGATCCTCATAAACAGCTCCTCCTTGCCCAGGTGTCTGCAGTTCTGATCCCTGTCCAAAGTCCGCCTGGAGATAAGGAAACCACTGTGACACACTGGGAGTGGTGCTGCCTGACAAACAGGCAGCTCCTAGCCAAGATCCAGCTGATAGCTGGTGCCTCCAGGCTGCAGGCATCTTTATCTAGCCCAGGTGATGCTGTGGACACTTCTGCCTGGGCTTTCCTTCCTTGGTCAGAAAATGGAGCGGGAGACACTGCAAAAGAGGAAGGATGTCAGACCTGTAAGGTAGGAGAGCATTTCCCCCATTGTGAAAGCCCTTGGGTCAGGGACTTGGGTTCAAAGTACCTTAGTCCCAGGAGTGAGTGATAAGAAGTGACACACTGGGCCTTGGCTGGGTGTGGTGCTGTAGCTTCAGCCCACTGGAGAGCTTTTAGGGCCCTCACAAGAAGTCCCAAAGTGATCCTTGTGCTGCAGAACTAACAGTAACTTAATCCTCAGAGCTGCAGTGCTGTGGGCTTGTCCACATCGTGGGGTTTGTGGCCAGACTTCCCCTCTCAGGGTTGTTCTGCTTTTTGAGGGGATGAAACTCTTGTGACTGTTTTTAAGATTTCTCCCAAGTCACCCAGACCTTCTGAAAAGGCAAGACAAGAAGGGATAGACAGCATGAATGCTTCCTATAACTTGGCTGGTTGCTGGTGGGAGTAATCCCTTCCTGGCAGGGGCACATGAAGAAAAAGGGGAAGGAGTTGAGGTGAGGGAGGCAGCTCAGTCACACTTGCTCAGGTAGTGTGAACATTTTGAAGTACACATGCAGGCAAGGGTTTCCCAAAAGCCATTTTTGGTCATTTGGCCTGTGAGAAAATGAGAACAGGAAATAGAGACTGATAATTCAAGCCTAAGTGTAAACAGCAGGCAGTGTAAATGTAATTTACAAGGAGGGTTAAATTGAGTCTCTTCAACTGTACCTTGATAAGCCCAGGTACCCAGGCTGAAAGGTAATTCCAGGCATGGCTGAATCAGCAGAAGGATCCAGTGTTCTTATTCCAAGTCACTCCAGCTGAGCAACTTGTTGATCTTTATCAATAAAGGTACCTGCCTGCAGTGCTGGGGCTGCTCTGAGTCATGGGCTGACAAGCACCAAGCCTGGGTGGCTCTCCTGGAGGAAAGGAGGTGACTCTGGGTGGGCACATGGCAAAATCCCAAATCCCACCAGCTGGGGGGAAAGAGGGGCCAGCCAGGCCTCAGCTCCGTGTGCTCTTGGGCAAGGTGTGGCTTTCTCTGGCCCCTCAGGAGGTCCTTCCCCTTCCATCAAGGTGCCAAGGGAATTAAAACATGGCAACAGTGCCATTCCAGGTGTAAAAAACTGACGAATGTCTTTCCCCAAAAAGAGTTCTTTTATTTGAGCTTTGTTTCAGAGGAACAGTGCTCCTCTCTGTGTTCCTAAAACAGGCAGCTGGGTGTTGTGTGCCAGCAGGGCGTGGTGTGCCCTGGGGCTGGGGACACTGGGACAGCCCCCACTGGAGCCAGCCTGCTCCGTGGTGGCACTTGGAGCACGACTGCCCTTCCTGCCCTGGCTGTGCTGGCTCTGTCACTGCTTCTGTGCGAGGCCTGGGCCTCTGCTCTCTGTGCACAGCAGCTCACAAGAAAGGAAAGAATTGTTGCAAAAGCCAAAAACTGCAAAAACCAAAGGAACTGCGTCACTTCCCGGCACCTGCAGCTGGCAGGGCCCTTCCTGCCCGTGGCTCTTGGGGGTGAGAGCCACCCTGCTATGCTCCACAGCTCCCTCCTGCCTGTGGCTTGGGTGGGGGTTTTGTGCAATCCAGGCATTGCCTCGCTTTTGGGGAGCTTCCATCCAGCAGGTCAGGCATGCTGGGCTGGGGCAAGTGACAGCGCTGGCAGGCTGAGGTCACCAGTGGCCCTTGATTCGTGTGTTCCTCCACATGTGCCACAAAGTCCAGGACGATAAACCACAGGCTCACCCTGGCTCTGGGGCAAAGGTCTGCTTCCTTTGTGGCTTCAGGATGGGGAGAGCAGTCCCCTGTGCCACCTATGCTGGGACAGGGAGTGGGGGGACACACACAGGGGTGGCTCTCAGCTCCCCATTTCCTTGGCCCTTGTTCTTACCTGGTCCCAGCTGAGCCACACACAGCCCTCCCCCAGCTTTCATCACGGCCCCAAAAGCTGCAGTGCTGAGGGAGGGACAGGATGTCCCAGGCCTGTGGAGTCTCAGGGGTGCAGTACAGGGGTTGGTCACACACTGGCCATCCCCAGGAACAAAATGGAAGCAGCTCTGCCCCTCATCCTCCTTCCTGGCCCTGGCTCTCTGTAGGCACTGGAGGGACTGAGGGGCCTTTTTCCTCCCTCTCTCAAAGCCTGCTGATGTCAGCACTGGGCTCAGCAGCTTTATTGTGGGGAGACAGCACCAAGCTGTCACGTGGTCTCTGCCATTTCCTAAGAAACCAGCTTGAAAATGAAAAAGAAAGGAAAAAAAAAGAATAATAAAAGAACAATTAAAAAAAAAAGGAAAAAAATTAAAAAGGAAAGCAACAAGAAGGGAGAGCAGAGGACTAGAGAGCCTGACAGTAACCCAGGGCCACCACCACCACACAGCACACAGGGACAGATTACAGGGGAGCACTAAGGTTTAAAGCAAGTAGGAGGAATGGTCCTGTCCCCACCATGCCCCTAGTGCCATGGCAAAAGTGTCAATCCCACTGCCAATGCCACACAGGGAGGCCAGCCCTGGACCAGCAGCAGGAAACAGTGGGAATGAAGTTTCTCTCATTTGCTTGTAGTGAATAAAAACCAGGGGATGGCTTCTGTGACACAGCTCCTGGCCAAAGCAAAGTCCTTCTTCAGGGACCCCCAAAGCCCTACCTGGCTTGCAAACTTAAAAAAAACCCAACACAAACAAACCTCCAAGAAAAATAAAGCAAGGACAAGCTCTCTCCACTACGTCATTTTAATTGCATCGACACCCAGAAATAAACGTGCCAAGAGCCACCCAGCCAAGAGGCATCCTTCCATGGTGGGTCTTACTTTCACACTCCTTTCACTCAAAAAAAAAAAAAGAAAAAAAGAAAATAAAAGGAAAAAAAAAGGAAAAAATATATAATTATAATTGCACTGGTTGATGTACAAGCACAGTCTCTTCCCTTTTCACACACTGGTGGGTTCTGCTGGAACAGGAGGGTGAAGCCCCAGCGTGGCCACAGCAGCTCCCCAGGAAATGAAGAGTTGTACAAAACAGTATGAAGATTTTCTTACAAACTGCAGTGTTTACTGGTTGGTTTTTTGGATTTTTTTTTTGTATGTTTTCTTGTAAGTTTCAAAACTAGGTTTTGGGTCACTAATGGCCTGTATCTTTTATCTACAGTAAATTTAGCATAAATTTTTATTTTTAGGAATGTGTAAGGCATTTTGGTAAGTTAACTGTAAGGTCCAGGGTGAAGACTCATCAAACTGAAGTCCCTTCCTTTGAACTGTCCTCTTGCCCCTGGAGAACAAAAAAAGAAGTGGGTTACTCAGCTGGCCTCACCCTTATTCTCATGGCAGCTAAAGGCCCAAAGCATTTCACAGATGGGCCAGGTCCTTGACCAGCATCTCGTGTGGTCTCAGCCTTTCCCAAAAGCCACCCAAAAATGGTTTCTGGCAGCAAGGACCACCTTGCCTCCACTCTTAAACCCCTGCCTGCTGCACACTGCCCCAGGGCCTCCACCAGCACCAAGGGGAGGGACATGGCCACCACCAGTACCATTTCATGAAGCTGTTCTTTCAACTTCTTCACCATTTCTCTCTCTTTGGCCAGTTGGTCCTGGGAAACCTTCAGTAGCTCCTGTAGCTTGGTTGCTGCCTGGCCCAGGTCCTTTGTTAATTTTTTCTCTTTTTCAAGTCTTTCCTACATGGCAGTCAAAAGAAGGCACCTGCCTGAGCCTCCCTTTGCCACCTGGTGACCTTCCCCATTTCAAAACACCTCAGGTCTGCATCAAGCTGTCTCAGTGACCATAGGCCAGAGGAACACCCAGTTCCCACCTCAGCAGGGAGAACAGGCACCTCCAGAGCTCTCTCTGGCTCCCTGGAGATGCTGTGGGCCAGGACTGGATGGTTTCCCAGTGTGTGGAAAGCCCAGCCTGTGACTGTTTGCTCAGAGCAGCTCACTGATCTCAGCCTGCAGGGATGCAGTGGCCCTGCTGTCCTTCTGCCACACTGGAGCTCTCAGCCCTCTCCTGCAGGGTGACCATGGGATGGGCCTCACTCCCCAGTCCTCAGAAATGATCAATCATGCCCATAGTCCTGCTCACACGTGACTTTTGCTGTGGTGACACAGCCAGCTCACCTTGAGATGCTGGGCCTCCTCCTTGTCTGAAGCTGCTGCATGTTCAGCCAGTCTCAGCTTTTCCAGCTCTGCTTGCAAGCTGCGTGCCAAGCTCTGGGCCTGCAAAGGGACACACTCAGTGAGCACAGAAGCCAACAGTGCCAGCATCTCCCACACACCCAGCTCCAGCCACCCCGAGTGCCTGTGCATGTGTCCTGCTGAGGAGCTGGGTGCTGCAGACACACAGAGCATTGCTTCCAGCAGGGAGATGGCATTTCTCACTTGGAGCAGCAGGAAACCCAGCTCAAGCCCGTAACCCTCCAAGGAAAAAGCTGGCACAAGACATGGGGGGGTTGGGAGAGCTGAATTTGAGGGGCCAGTGATGCCACATGGCTTTAGCACAGCTGCTGTAAGAAGTCCTTCAGATGTGGGAGGGAACGTCTCACAGGGATGTCTGAGGTGTGGACAGTGATGGGGAAAAGCCTTCAGATTAATCCTTCAAATTAATTCTTGGGCTTCATTAGCAGCCAAGAAGGCTTTGCACACCCTGGTATCCTCTCACCCACACCCACCTCCTCCAGCTCCCGTGCCAGCTTTTGCCGCAGCATTTGCTCCTTCTCTGCCAGCGTTTCGTTCTGCTCCAGCTGGGTTTTCAACTGTGTTGAGAAGAGGGGAAAACACCCAGAAATAGCATTTAAAAAAGATTCAAGAAATGAGCTAGCAGGGACAAGAGAGCTGGGCTGGACACAAGAAATAAAACCAGAAGCTTTCCCCACAGCTCCAAAGGGCAATAGGTACAAGCATCCCCCCTCTCTGCAGGAAGATTGCTGATGGCAAGCCTGGGGCCTGGCTTAGCACTGCTCAGTTTTGCTTGCTCCTCAGGCAGCACCAGCTGGGATGTGGGATGAGAGGCATCCCATAGAGAAAATGTGCCTGGCAGACCCCCATGCCTGGGAGAAGGCTCCACAGCTAACAGGATTAAAGGAGAAAGAGCCCTGCCACTGGTGAGAGGTGTCAGCCATGAAGGGAACAGCTGCTGCTGATGCCCTCAGCCCAGCTGCAGCAGGATTTATGGAGCCTCTGTAACCCTAATCCTCCCTGGCAGGGAAGGGATCCTGGCACAGCACTGTCAGGGGTGTGTCCCCTTCCTCTGAGGAGACTCTGAGCCCCACAGGGCACTGTCACCATCCCCCAAAGCTTGCCAGAGGGCTCCCAAAGGGAACAGCCTGCTGAAAACCAACTGCTATGGGAAAGGACACATGGTCAATGCATTCCCAGCATCCAGGATTCCAACAGGGGGGTGCTGGGCTGGCTGCCCCCCAGCACAGGATGGGACACAACACAGCTGAGAGAGCCCTGAGCAGAGCTGTGTGCAGCTCTCCATGCGGTGAGAGACGGTGACACAGGACATGGGACATGGGTTAGGGTCAGACCCTGCCCAGGAGTGGCCTCAGCACCCTAACCTCGAGGGGTGCAGCCTCACTTGGCTCACATGGTGACCCCACCACTCCTCCCTCCTGTACTCAGCTGCTGCCTGACCTGAGGGATGAGCAGCAAGCCTGGCTCAGTGACACATCCCTGTGCCACAGCCTTCCCACGAGCCTACAGATAAAGCCTGCCAGATTTTTGGCTTGCACACCAGCTGGAATGCTTGAGAAACCACCTCAGTTTCTGCCAGAGCAGGACAGTGGTATCTGAGCTGGGCAGCTGCAGGCTCAACAGCTCCCAGGGGTGCAGAGCAAATGATTCTACCTGGATGGATGGATGGATGGATGGATGGATGGATGGATGGATGGATGGATGGATGGATGGATGGATGGATGGATGGATACCCAAACCCCTGCCCCAGGGTGGTGTTGTGGTGACCAGTGTCCAGCGGTGGGGCAGCTGGGTTTTTCTGCTACACACCAGCTTGAGCAAACCTTGCTGCTCTCCCTTCCCACCCCATCACAGGAGGAAAGACAAGCAAATAAAAATCTCCTCCTGGGTCCCAGCAAGCCCCTCTGAACATGTGGTCCCCAGCAGCACCAGGTGTGCCCATCAGAGGCTGTGATTTCCTGCCCTCCCTCAGCCCACAGGAAGGGCGCTGGCCCCAGAGCTGCTTTGCAGGCCAGCCCCAAGGACCCAGCAGGGCATTCCCAAAGTCCCTCCTTACCAGGGCCAGCTCCTTGCTCTGCTTCTGTGTTTCAGTCTTTGCTGCCTCCAGCTGCTCCTGGGACTCTGACAAGAGCAGCCTCAACTGCCAAAGAAAGGAAAAGAACCCAAACTCCTTTTATGCACTTGGTTTAGGAACTCTTTGGCCCAAGGAAGCTTTTTTATGATGCAACATCTTCCCAAAGAGGTCATGGTGTCATCACATGCTGACGTGCCTGCTCAAGCAAATACAGCCATGGGACAGGTCTGTCTCACCTGAGCCACAGAAACCACACAGGCCACCCAGGAGCAGCAGACAGCACCTCCACAGAGATCTGTGCTGTGTTCCTGACCCATCACCGTGCCCATGATTCTTGGCTTTAGGAGTCTACAACCCAGACTGGACCAACCACCTCCATCTGTTTTCCTCTTTCTTTGCAAAGCTGCAGATCCCTGGGGCACCTCCCAGATGCCCAGGGCACTCCTCAAATCCTCAAAACGTGCATGGATGGGGAGTCAGGGTCAGAAAAAGCCAAAGAAGGCAGCAGCCTCCACACTTACAGCTTCAACTTCTTTTGTGTAGTTCTGGCGCTCGGAGCTGGCTGTCTCCAAGTGATTTTCCAGTTGTGTTTCCAGAAGAGAGGTGTATTCCTTTAGCTGGAAAGAGAGGAAAGCAGGAGGGGGTTGATTGTGTGAGGTCCAACACATCCCAAACATCCTGTGGCTAAAGGCAAGTCAGGAGATGGGGCCTGAATCAACCCGTGCAGAAACCTCCCCTCCCCAAAAATCCTCACCTGATCTGTGCTCTGCAGATCTGCTTTCAACTTCTCCACCACACCTTCCAGGGATTTCAGCTGCAGGTGTGACTGAAGCAGAAAGGATCGGAGAAGGACACTGAGCACCTTTGGCTCAATCAAAAACTGGCTGCTATGTGATTCCCACCTTTCCCACTTCATCCTGTACCCATCCAAGGGGAGCTCCATGGAAGAGCTCTCCTTCCCAGGGAGGACAAGTCTAACACACACAGGCCATAAATGGTGGAGAAAGGCAACAGCTGTTGCCTGCAGCACTTCAGGTGGCTGCAGTCAGGTTTCAACACCCGAGAAACCATCATGAGACTCAGCACAAGCTTCCTGCTGAAAGCACTTTTTGGTCTGGAAGCAGCAATTTTCCAATGAGGTGGCATGGACTTGGTTATTAAGAGAGGCCAAGCTGCCAGAAAAAGCACTTAAACCCAGGCTGGTTTTTGAAGAGGACTCTGCAGAAATGTTTGGAAAGGAGGAATTCCTTTCCTCTCCACCGGGAGGCAGGATTGCTCTGGGAGCTGCCCTAGGCACCAGACATTCTTCCCATCAGGAACAGCACCAGCAGCCACGTCACTCTGTGCAATCCCACAGCAGCCCTCAGCAGTGCTGGCACTGCAGGAGCCAGCAGTGGGCTGAGAAATCAAACATCTCTTGTACAACAGCCTCCAGTGCTGGCACTGCAGGAGCCAGCAGTGGGCTGAGAAATCAAACATCTCTTGTACAACAGCCTCCCCCAGCTCCCTGCAGTCCCAGTTCACTCCAAAACCCCACGTGATGGATGGGGAGCAGCCAGACCATGGAAAACAGTTCAGTCTCAGTTCTGCATTCAGGAGGGAAGATTCTACATGAGGTGGGCTTTTTGTCAGCTGGCTTGGTGGCAGGAGGAGTAGATTTGGGGAGAAAAGGAAGCTCCTGTGTCTCAGTGTTCACAGCTGACAGAACACTGAGGGCTACCAACCAATTTACAGCCAACAGATCCCCTTCTCCTGGAAGTCCTGCTCCAGGAGCACCAAACCCAGCTGTGTCAGCAACACACACCTTTTGGAGCTCCTCTTCAGAGGCTGTGAGCTTTGCCTTCCACACCTGCTCCTCCTCCTCCACGCTCTTCTGCAGGTTTCGCAGCATCCCCTCCTGTGGGCAGAGCCTCAGCTGAGCCCAAAGCTCCTGCAGCCCCAGCAGGCTGAGCAGCCTAAGGGCTGGAAGCCTCAAAAGCCTCTCCAAGGATTTGGGCCAAACAACAGGGGACAGAATTAGAATCAGGTGGGGCTGGGGGCTCCTAATCCCCATTCTGGCTCAAGCAGCTCATCAGAGCCCTTGCTGTGTCTCATTCCATCACAACCAGCAAGGTTTCCAACACAATCAGGCTGAAGAAGAGCTCTAGAAATTCACCTTTATCCTGTTCCTCTGTCTCACTGACAAATACTCCACCACACAGCAGCTCCCCCAACACACCATGCCCACCCTGAGCTCATGGGCAGCCTGGGCTGACAGGAGACCTCTCCAGAGGGGTTTCCAGTGGGAAGCTAACACAGTGCAAAGGGCAGGAACTTACAGTCTCTGCGAGGATCGTTCTGTACTGCTCACACTCTGCCTGTAAAGTGCTTTGCGCTTCCTCTGCTTCTTTTAATTTAAGAGCTGAATCCTAAATGGAGAGGGAAAGGAAGAAGAGAGAGATGAAAAGAAGAAACATGTGACCCTCCAGCACACCCTCACCCCTCCACTTTCCAGCCATCACTTACTGGTGGCTCTGTTGTGATCATCTGCTGCTTTAGCACACCCACGGTCTTCTCCTTAAACTCCTGTAGCCACGTGTCATAGTCCTGAGTTTGGGAAAAAAGAGAACAAGAGAGAAGGAGGATGCTTAGACCTCTCTCCTTGCCATGAGGAGAGGCTCTGGGGAGGGCTGGGGACGCTGTCCCACCTGCTGTGAGGACACAGTGACTCCTGGCAGGGCAGAGAGCAGCGTCTGCTTGGTCCGCGTCTGGAGCGCGTCCAGCTGTTGGGCCAGCTCTTCCTGAAACAGGGACAAACTGCAATGGATGGAGCTCCTGGGCACTGCTGGCCGGGCTGACAACACTGGCCCTGCTTTTCTGTGCCTACAGGGCTGGGGAAACCAGCCAACACAGAAAACTGCTGGTGCTGGGAACCACTAGAGCATCACTTCCAGTTCAACCATGTCCCTGGTTCCCCAACCATGACCAGTACCAGGGATGCACAAGAAAAATCTTGGAGAAGCTTGCTGAAGAGTTGGACCAGCACTCTTCCTAAGCAGACAGGAAACCCAGGGCAGGCCTCCCTGGTGGCTTGGGAAGCTGAATGCCTCCCTTCCAACACCAGGGCAATGCCAGGCTCACCTTTGCTTTGGTAGCAGCAAGCAGCTTTTCCTCACACGCCTTCTCCACCGTGGTCAGCGCTTCCACTGCCTTCCAGTTCTTTTCCCGAAGGTCCTGTGGAGACACCACCCACAGAGGGCAATGAGCCACACAAAGCTGCTTGCTGGCACTGCAGGGGATTTATTTCCAAGCCACTGCTTAGGGAACTGGGCTTTGGTCAGGAGTCTGTCCATAAGCATTCCTTTCTCCCCAGTCTTTCCAGTGGCTCCACACACCCCATTGCTCTGGCAGTGCCCTGGATGGGACAGGAGCTGCAGAAGCAAGCTCAGGATGCCTGCAGGGGACACAGGCCAAGTGCAGGGATGCAAGGTGGTCTCCACAAAAGTGACACCACCTTGCAGTAGAGGGATAAGGAGCAGAGGAGCAGGAAAGTGTGAAGGAGCCTCCTCAGAGATTGCCTTGGCCCTACCAGGGTAGGAGCTCTCTGGCTTAGCAGGTCCTAAACCTTGCAGGAGAGCAAGGGACTGACATGTCACCTCAGACTGCCCACCAGGGGTATTCCTGCTCTCTGGCAGATGAGGCAAGGCCTCCAGGGCTCCAAGGGGCTGGAAGAGCCTCTGGCCACACCCTGGAGCCATCAGTAGGTGACCACGATGAGCTGTCTGTCATTCACTCACGTTGTTTTTCACCTTCTGTTGCTCCACTGCCTCCCGCAGCTGTGTGGCTTCCCTTTCCAAGGCTGAGAGCTGGTCTGTCTTCTCCTGGAGTCTGGAAGGGCAGGATGCAGGAGTGAGCCTGAGCAGTCACCCCCCTCACGGGCAGCAAGCTCCCGAGATGGAGACACAGCCCTTCCTATCCTGGTCTGCTCTGGCATCTACACACAGCAGGAGGAAGAGGGAGCAGGACTAAAAACCACAGCCATGGCAATACTGGAGTGGGATCTGGTTTTCTACCCCCTTACCAGCAAGAAAATGCAATCACTTAACATGCTGGCTGTACACACACAAAAAGAGGAAGAAGCAACCTGATGCAAAGGCCAGGAATCCTGGCTTGCACCACTGGGGCTGCTCCTATCTGTGGCTCATTAGGCTGAGAGAGCCCACAGCTCTGCATTTTGAAAGTATCATCCCACTGTCTTGAGTAACCCTAAATCAGGGCTGCCAACCAGAGAGCAGACAGCTGCAGGTTCCCTCCACACCCTCAGATCCCCCATGTGCCCTGAAGGGACCCTCAGCTTGAGCAAACCAAGGTCCTTGAGAAGAACTACACACATCTCCTGGGGTCTCAGGACAACTCAACAGCTGCCTTCTTTAGAGGGATGCTGGATGCTTGCTGGCAATGGGGGCATCTGAGAAATCCTCCCCCCATGCAGAGCCTTCTTGGAGGTGCCCAGCACATGGACAAGGAATAACAGGCAGGACTCATGACATGGGAAACTCCAGTTAAACGCCAGGAAACGTTTCTGTGCTAGGGGGTGGGGGAAGAGGTTATCAAACACTGGAACGGGAACCCAGAGTGGTGATGAATCTCCATCCCTGGAGATACCTGGGAACATCTTTAAAAATCTTCCTCTGGTTGGCCCAGCCTTCAGCAGGGACTTGCACCAGAGACATCCCACACCCAGCACCAACACCAGCAGAACCTCCTGTTCTGTAGGAGTGGTCAGACTCCATGTGCCTGCCAGCAATTCAGTCCTGCTTCAGAATGGACTGGCTGTTACATGGGGCCAGCACCAGAGCTAATTAATATTTTAATTGAAAATAAAGCCCCAAGCTTCCCTGGAAGGCAGGAAGCCCTCAGCCACAGGCTCAGTGCCCAAGGAAGCCTGGGACACATGGACAGCAAGCTGGAAGTGCCACTACTAGATGTGCACCTGGACCCACCTGGACTGCAGCTGCTTCATTTCTGCTTCATTGGCTGCCTGGAAGAGAGAAAGCACTTTGATGACCTGCCCCAGGGATGTGACACAGGTCAGCCCTTTCTGTGGCATCCCAGAGAGGATGCCAGAGCAAAGACAACTCAGGGATTGTGTAAGCAGTGTCACCCACTCCCCTCCTCCCACCCCAATTAAACGAGCACACAACCTGCAGGTCTCTGTCTTTTTCTGCCTCCCGCATCTGGCCTGCCTCCAGCAGAGCTTCAATGGACTTGATCCTCTCCAGAAGCTTTGCATTCTCTGAGCTGGCATCCTGCAGCTTCCCTTTCACACTGTCCAACTCCAGCAGCTTACTTTTAACCTCTGCCTCGGAGCTCAGCAGCTTGGCCTGCAGCTCTGTTGGAGGGAAGCGTGACAAACACAGTAGGGCAGGTGCAAACAAACCTGGACACTCCCCACCCTGCTCTGCCCACGCAGGATCTTAGCCAAAGAAGCCTTTCTTGGCCAAGGATGCTTTGGGGAGGCACAGAAAGGGCAGGCAGGGATGCAGGCCAGCACAGGAGAGGGACAGAACCACGGACCAGCCCATGTCTCGCTCACACCAACACCAGGCAGCCTAACTCATCCCTGGATCTATCTCCTGCCCCAAGTGGTTCCTCCAAGCTCTCAAAGTCTCCAGTCTGCCCTACAGCCCTGCCCATGCTGATCCCAGTTCCTCACCAGCAATGCTCTGCTGCTGCCCTTTGGTCTTTTCTGCATCTGCCAAGAGGCTCTTGTAGCTGCTCTGGGTTTTGCGGAGCTCGTCGCTGACCTCATCCAGCCTCTTCTGCAGCATCACCTCTGCCTCCCGTTGGTAAGCCTGCAGGGCAGGAAGAGAAGGTTTCCTGGAGTGTGACAGACACCCCAGCCAGTTTGAAGTAAAGCTTCATGTGTCACATAATCTTATTTTTAAGCTGTGTTTTGGGGGATTTAAGTCATCTTCCCACCACGCTCCCCCTGCGCATGGAGCACCCTGCGTTGTGCTCACATTTCATCCCATGCCAGCCCTCACATTGGGAAGCAGACAATACCCAAATGTCTCAGTCCTGAGCCAATTCCATGGCCAACCTCTCCTCTGGAGAGCTCTGAAAAACCTCCCAGAGCCCCGGTTCAAACCGCCCCAGCCCAGCAGGGAGAGGTGCTGGCACAGGGCTTTGCAGAGCACAGACACCCAACCACACTTCCACAGGAGGAGGAACTGTCTGTGCCATTTGGGCCAGGGAATACTTTTTATTTTCCATCATGGAAAGCAGCAAGGAAGAGGCTGGCAAGGGCAGGAGTTTTGAGAGGGAAGGCAAAGGGAGAAGGATGAGTTGCAGCTTTACAGGTACAAGTGGCACTCTTGCAGAGGAAGAAAAATCACTTTGCATGGAGGGGACAGGAAAAGGTAAACCAGCAGGCCTGTCTCTGTCCAAGGGATGCTTTCAGCACCACCAGGAAAGCAGAGCTGCTCTGGTTTTTGAGGATTTGACTCAGCTCAGAGCTCCATGTGTTACTGTGGAACACATTCTCCCTAGCACCTTAAGCACATCCCTGACTTAAGAGTGAGCTAGTGTGATTTATTTAATCAGCATTAACGTGTGCAGTGAGCTGACATCCCTGGAGTTCTCCCAAAAGTATGCCTAGGAGCTCCTGCTTTGAGCAGAGAAGCAGCTCCTGCCTTCATACCAGCTGTGACCTCACATCACCCTCCTCAGCTGCAAAAGCAGCAGGAGCCAAATGCAGCCCACCAAAATGAGAGCCACATCTTCAGGCACACAAAAAATTAAGAGCAAGGATATGGAAGTTCCCCTTCCTCTAGGAACTCCTCTACAAAACTATTTTGGCACGTGCAGATAAAGGTCTCTTCCACCACAGCCCCTTCTTGAAGAGGCCAGAGCAATTCAGAGACATCCCTCACCCTGTCTGCTACACAGGGATTAATGCTCCCAGCAGACAGCTTAGCAACATCCCAGCAGGATCCCAGCAGGAGCACTGTCAACATCCCAAGGAGATGCTCTTCCCTGTGGGAGCACAGCCTGCCAGCAACACACCTCTGTATGCTCACAGGCTCTGCTGGGGAGGTGTCCTTTCAACACCCCTAAAAACCCCCAAACCCAGCCACTCCCTGCTGGCAACTAAAAAAGCCACAAGCTCCATCTCCTCCACCAGGGAGAGGGAGATGGTTTTAAGCCACAAGCTCAAAACATCTGAGTTTGAGAGAGAGAGCACCTGCAGAAGAATGGCCTCAACCAGGGCATGCTGCTCCCTGGGCTCTGACAGTGATGTTACACAAGGGCCACAGGGAATGTGACAAGCTAATGGGGGGCAGAGCAACTGGGAAGCCTGCCAGGCAGCTTCCTTCCCAACCATGGACATTTCTGTCCTTCCCAGCCCTTCCCATGGCCAAGTGCATGGATCCATTCAGCCACCCAGCCCTGCAAGGGGAGAGGGTTTGCCAGGGCCTGCCTGACCTGCAGCTGCTCGATTTGCTTCTCCGAGGCCGTCGCTTTGATCTCCCAGCTCTTCCTCTGCTGCTCCTCTTGCTGCAGCACCTCTGACTTCTCAGACAGCTCTTTCATCAGCTTGCTGCACTCCTGCCTCAACTTGGCCAGCTCAGCATTTTGCCTGCAGCAACAGAAGCAGGGTTATTTCAGCCCACAGGCCAGCCAAGCCTCCCTGGTGTTGGTCGGGGGAAACACATCCTCCCGTGGGCCTGATACAGGACTTGAAATGGTGAACTTTGTTTGCCTGTTTCTAGGACACTCCTGGTCCTTCAGGGAGGGGGTGGAAAGAGCCAACAAATCACTTTTAAAAAGCCCTGTTTCAGTCACAGGAGACATTCCTTTCTTATGAAGTAGAGGACACATGGATCTGTGTTCCCAGACACAAGAGGAAGCACTACAGCTGGAGTCCACTCTGTAATTATCTGCCTGCTGTTAATCACCAGTCATTTCAGACTGTCTATAAAAAGGAGTGTGAAATTCTTCTACCTAGCTCCTATTTGTCCTGTTCTCTGTAGCATCACTCCCATCAATGAGCTGGCAGCATTTCTTCTCAAGTTTGAGAGTATCAGCTCCCCTATGGGGGAAAAACACCACAGTGCCTTCTGATGCCTTCTCCCCCCTCCACTGCCTGTTGGATCTGGCATCAGCACAGGTGACCCCAAAGGAGAGAGGGATTCCCTGCCCTTTCACTTGGGAAGAACACCCTTGTTTCTCCTAGTGCACCCTCAAGAGCCATGTGGCAAAGCTCTTCCTCCCTCATTCCCTCCTCCACCTCCAGCTAGTTGGGGTGTCTGCAGGAGTACCTTTGGGAAAGGGGGTGGCCAAGCCAAGGTCTGCCAGAGGGCAGCCCCAGGCTCTGCCCCTCCTCCCAGCCTTACTTGCTTTCCATCTGGCTGGTGGCCTGGTTGAGGGCATCCCTGAGGATGGAGTTCTCCTGCTGCAGGCGAGCCAGCTGCGTGTTGGGGCCATTCTCCAGCTGTTCCTGCAGGGTCCGGATCTAGAGGAGCCCAACAGGGGTTAATGCCACCACCAGCCCTTCTGCTGCCCCTGTCAAAGCCCAGGAGATGAGCAGGAGGGACTGGCAATGCAGGGAAGTGTGTGCTGATGCTGACAGCCCTCAGGGGTGCGACATCCCATGAAGATGCTCCAACGTGCCTCTTCTCCAAAGAGGTTTGGAGTGGCTTTAAGGGATTGGGGGGGTATTTAGGGAGTGTGGGGGGTACCAAGTGGCTCTTAGAGGGGTGTGGGGGGACCTGAAGGGGTTTGGGAAGGGATCTGAGGGAGTTTAAGGGGCGTTTAGGGGGGGCCTTAAAGGGGTTTTGGGGGAAATTCGGCACCATGGCCCAGAAGCACCGCGGGCTCCTGCCCCTTCCTGAGGCTCTCGCCCCCTCGCACAGCTCAGCCTTCTCCAGAATGTCACACAGGTGCCACCAGCAGCCACCTGGCAGAGGAAGGAGGCAAGTGCAGGGCTCACTCTAGAGCTCACCTTGCCCTGGAGCTGCTGGGTCTCGCTGACATGGTCCTGGTAGCTGGCCTGCATCCGTGCCTGCACGGCCACGATCTCCCGCTCGCGGGCCAGCAGCTGCTCCTTCAGCCTGCCCTCCACGGCCCCCGCCTTGGCCCGCTCGGCTGCCAGCTCCTTCCAGGAAAGGAGGCTCCCAGTTAGTCCTCAGAGCACAGGTCTCCCCATTTGAAGAGGATGTGGCCTCCTAGCTCAGCAGACTACAAAGTTTAGCCCTTTTGTTGCTGCCCCCATGCCCAGGTACATTTAGCACTTACATTTCCTCCTGCATTTTGTTTTGGGCTCTGTGGCCACTGGATGCCACTGTTGTTCCATGTTGGGCCAGCTAAGAGAAAGGAGTAAGACAGCCTGGAATTTTATTTTCCTCCCCCAGGATAAATAACATCACACAACGTTCGGGGCAAAGAAGAAAAATTAAGCAGATGGACTTGACAGCCACAAGTTCAGTGTGGCAGGGATCTGTTCTGCCTTCAACATCCAAAAAGAGGTGGGGGCAGGGGGCTGAGTCAGGGAAGGGCACTGTAAATAGGATTACAAAGGCACCATCTCAGCTCAGGGGAGCTGAAATGAGGGAGGATTTGCTTTTCTCCCTGAAGGAGAAGAAAGCTGCAATCTCCCACAGAAAGGGTTTTCCACTGCTTCTCCCATGGCTGCCAATGGGCACTACCCTGAGGTTCTTTGGGCTGGCACCTCCCCAGACTGGAGCAGCCCCAACAGAGGAGGGCAGGGGGGGAGATCTCCTCTGCTTTTTGGGAAGAAAACAGCCAACAGGTGAAGGGTCCAAAGAGCCCCATCAGGGGGCTGAGATGTGGGGAGCAGGAGGCACGTGGAGAGCCACCATGAGCAGAGGCCACAGCAGGGATGGCAGGAGGGGCACCCAGGGCTTACCTTGCTCAGCTCCCGCAGTTTGTTCCTGGCAGCAGCTGCATCCTCCTGCTCAGCTGAGAGCTGCTTCTCCTTCTCCTCCAGCTGCCGCTTCAGGACAGCTACAGGGTCACCCTTCTGCGTGGCCTGCCAGCATGGGGTGGCACATCAGTGGGGACCAACACCTTCAGAGCCATCCCCCCACCCCACACACACAGGGGACATCCTGCCCTCTGCTCCAGCGGAAAATTCAGCTCCCTTCTCCCAGACACCCTCAGGGCCTCAGCCTCAGCCTGCCTGAAAATAGGGTGCTTCCCGTGCCCCTGCACTTCCTGAGGCTCAGCAGAGCCCTACCGTGTGCCAGGTGTCCTGGATGATTCCTGCTTTCTCCGTCAGGATCTCGATGAGCTGCTGGGCCTCCCCCTCACTGAACACCATGCTGCTGACTGTGGACACCAGTGTCTTGTAGGGCAGGTACAGGGCCCCATCTGAATCTGCAGGAGCTGGGGAGGAGAGAGGAGAGATTGGGACTTCTGGGGACAACAGCAAAAATATTGTATCATCTCAGCAGGCTTCAAGCCCACAGCTGCCATCTCAAACAGTCATCCAACCCAGATTTCCAGTCACATTTGGTATCTGTGAGTGAGAACAGTAAGAAAAGCACTGGAGATGGCACCACACACATGCTCCTTGAGTCACCTGTCACCTCTTCCTGGCTCAACAACTGGTCCCAGCACCTGCCATCATCCTTTACCAAACTGAGAGACTCTCACCAGAAGCTGGGAGTGCTTTGCCAGTGCCAGGGGGCTCAGACATGTCAGGCATCAGAAGCTGGACCACACCAAAATACAACCTTGCTGAAGGATGTCACTCCATGCATCCTTCACAGTGGTGCCAGTGACAGCAAGGTCATCTCCCACCTTTCACCTGCCAAGCCTGTTCCAGCTCTTTGCTAAGGGAGCAACATGACTCCAACCCTTCCCCTGCTAACCTGGGAAAGCCAAGGAGCACCAGGGACCATGATGCTGTTGTAGGACCTTAGTGCACATGGTCACAATACACAGAGGCAGTGGTTTAGGGGTTCCTGCATGTATATGTGGCCCTGTGGGCTCCTCTTCCTAGAAAACCACAGAAGGAAAAGCAGTCTGGAGTCCAGTAGCTCCAGAGTCCCTGAAGTCATTAACACCAGAGTCTCTTGAATACAAAGCTTTGGACGCCCCAGACAGCAAGGTTCAAAGAAGAAGGAGGAGGAGGAGGAGGAGGAGGTGCTGCAGGTATTGGAGCAGAGATTCTCCTCTAGAGAATGGACCCCATGCTGGACAAGGTTCCTCCGAAAGGACCATGGAAGGCCCCACACTGGAGCAGGGGAAAGGTGTGAGGAGGAAAGAGCTGGCAGAGGGTGGCTGTAACAAACTGACCATGCTCCCCATCCTCCTGCACCACTCAGGGATGGGAGGTAGAGGAGTCAGGAGGGAAGGAGTGAAGTTGAGCCTGGCAATAAGCACAGGAGGTGGTGGGGAAGGCATTGTTTTCACTTTAAAAAAATCTCTGTTTCTCATCTATTTTACTGAGGAATGAATTAGTTTTCCCCAGGTTGAGTCTGTCTGGCCAGTGACAGTAACTGAGTGATCCCTGGTAGATCCATCTGGAACAGCAGTGCCAAGCCCTGGCAGCAGCCGTGTCTGTGTCCCCAGCCACAGCCACTTCCCAGCAGTGCAGCCAGAGCAGCTCCACCCCCGTGTGCCACCAGGGCCCGAGGCTTGGCTCACACTTTACTCATGCTAGCAAGTGCAGGGCTGCAGGACAGCACATGGCATCCCCTGGCTCAGCCCTGCTGCTGCAGGGACACACCACGTGGAGTTCCGCCCCTCTCCTGGTGGAGTCGCAGGAGAAAAACACCCCAAGCCACTCCTGTCAGGTTTGCCATCTGTTTCAGTGCTTAGGATGTGTCCTTGAGCACTCTGAACACCCATTTTTATCTGCCACAGAATAATTTGTTCCTTTGCATTTGATGAGGAGAGATCGCAGCTGCTGAAAACACGTTGGTCAAACTGCAGTTGGCTTCATGGCACAAATCTACCCAGAACTTTCCTTTGCAAAATCCCACATCACTCTTCACTTTCAGGACATGCAGGACTGGCACTTCATACCCAAGGGAATCTAAGTTTGGAGCACCCAAAAACCTCCCAACTTAACAAATGCTAAAAAGTCATCTCCCAGCCACATTCCCTCAGCCGTTACAGCTTGGATTTAGGAATTTAGGGCTTGGATTTGTGTGTTTTTCACATGGGTGCACACAACAAACCAGTCACCTCCAGTTTCCCCAAGCCCACCACCCCTGCAATACCCTCCAGGAGCAGCTTCTCCAGTCATTCCAAACCCCATCACCGTGTGGAGATTTAGTAAAATCCTTCCCTCAGAAGAGCAGATTCAAGGGGTTTAACCCCTCTTTGAAACCCAGCAGCTGCAAATGCCCTGCTGAGTAGCAGGCCCTCTTCCAAAATGTGGGTGTGGAAACTGCCAGGCTGCACAGCAGGTTTGGATGTGCTGCAGAAGGGCAGCAAGAAGGGATGTCTTTTAGTTTGGTGGGTTGTTTGGTTTTTTTGGTAAAGAAAGAAAGAAATCTATGCACATCACATGAATTCTTTGAGAACATCTGAGAGGCTTCTGCCATGTGTCCACATGGGAACCCTTCCACAGGTCTGAAAGCACTCACATTTTTAGTGTCTGTAATTATCACTTAACCAAAAATAAATCCCAAACTGTTCCCAGTGGTAAAATGAGAGGCCAGAATCCACCAAGAGATCTGATTTTCCCCTCCCTACACCTTTTTTATACTCTGCAGAGTTCAGGACCACCTGATCTTTTCCATCTCTAAGTCAATCAAGTAAGGCACGACTTATGATGGTTAAGTTTTCCCTTCCCTGTGAGACACCCAAAGTCACTTCCCTCTAATTTCTCTACAATCAATCCCCTGCAGTCTGAAACTCCATCAATCCTCTCTGCTTGAAGAATCCTTCTTCACCTCCACCAAAGGAGGAGGAAACGCTAGCAGTGACCAAGTGTGGGAGAGCTCCTCTGTGCTTTTTAACAGTCAGGGTTCTATGGGGAAAACACCTCATCCTGCCCTTCCAACCAGATGTGCAGCACCTTGGCAGCTGTCCCTCTCCCAGGACAGGGACATGCAGCTCTCATTCACTCCCATCTGCAGAGCCCACAACACAGAGCCCAGAGGAACCTGTCACTCTCCAACACCCGTGTGCTGGAGCAGAGGGATACAGGCAGAGGAATTTGGCCTCACCTGGCTCGCTCTTCTTCTTGGATGCAGCCTTCTTCTTGGCAGGTCCATCATGCTTCTGGTCCTCCTGGGCTGGGGGAGCCTCGCTTTTCTTGACAGCGACAGAGCTGATGACAGGAGCACTTTGCTGGGTGCCAACTGGGGGCACTGCCACAACAGGCACCTCCTTGGGGGCCACCTCCCGCATGGGAGAACTTTTGGGGATGCTGACAGGGGGCGGAGCCAGCACCGGGCTAGGAGCAGGCTCCACCTTTGCCACCTTCTTCTCCTTCTTCCTCTTCTCCTTAGGTGATGGGACGGGTTTCTCCTTTTCCTGGGGGACAACAGCCACTGCTGCAATTGGAGTCTCGACTGCTACAGGCTCGGGCACCCCAGCAGGCTCGGGGAGCACCTCCTTGGGAGGGTCCGTCACTTCCTGAGTAAGCTGCTGCTCTGGGATCTTTCCATTCGGTTTCTCTTCCTTTTTCTTCGCTTTTCCCTTTTTCTCAACCGGTTTCTCTTTCTTCTTTTTCTCTAATTTCTGCTGCTGGCTCTTCTCAAGCTCCTTGCGTTGCTTGGCCAAGGCTTCCTCGTAAGATGTCTCCTTCATGGAGAAGGTGGACACCAGGAAGATCCCGATGGCTGAGATCACCATGAAGCCTCCAAAGACCATAACACCCAGCGTCTGAGGGTCGTACACATCCATCCTGCCTCGCTCCTCTGTGCCTGCAAGACACCAGGACAACAGTTAGGGGCAGCAGGGGAGGAAAGAAATGCAATGGTTTTCCTGAGAAGGATCCTCACACGGGCATCTGTGCCTTCCACTGGGAAGAGGAGCACTCCAGGTTCACATGGCTCAGCCTGACCTGCCTGCACACCCCTGAATTTGTGCTCCTCTGCTACACTGCCCACGCACAGCGGTCCAGTTGTACATCAGTGACTAAATTTCATCTCCAGAAGAACCAAAGAGAAGGAAATAAAACCAGGGATGGAGTCAGAGACAGCCACGAGCCTCATTCTATGTCCAGTGGCTTTGTACAACCCTAAGCCATACCTGCAGCACTAAGAGAGCCCACTTTCAGACTGCTGGGAGCAGGTTGGCCAAAATCTGGGCTTTCCCTGGAGCACCTGGCTTTTTCACTGCCCCCAGATACATATCCAGGTGTTATCTTTGGGATAAAATATCCCCCTGGGAGGAGAAAGCTTTGCAGCAGCCCTTCCCTCTTCCCTTTCCCTGCTGAGCAGCAGCAGAGACCACACTGCCTGCTCTGAGCTCTGGCCAGCAGGGCTGAGCCACACGTGGGGAAAGATGCTGCTATCTCCACTCCTCCTAATGGCTACTTGAACCTATCCTGGTTTCAAATCCAATTTTTGCTGGCCCATCCACGTGTTTCATCCACCAGGGCATCACTTCCATGTGGCTCTGAGGTGGCTCCCCGCCCCCAGATGCTGCTGTCAGGCAGGTAATGTGGGAAGGGACATTTTCCAGCAGTTGCCATGGCTGTGGTTCCTCATCACTGTTACTCAAAACAGAACAAGCAAAATGCAGGAAGTCCTCAGCTACCAGGAGCTCTCATCCCCACAATTAACTGCTGACATTATCAAATTTCCTCTTTAAGGGGGTGTAGGTCAAGGAGGGAGGGAGGGAGGGACGGGCTGGAAGGGGAGGAGGCAAAAATAAGACTAAAACTAAGGAGATCAGCATCTTTTCAAACCTCAGTGCTTGCAGGGAGACATCTCAGAGGCCCTTCCTTTCTAAGAGCTGGAGCAGCAAACTTGAACCTGCGGCTCAAAGATGCTCGAGGTGGGGACAGTGCAGTGCAAACTCATCTCCAGCACCCAAGCAGGGGGTGCAGAGTTGGCAGGAGCTGCAACCTCCCACTGGAGATAC
The DNA here is from genome assembly GCF_037042795.1 of Molothrus aeneus. Classification (NCBI taxonomy): domain Eukaryota; kingdom Metazoa; phylum Chordata; class Aves; order Passeriformes; family Icteridae; genus Molothrus; species Molothrus aeneus. The sequence goes on from NC_089648.1 coordinate 10,362,695, forward strand.
CCAATCTGCCTGGGAAAGGATGTTCTAACCAGCTCTCCCTGCCCACCTCTCCAAGGTAAAGCAGCAGAGAGAGAAGCTGGCAGGCAGGAGGGCTCTCCATGCCAGCTGGAACCAGCCAGCCCTGTCAGGGCCAATTTTCTACCCCAGGGCACTGCTGGAGATCCCAGCTGATACTGCAGGCATCCCTCATTACTATTTCACATCTACCCTGGCCATTTGGCACTTGAACAGCCTCAGCCCGCTCTGTCCCAGCACATCTGGTGCCAAGCCATTACCTCCTGACTAAGGAGCATTGCTTTGGGATGTCCCAACTAGGACAGACAGGTAATTCCTAACCACAGTGTGAAAAGGACTGGAATTCCTCTCCCTGACAGTAAATAAAAAGCAGGGCTGGAGAACACATACCCTCAGTCTTGGGCTGGGTATAGGGCTATACCAAAGCACCCAGGAACTGTTTTAGGGCCAGAACAACGTGACCTACATTCCTCACCCAGCAACCCCCAACCTATTTGTAAAAATAAGCCCTTCCTGATCTCACAGCATCACAGTTTCAAATCTAGATAAAAATCCACTGCTCCACCTTGGGGCAAGGGCTTCCCCAAGTGCTGATAAACACACTCCAACCCCACCAGCTGGTACTGCCACCCTCCAAAGCAGCTTGATGGAGCCCACAGGGGATGGGAATGGGGCAAGAAATCCTAAGCTCCACTAGGGAGGATGGATGAGAGGACAGGGGTGGTGAGGTGGGTGAGATGGCAGCGCTGGATGTGGCATCATGGCACCAGAGCCCTGTGCCTGCCCATCCTTACCCCACAGGACTGTCCCCAAAGTCCTTCCAGAGCCCCATACCCTCTGTCCCTTGCAGAGAGCCTCACCCAGCTCCATGGGCTGCAGTAAAAGCTGCCTGTACCTTGCCTCCTGCTCTAAAGCCAGGCTGAGATAAGGATGTAAATGAGCACTAAAGTCCTTCCTATCACACAAAAGCACCCCAGCAACCCCCTCCAGACCAAAAACAACACAGGAACAATGCAGCTGACAGCACCGAGGAGCTGTGGACCTGCAAAAGAGCCCTGGCAGCTGCCAGAGCTCCTGAGAGCAGCCGAGATGCTCAGAGGGGCCATCCAAGCTCCCACTGCTCGAGCAGGGGAACCCCCCCATGCTGTTCCTGAGGACAGATGTGCCAGCAGAAGATCCACAGGAAGGAGAGAGAGGTGCCAGCCAGGAAATGATCCCTGCCAGCAGCAAACCTTGCTGCTGTCCCAGCGCTCCTGCCCCGCAGCCCCGAGGGAGGAGCGAGTTCTACCTGTAGGGCTCCTCCTGTGGTTGGGACTTGGCATGGCCAGCCGAGCAACTTGTTCAGGGAAGAGCCCATCTCTTCCAACGGGGCACAGACAGGCTTAAACCAAGCCAGGCTGGCCTTGGCATTTGGGGGATAAGGAAAAATCTTCCTGCTGGAACTTCCTGGTGCAGAGATGCCAGAAGCATTTATGCCATGGTGTTAGCAGCCAGGAGAGAAGCTCTGCTTTGACATTCCCTGGCCTTGCCACCTTTGCCCTTCCAAGGGCTGGAAGTTTGCTCCTGGATTTGCAGAGCAAGACACCATGCCCCTCACAAGCACGTGTTCCCCTCTGTGCTTCCCACCTGGACAAAGTCTTAGCCAGGACACGGCAAAATGGGGCACCAAAGGTAGTCTCACATGTTCAGCCTGACAGCCACGCTTTGGAGAGGCTCAAAGACTTCAGGATCCTCCCTCCTGTAGCTCCTGGTCCTTCACAGGGCATCACTCCTGTGATGGCATTGTTCCACCTGGCTGGGAGAGAGCTGTGTGCCCAAAAAGTGAGTGGACACCAGCAGTCATGGACTCCATGCTCAAAATATCAAGTTCACATCCAACACTGAGCATATTTACTTCCACGACTTTTCTGAAGTATCCTCCCCTCCTCTCCCAGCCAGAACAGCAGAAATCATCTAATATCTCTATACACAAACTCCTTCCCCAAAACAGCTGCTCCAGGTAAAGCCTTTCCCCACATCAGAACAGGAATACAGTGAACAACTTCACTTGGTGTTCACTTGGCCTTCTCATGTAGAGGAGCTGGCTGAAATGCTGTGCTCTGACTCTTCCACTCCTGTGGCTTTTTCCTGTTATCCATCAAGCTTCCCAAAATCCCAGATAACAGCCCAAGAGACCTGACCTCCCTCACCCCCCTGCACATGCAGCCACCTCTGTTTGACCTGAGCCAAAGTCCAACTCTGCCCTAAGGAAGCAGAACCAGAAAAGCACTCAGCCCTGCTGGTTTTTCAGCACTAAACAATTTCCAGGATGAACCAGCCCACAGACATGTGACACAACAGCACCAGGGCCGTGCTCAGTGTCTTGTGGTCACATTTGTCACTGACAGCTGTGTCAAAAACCAGGCTGGAACCGTGCCACCTGCTCAGCCTGTCCTTCCCTCTGTGACCATACATGAAATCCATGGGAATTCAGCATCTTTATGACCCAACCCTCCACCCACCCTCATTTAAATCACCCAGGCCACACAACAGGTGGGCAGGAGCAATGGAAGAGTCAGGTTGTGCAGTAACTACAGAGATCTTATTTCTTCCCACAGCCAAAGGAAAACACACATTATCTCCTCCTGGTGTCGACAGGTGCTGCAGACAGGAAAAGATGCTCCTGGCCAGCAGGACACTGACCCCCTGCACCCTAAGGCTTCCACTTTGCCATGGTGTGAAGGTGGCATCTCAGTTTAGAGCAAGGCAGCAGGGGTGATGAGGGGCCAGAGAGAGAACTGGGTTCACACAGACAGGCTCTGCATAACCCACAGCAATGCCTGCCAGCGAAGCTCCTGCAGCATCCCTTCCTCTACATATCCTAGCAGCTAAAAAAAAAAAGGAGGGAAAGGGCAAGGACGAGGGAACTGGGAGGCCAGTTCAGCAACAGCACTGCCAGCAGATAAAAAAACAATCACCAGATACCTCTCCTGGAGTTTTTTCTCTCAACCCTGTTGCAATAGAGACAAAAATTAAAAACAAACGAGAAAAGCCTGCACGCCGTGAGCAGATCCTGCCCACGTTGCCAGCAGCCTCTGTTTAAGTACATTTTCTGTGTAAGTGACTGTGCACTTCCAGCCTCCCAGCAGCATGTGCTACTCCACACAGCAACTCCAGATCAGCCCATCATCAACAGTTACAGCTCGGCTTAATTGAACGTGTCTTAGTGCTCCATTAGCTCTGGCAGCAGCAGCCAGCTGGCTTGTACTTGCCAGCAGTGCTGCCAGCTCCCTTCCTCAGCCCAGGAGTGAGAAAATAGGCAGAAAATACATGTGTATATAGGAGAAGAGTGTAACAGCACCACAACACAGCTGCAGCTTGACTAAACTCTGCAGCGGCTATTAGAAATTCTCTCTCCCCTCCCTGGCCCGAAGAGGCATTTCACCGCCGGTCCTCATCCAGCTCCTCTCTGGGGCTCACATCCCAGGCAACCTCGACTCCTTGCAGCCCTTTCCCGCCGGTGCAGGGCTTCGACGAAGGTGAGAGCTGGCACTCCGGGCGCGGACGCTTCTCCATGCCCTCAGCCACGTGTGCAGCACACGCTCTTCCGCTGGAGCGCGTCCCCGGCGGGGCGAGGAGAGGAGCGGGGCAGCCGCGCGGGAAGGCTGCTCCTGTGCCGGCTGCAGGGAGCCCACGGCGGCCGAGGGTCTCCGCCTGGGGGGTCGATGCCTCTGTCTAATAAAAGCTCCGCGCTGCCGGGGGTCTCCGGGCGCCAGCAGAGTTTCGTCGGGGGGGCTTAGTTAAGGAAAGAAAAGGGACAAGGGACAGCGGCCCGAGCGCCGGGACCTTCCTTCAGCGAGTTAATCAGATTAGCAATTGTCATCCGGCCGGCGCTGGAGCCGGGGGCAGCGCGGGGCCCGGACCTCGCCCTGCCCGCACACGCCGCCATTCCGCGCTCAGGGCCATTCATCCGCCCGGCCCCGCCGCACGGACCGGACCCCGCGCCGGGACCGCCGCCGCCGCTGCCCGCCCCACACGGCTCCGCGCCGGGGCTGCCGCCGCTGCCCGCGCCACACGGCTCCGCGCCGGGGCTGCCGCGCCTCGGAGCTCCCGCCCCGCTCCGAGCGCCGGGGCCGGGTGGTCCCGCAGGCAGCGCGGGGGGATCGCGGAAGCGCTGGCCGGGGAAGGGGCCGGGGGAAGGAAGGGCTGCCCTGCCGCTGCCCCTACCCACCCGTGCCGGGTCGCGGTCCCTGGTCTCCGCCGCGGCCGTGTGGAGTCGTGGCACTTTCCGCCGCTGTCTCGCCGGGCTCGGCCGCCGCGTCCCGCCCCGCCCCGTGGCGTCCCGCCCGCCGCTCCGCTCCGCGCCGCGGGGCCCACTCAGCGCCGGGCCGGGCCGGGCGGGGCGGGGCGGGGCGGCCGCGGGGCCCTCCCCTGGGGGAGAGACGCTGCCCCGCTGGCCCTCACGGTGCCTCCGCCGTCCCTCACGGTGCCTCCGCCGTCCCGCCGCTCCGCCTGGGCTGCGTTGGGGCCGGGGGAGCCCCGGGGAGCTTTGCCCCCGGGCTGAGCCGCCGGGGATCGGTGTGCGCCGGACGTGGCTGCCCGCCGGCCTTGTCCCGGGTGTCGGCCTCATCCCTGGGGCACAGCGAGGAGAGCGTGGTGCGGGATCTGGGCAGCTCCCGGCCGGCGGTAGGGGTGCTGCTCCGTGCTCCTCAAGGGCTAGGTGTGAGCACCAAGGGAGCAGATGGGACCCGAAAGGTGCCCGGCCCCTGCGGGAGCCTTTTTTCTGGGTTTGCAAATGTTGTGCGGTTAAACAGCGCTGGGACTGGTCCATCACCCAGCAGCTTGCAGGTCCAAGGACAGGGAGAAAGCCGTGGCCACGATGGCCAGTGCCATGCAGGATAGTGGCTGTCCTCTTGGCACATGCCTTCTGTGTGTCTCCCGGCCTCCCATGGCAAGATTTATCAATCAAGTGCCTATTCACACCAGAGGGAGTTTTCTATCTGGAAGTGGGTCAGAAGGGACTCCATTCACGTCAGAAGCAACTGCCAGGCTGAACCACTGGAGACGAGCCAGAGCATCTTCAGGAGATGCTGCACCCTGCCAGCCTGTAATAAAAATATGAGAGCCATCTCCCCAGGAACAACACCCTGACACCCAACCAAGCGGGAGGGTGAGGGTTGGCAAGAAGGGTTGGTCTGAAAGGGCAGAGGTTTGCTGCCTACTCTAACACACGTGGCATTGCCTACACTTTTTATCCCAAAACAGACAAAATATCTGGTCTTGAGTGCGAGTATGTCTCCTATGCTTCCATACCATCAGCCAAGCTCAGAGTTGTCTCTTTCCCTACCCTGCATTCTCCTTGGCCATGTTTGAACCAAGCTTCTGCACTGGCTGTGGAGTAGGAAAGGAATATATTAAAAAGTGTCTGTGAGGGAGTGATAAATCACCATCACAGCACGGGCTGTGGGGACCTTCCAGCCTCCTGGCTTGGCACATCAACATTATTGTGTTTCAGTGGCCAGACCTGCTCAGGGGGTGCCACTGGGGCTGCTCTCAGTGGTGTTCCTGGGATTTACATCAGCTGCCGCTGGATTGTCACCCCCTGCACGGAGAACAAGCCGTGCTATTGAGGCCAGGCTGGGGAGGGCAGCAGCTCCTGCCCACAGCCTGGTACATCTCGACACAAGGGCAAGGGGAGAATAAGTGACTGTTTCATGAGGGCTGATGTGGTGGCAGAAGAGGAAAAATATGCTAGTGGAGAAATGTTTCAACTAATTATGATAACACAGCTTCTGCAAGGAGACCTGAAATGGACACAAACACTTCCTGGCACTCATGAGGACTTGGAGGCTCTTTTGGGTTTTCTTTTGGGGCAGGGCAGGGCTCCCCACTTCGAGCAGGACCTACACTGGGAAAACCTACGATGGCCATGATGCCTCCAGGCAAAGCCATAGAAGTTTGGGATCCATCCCTGCCTCAGTCCACCTGGGACCATCAGCTCATTAGACTCCCCAGGGACCTTCTCCAAACCAAAGCACTTGGATGCAGGAACACAGGGGCTGAACAGCACCCATGTCGCCAGCCCTGAGTCCCCATTTCCCTGGCTACTTGAGTGGTGGAGCATGCAGCCAGGCACCCCTTCCAGCCCCCTGCCATGCCATCAGCATCCTGGGAGGCCATGGGTGCTCTCTCATGCCTGCTGGGTGTAAGAGACCCGAGGCTGGGCTCTCTCAAGCTCTCTTAGCAAGGCACTGAGCACTTCACTGGGGCAGGGACGGGCAGGCACAGCCCCAGCCAAGGGGGCCATGGGGAGCTGGGCCCGTTCTCACCCCCTCCAGCCAAAGGAACAAGTGAGTGTCTGCTTCAGCATGGAACAGTAATGAGGGCAGGGCAGTGGGGAAATGCACAGTGAGGGGTAAAACCCCAGGCAGACAGAGCTGAGATGTGAGCCTGGGTGTCCTCTGCCACCATGGCACAGATGTGCTCAGGGGAGCACTCCCTCTGCTCCTTCCCCAGCTGTGTTTGGGGTCTGTAGACAGATGTCTGAAACCCTTGATTGCCCTCAGTTCCCCAGCCCCTGTGTGGCTGGGAGCTGTCTCATTCCAGAGTGTTCTCAGCACCCACAGGCCCTGTTGGTCTATTCTTGGGTCTTTCCCCTCACTTTATAAGACATCAAGTGGATACCTCCCATCATGGTGCTTCCCTCTGCACGTATGCTGTTCATCCAGACCACTGGGATAACATATTATCAGTGTAATTTGATTTCACCTTCATAATGAAGGCATTCTCCTTAAATACTAAATTTTCCTTAAATTCTCCCAGCTCCTGCCCAGAGGCAGAATCCAGCCTAAATCCAGAGGTCTGTGTACCCTGTTGTTAAAAAAACCAAAGTGCTGACAATTTTCCACGGTCGTCTTCACTACTAGAAAAGTTTTTTTTTGGTTCAGTTTGAAAATCGCTTGCTCCAGCTCAAGTTTTTCAGTTTCTAGTTATTTTTGCATCCACAAGTCTTTGGCTGTTGGTGAAGAAGCTGTTGTTTAGCCCTGGAATGGCTCCAAATCTTTCCACTGGGTGTATTAGTTATCCTGAACTCCTAACCATAGCTGGGGTATTTTTAGCTCTGCACAGCAGTCATCAAACAAACGCTACCACAAGGTCTGCAGGACTCCCTGAGGTCCCCTGCAGCCCAGCTCCTTCTGAAGCCCCAGGCTCAGTTGTGCAGAGATGACCATGAAATCCCACCTGGGGAGCCACCCAGGACTGTGACCAAGGGCTTTGTGCCACCCCCATGAGATCCACATCCAGGCTGTGGCCGAGCACACGGACAGGCACAGCTCGTGCTTTCTTCCAGGAGAGCAGGGAGCTCTGCCTGGCCTTGGTGGTGCCTTTGTGGAGGTGTGGAGGTGTAGAGGTGTTTGCCTCCCCTCACTCCCACCATGGAATTCTTCCTGCTGCAGAAATGCACCAAAAATCCAGTAGGAACAAGAGCAGGGCAGCCCCTTGCTCCAGACTCGGCTGCTGCCTGCTCTGTGGATGTGATGCTGCGTTGTCTCCTGGTCAGGCTGATCCTCCAAGCAGTACCACATCCACACTTGATCTTTTTGCAGACTCTGGAAGCAGCCTCCCCTTTTTCATGAAAGAAGGAATCAGTCTGTCTGGCCTCCCCCTGGCTCCCTGGCAGTTCCTCCCAGCCTGCGTGCCTTGCCAAGCCCTTGCTGGTCTGGGTTTAATAAGCAGCAGCTCTGCTCCAGGGATGGAAATTAGAGGTGGATGCTGCAGCAGAGCAAAGTGCAGGGATGTGGTGGCAAGAGTTTCTGGATCCCTCCTCACCCCTGTTTTTGCCATGGCACAGCTGAGGCCTGGCTTAGAAAATGCACTGTGCCACAGCTGGATTTGCTTCTGTACCTCCTGCATGGCCTCCTTGTTTTTCCACCTAAGTCCACATGGGATTGGAAAATACCACTGAAATATGAAATATGAACCAGGACCTGCAGGATGACCCCACGTCAGTGGGCTGGCAGCCAGAGCCCAGTGGGACAGCCCAGTTCCCAGCAGACACTAAATCCCTGTGTCTCTGCAGCTGGGCTTTGCCCTGGGTGTTTGTAAAATAACACTTTTCCAGGAGAACTCCTGGTGTTCGTGCCTTAGATCTCTGTTCTGCTGTTCCCCTACCCTGACAGCTCTGCTCTGTGAGGTGCCCCAAATGCTGGCAGGAGGAGTGCAAATCAGGCAGTCACCAGAAGCCAAAAGTTCAATGAGTTCATCTTTGGGTCCACCGACAGTGGAAGTGTTGTTAGAGAAGTAGATTGGTAAGGAGCTTGGAGTTCAATCAGCTGATGAAGGGTTTAAGAAGGGAACCTCTTTTTTTCCTCCCCACCTACTTCCCATGTTGCCCACTGGCCTCATTGTGGCATCCTTGCTTCTGCCCTCCTGGCATAACTGAGCTCCCATTCAGGTGGAAAACCCATCTGAAATTGGTGGAATATTGCACTGGGCCATCTCAAGGCATGAAAAACAAATGTGGTTTGTAATGGGGCAAAGTTAAATATCCATATGCTTCATCTGTTCCTCCATCCCTCATTGGAGATGTTTTAAGCAGAATTTAAACCTGTTCTCTGGGAGGATTCACTTAAACAGCTTCATCTCCACAGAGGGAGGGTTGTGAAGCTACACCACCCCTGTAGCTCAGCCAGCAATGAAGGAGTGTTAAAACCATCTGATTTCAGACCCCCAGATGTATCTGCTGTGGATAAGGCTTGACACCAAAGAGACCTCCCAACCAGTAGCTTCATGCAAGCAGCTCCTGCCCTCTGTGGCACTCAAGAGCCATTAAATCAGGGCCCTGATTATTTTGATTATTTTCTCTGTGTGTGTGTATCTGTCTTGTTGGCACATGGAAAATATTTTGCATTCTCCTGTTAATCCTTTCCCAGAACTTTGCATTGTTTCAGCTGAGAACAATTCCTGGCAGGAGGAAAGCAGGACCAGGTGAGTGACTGGTCAAGGATGTGCTGGACAGGCTCAGACCCCATTTAGGATGGCTTGAGGTACCAGGGATGTGCACCCCAGCCTGTGCCAGAAGTTAACGTTCCCTCTGCCACGATGACAGGCATGGGGATGCACCCGTGTCCTGTCTGCTGCTGGTCTCCATCCAGCACATACCATGGTCCCCCCAACCTCACAAAAAATTTTTGGGCTGTTTGGGGTTTTCTATGCACTGGCGGCCTGCAGGGCTGTAGGACCAGCTCTCTGTAGCCTCAGCATCAGCCCAAGGTTACTCAGAAAGGGCAGGTGGTGGACTGAGTGTGGCTGGATCTGTCCAGATGTGAGCTGTGATGCTGCAGTGGAAAACTGTATCCCTGTGCCAGGGCAGGCTTGTAACAGGAAAAGCCAGCCTGAGGGCAAAGCAGGAACACGAGCTAATTTGGGAACACAATGGTTATGCTAATCAAAACACCTTCCAGAGGAGAAGGGAAGGAAATTACCTAATCCTTCACTGTGCAGAGTGGTGTCCCTGTGCCCAGGCTGAAGAACCAGGGCTATGCACAGCTTGGACCAAGGGCATTTCCATCTGGGCAAGGAAAAAACCCTGGGACCTATTCCCTCCAGACCCTCTCCATCCACACTGGATGGAGGAGAGTCCTCCCCTTCCCATCCCCAAACTGGCTTTAGGTCCTGAAAAATTCAGGCTTCTCTTGAAAGTTTGACTGGACACAAACTTACTGACTCAGGAGCTTAGCAAGAAACTTCATCAGAATTTGGCAAATCAGCTGAGAAGGGGTGAAGCAGTTCAGGGAAGTGCAGCCTGCCTTGCTCCACTGCCAGCAGACTGGGATGGGGCAATCACTGGCTCTGTCAAGGGAACCCTTCCCACTTCCTATGGATGATCTTAGCAGGGGTCATGCTCATTGCCTGACTCAACATCTGGAAATTGTAATCCAACTGAAAGCCGCCCAGGAAGGCTCTCCTAACAAGCCAGGAACAAGCACAGCTCCCAGCTTTGAGAAATCCTGGGCCATGGCCCCAGATAGAGAATTTAAGGTATTTTGGGGATGCCAGTGCTACAGAGCCTGAGTAGAGGACAACAGAGCACTTTTAGCTTTCAGTAACAAGCCACAAAGTGCCTCTGGCTTAGAAGAAACACACCTCAGCTGAGGACAGGCTTTCCTGGCTGAGGCTCTCCCACATTCCCAAAGCTCCTCTGCCTACTGCCCCCACACCTCCAGGTAAAACCTGTGCAATGCCTTTTCTCACCTGGCTGAACCCAGGAGCCAACAGGGAAAAAGTGTGAGCCACGTCCAGAGTCAGAGGTTTGGATGCACTTGGAGAGACTGCAAAATACAGGCACAGGAGCCATGAAGGGAAAGCCAAGAGCTGAAGGGGTTTTTCTTCTGCTCCATGAAAAAATACACTCTGTAAGTGGAATATTTTTCCATGAGAAAAGGCCCTTCATAGAATATGGATTTTTCTTCTCCCTTCATCACTCCAAATTTTATGTGGGGCAAAAAAGAATTAACTTGCTTTTTTTTTTTTTTTCCCCTTTGTCCTGTTTGAGTCTCTCTCCAGCCCACAGACACCAAAGGGACACCCATGGAAGGTGGCACTGATCTGTGAGAGAGCAGTGGAGGGGAGATGGGAAGCCATCCCTCTGGTCTGATGGTGGGGGGGACAGGAACCTTCACTGTGTGAGCTCAACACCACCCGGGCTAACACAGCTCCCACCCCACTGCTCATTCCTCTGCTCCTGTGCAGCAGCAGAAAGCAGCCAAGCCCTCCACCTGCATTTTGTTAAATCCCTTTTTTATTTCCATGTCACTTTAAGCCCTCTCTGCTCCACATGAATCTTAGAGTGAATTTCTCTTGCTGGGTACAGGCATCCAACACACACCCACTGTTGCAAAGAGGACTTTGCAAAGGGCCAACAGCCCCTTTCTGTGTCTGCAGAAAAAAAAAAAAAACTTATTTTGAATCTCCTGGGATTTGCCACATCAGCATTGAAATGTGTCAGAAGGTCTCTAAAACAAACATACCTAGGAACAGTTATTTACCCAGAGAAGTAAGAGAAAAAGAAGAAAAAAAGAAGATAAGAAAGAAAAGGATAAAAAATTTTTAATTGTAATTTTTTAAGTAGTTTCTCTTCCAAAAAATGTAGCTGGAAACCTCAGGCTTGGGGTTAAATCTGTGTGTGAGGTGGCACTGAATAATGCCAAGGTAAATCCTAGCTCTGAATTAGTCTCCTTAGAGCAGAGTCGTGTACCTGCACATTGCTGTCCAAGAACATGCTGTGCTCTCTGGCTGCACACAACACTTTGTACTCAGAATCCTGTCTCTGAGCAGAAAAGGGATTTTTATATTAGCAAATAAAATATATATATATATATAAATAAAACAACTCCTGTCCAAGTACATCTACAATTACACCCAGGTGCCAGGCTGGCATTTTGGCCAGGTGAGGGGCTTGAACCTATTTCTGAATGTGGGTCAAAGCAAGCCCCAAATCTTGCTGCAGCAGCACAATGTGAACACAATGTCAAAATGCAGTGTTTGGGACTTGGGGAAGGTCTCAGTGTGTGCAGGGGGAAGCTGCAAGTTGTGTTGTGAATTCAAAGTCCAGGTTCAGGTTTGCCAGAGGTGTCTCTGTTGTCTCCCCACCGTGGCACAGGAGACTGGTGTGGAATTGACACTCCAGGGTGGCTGCTTGTGCCACCCCTGTGCTTGGCTCACTTGTTGCTCCCATTTTAAGCTCCCTGGATACTCCTGCACCACCTCACACACCAGCCTGGCCTGACACCTTGCTGCCATCTCCTTGTTTTTCAGGTTTGCTGGAACCAAACCTGCCCTGGAGGGGAAGGCACATCCCCAGCCACTCACACTCGGGCTCTGCTCTCCCACCTGGCCCTGAGCACTGGAAAACCTTCAGCTCACATTCAAAGAGGACTTTTGGCCAGCACTCGCCTTGGCAAGGGGCAGTGTTATTTGGTGTTTGACAAGGGCCTTAAAAGTAAAACTGGAGCAAAGGAGGTTGAATGGGAAGGCTGGGAACCAGGTCACCATGACTCTGGTCAGTTGGAAGTGCTCTGACACAGCAGAGCAGTGCTGTGGACAATGGCCTTTGGCATGCTCATTCCTCCTGGGAGCTGAGCATGGATCCCTCCCAGGCAGCAGGAGTGCTTCCCTTTTCCACTGCCAGGGGCAGAGGCTCCTGTAAATCTCTTCATGCAGCCTAATTAACCCCTGGGAATGGCTTATAAAGAACAACATGTTGTAAAATCCAAACATTTAGATGTGCCACAAGTGCCAAGATTATCTTTAAAAGCCCCTGCAGTGAATCCTTTCAAATAACACATTTTAGGGTCTCTCTGACATTGCAGCACATGCTTAAAAGTTAACAAAGGGCAGGGAGTTACACTTCTCAGACTTTTTCTCTGCTGTCCTGGTTAGACACACACATGTATATTTATACTGCAAGCTGTACTTTGGCTCTGTGTACTCAAGAGAAATACAATGTAAAGCTTGTCTGCATTGCTGCCTCCACTCCTATTTGTATTTTAAAGACCTGTTTTGACTCCTGGATGAGATGCATTCTCCTAAAAGTGTAATGTTTCCATCAATGCCTAAAAAATCAAGAGTGGTACTTGCCAGCCTGCCCTAGGTCGAGTGGAAAAGCAAGTCACAGATTTTTTCCAATACTCAAGTGTGTAGGTATTACTGAGGGCACTCTCCTGACCATCAAAGCCTTGCTCAGCCATCAGCACCTGTGCTGCTGGGTGGAAGGTTGGTGTTTCCAGTGATGGCTCTCCACCCAAGGAGGAGGATCCACAGGCTCCACAGTGGCTCAGACCTATCCCTGCACCAGCCTCTGCTCTCCAAACTGCCCCTCACTTTAGGTTCCTCTGTTTTTAAATGTTAGGCCACATTCTTCTGTTCTTCAGAAGGTGCTGAACAGCCACAACCAGGGCTTTCACTAGAAAATTTTCCACGTTTAATAACAGCCAACCAGAACATTTGATTTACCCATGCTTATTTATTCATTGAGAGTATTGATGAGGCTACATTCAGCCAGCTGAATTTTCTGCTCTCCTCATGTGACCAAACAAATAAAGAGGGAATAAACTCAGAGCAAACATCTCTTCCAGGGAGCCCATGTCTTTGTGAGAGGCTGTCTGAGACTCAAAAAGAAAGGAAAAATATTAATAACGCTGCCGGATGCTGCTGAACCTCCCCCAGCTGCACCAAATAATTTGCAAGGGGCAAGTCCACAGTGAATCTTGTGAAGTTTTAAGACTGAACTGGGGCCAGCTGGAGAAGGGGACACCCAGGGACGTGCACAGCCCACTTTGAGGGAGCGCCGCCGCTCCCGTACCGGCGGCTGCCGGGAACAAAACGTTTTTGCAATCGGAGTTAAAGAAGAAAGCAGCCTGGCAGTAAATATACTTAGCAAATTCAAACAGTGAAAGAGTTCCAGGAAACTGAGATAACCCTGCAGGCACAAAGATCCTGATCCAAAGCCCACGGAAGTTGGTGGTAAAGAAAATCCTGTTCGTTTTTAGATGAAGCCCAAAGAAAGTGAAATAAGAGGTCTGGTCCCAATGAGTCTGTAATTCTCCCCAATGAAACAGCCACCCAAATCTCACACACCTTCCCTGGCAGCTCCTCTCTCACAGCTTGGCCCCTACAATGGGAATTTGTACTCATGTATGTACCCATACATACATTTTTTACTCACAAACTGCTCCTGGATCCTGCTCCCCTGGCAGCTCTCTGGTGTCTGCGACCTTGTCACAAGACTGAGAAGCTGGTGCTTCTCCTTGAGCTTCCTGTAGTTCCAAGGGTATTTAAAGATTTCCAAAGGCAGGAAAAAAGCCCCTGAGCAGCCCCAAGAGCAGCACATTTCCATGTAACCCCACAGTGCTCAAAACCAGGGTATGGGATCCATGGGTCACTCAGTGGGGACCAGCATCCCACAGCACAGGGGACACAGGACAGGAGCAGCCAGGGAGTTGCCAGGCTGAAGAAGTCACACTTTGCACCAGGGTGCAAACCCCTGGCTTAAGTAGGATCATATTTTGGCTGCTCTGCAGCCAGCGGACCTGGCTGAGCACTTTACTTTTAAAATAAAATGTGGGGGTTTTACTTCGCTCCTTTTAACTGCAATTGCCTGGAATAAAAATTAGCAGTTACACAGTGCCTGCTCCAGAGACCACTGACATCAACAGCAAATTGTTCCTGCCTTCAGTGGGCTTTGAATCAGATCCTAAAAATGCAGCCCAGCCCATGCACATCTGCAATACCACAGTCAGAAACGAGTTCAAGCATCCTAGTAATCCAGGGAGGTGGGGGAAAAGAAACCCCCAAGGTGACATCTAGGAAAAGAAATGTGCCACGAGCCAGCAGCTGCCCTGGAGCTCTGAAGGGGGATCAGGAGAATGGGAGGGGATTGTTTGGCATGGCCGAGTTAGAAAGACAATTGCCCTCTTAATACCAACATTATCCAGCTCCAGCTTGGCCACTCAGTTTCTCCATGCTGACAAGTATTGCTGTCCCTGGGCTGTCAGGGCAAAGCTAAGCAATGGTTCTCCAACAGAAAGACCCCTGTCAAAGAAGAAAGTGTCTTCCTGAGAAGAATATGTTTATATGAGAAAATACAGACATTTGCTTTTTAAGCGTCCCCTTCCTCCTCTGGATTTATAGCATTGAAATTAATCATAGAAAAGATAAGACTGCTGGGGTTTTAATTACAGTCTTTATCAAAAACCAGCTTTTATGACACTGGAAAGGAAAACAAGCTGAGACTTTGGACAACTTTTCCTGGAAACAACTCCTTTTTTTTTTTTTAGTGTGATTTCTTAAGGCCATTAAAACTAAAGGTAGAGCTGCATCTGCTCAGCATTTCCCCTCTTTTAACATTTTATCCCCCTGAGCCCTTTCAAACAGATTTTTCAAAGAGTGATGGAGTTTTCTGGGGAAAGGCCTCTGAAGAAGAGCTCCTACAAAGCCTTCCCTTCCAACCAGAGAGGCAGCTGGGCTGGGAGGGCATCCAGCTTGGCTTCCACGAGACCCAGTGCAAGGCCAGTGTGGGACCAAGGACAAAAGTGAAGCCTGCTTCAAGGTAGAGGTGCCTCAGGTTTTCCATGGCTACCAGAGGCTCTCTGGAGCTCAGGTCCCCAGGGAATGAGGCAGGCAGTGGTTTGCAAGCCACCTGCTTCCCACCCATCACCTCCTAGCAGAGCCAGTCTCACCCTGCTTGCTCATATTTGCCCATCATGGAAAGCATTCCCTGCTGGCAGCAGGAAAGCCCCGGCAGATGCTCTGCCCTGGCTGGGGGCAGCCACTCCTGGCTGCTGAAATGAAGAGGATGCGAGCTACAGCTCATCTGAGGAGACAAGCCCTGCTGCAGACTCACCTGCCTCCTTCCCACTGTTTTTCCCCCACCACAGTTCACCCCTCACCAAACCAGAGGCAGCAGATCAGATCTTACCTGCTCTGGCCATGTGTCAGTGCTCCCTGGTCTCTCTGCACTCAAAGCTCTCCATCAGCACACATGGATATCAGCAAGGCTGCTCTTTGTCACCCACCTCAGCACTGGCTCAGACCCTGTGCCTGCCAGAGCTTCTCTGAAAGCCAAGAGCAAAGGGTCCCATCCCTGAAGGAGATTATTACAATTCCTTGCCAGCAGAGCTGACCATGGCATCTCCTCCAGCTTTCCAGGCTCATATTTTCTATTTTAACCACCCCCAGAGGCAGCTCACATTTAACAGATGTTCAGCTTTGATGCTGCCTTGGGGGGTCCTGGGCTCACTCTTGATTTTTGAGCACTTTCCTGCCTGAACACAAAGGTTTCCAGCTGCTTGCAGCCTCTCAGGGAGCCACACCAGAAAGTGCTAAAATCCTGGGCCAGACCACCTGCAGCTGCATCTCTGCCTCTCTGTAAGCTGATGTGCTTCTGCTCATCCACCAGATCACTGAGGAGGGCCTGCTCTGCTTTTTTTTTTCTTACAATTATTTCCTCTTTCCCACAGGATTTTGAAGCATCAGGAGTTTGTTTTTTTTTCCTGTTGCTTTTCCCCCATCTTTGGGCAGCTCAACACCTAAGAGTAATCCCTTTTCAGAAGTCTTGTGGGTTAAATTATGTGGTGTCTGTTCTGATTTTTTAAGGCCATTAAAACCAAAACTAGAGCTGCATCTGCTCAGCATTTCCCATCTTTTAACATTTTATCCCCCTGAGCCCTTTCAAACTGATTTTTTAAAGAGTGATAGAGTTTTCCAATATTATTAATAATACTGGATTATTATTGTCCTTAATATGTCCCTATGGAGATTCCCATTCCCTGGGGCTCTCTGCTGAACTCATGTGCTCACAATTTCCTACTGGAAAAATCAGGATAGGGATGTAAAAAAGGTCTGAGAGAAACATCCTTTCCTCCTTGCCAGCTAACCAAGAGGAGTTGGCAATAAAGAGCAGTTATGGCTGCTCCCCAGTGTCCCATTTCATTTGTGTTTCCAGCATGTGGAAGGAGACTTTTGGGGGGCACAGATGTATCTTGAAAGGCTGAGCTTACAGCCCATCAAGCAGGCACTGCTCAGAGTTTAAACAGAAATATCAGGGGCCACCCAGAGTGTACAAAAGGGAGGGACTGACTGAGGTCAGGCTGCAGCACAGAGCTTAAGATGGGGAAGAAGAAGGAGAAGAAGGAGAAGAGAAGGAGAAGAAGGAGAAGGAGAATTGGTCATCTGTGGGCTTCACCTTGCTGTGTTAAATTACATTATTTAAGCTGTTGTCTGAGACCAATCACATCCAAAGGGCCTGTTGCAGGTTTTCCTCACTCATGTCCAGCTGTTCATGCAGATACACCAGGAAACACTGCAGAGCATTTCTGCCCCTTTCTCTGACAAGTTCCCCTATTAAAAATAAATCCTGGGGAAAGGATGCACCTTCTGGGCTTGGGAAGGGTGTTTGTATGAAAGCAGCACCTCAACAGCAGAGCATAAAACCAGCTGAATTCTCCTCAGCACTGCCAAAAGCCTTGACCACCAGAAATGTGTTAGCACTGTTGCTGCTAATTCCCAAGTGGCACATAAAAAATCAAGAGCCTTCACATAATCACACAGCCAGCCCAAATCCTGGCCTCTGTCCATATCACTGACAGCTCAGTGACAGCAATTTGCCTTTCTGGAAAGAAGAAACAGGAGCTGACACAAGAACTGCATCACTACTGGTACCTGCAGCCATCAGCAGCTGCAGAGCCCATTCCCTTTCTCTGCCTCAAAGGAAAATGCACACCCAGAGTGGCCAAGAAAGCCAGACCAAGTTCAGATAAGCCTGTGAGCAAGCAGGTTACCAAATCAGCAAGGCCACCCTGCAGAGGAGCTGTGGCACCCTGCCCAGGAGCAAGAGCACGTCAGGCTGGGGAAGGGAGCCCTGAGCTAGGAAGAAGAGAGCTCTGGGATAAGGGAAAGCTTCCTCAGAAAGACAGAAAAAGATATTATCAGGAAATAGTCCAGTCAGCAGTGCAGCATTTAGGCAGTGAAAAGCACAGAAATGGTGCTGCTCAAATAGCCATAAGCTGGGAGTGTTGCCATAATTAATAGGAACTGCAGGTTACACTTGATGAACTCCAAAGGAAACAAACACACTCCCACTGAGAAGCCACTGCTGAGAAAAGCCTGTCCTGTACCTCAGCACAGCCTGTGCAGAGTGGGGCCACATCCCTGAGGTGTGGAAGCCTCAAACTCCCCTTCTAAAAGCACAGAAATCTGTCTGCAGGGCAGCCACCTCTCAGAAAAAGGGACCCTTACTGTGACAGTTCCACCCCAAATCCCCCCTGAGGGGCAAGCAAGATGTCTGAAGGGAACTGAGGTGTTCACACAAAGACATTTGTGCTTTTCTTTCATTGGCATGGCAAAGATGACTTTGGCTTCAGTAAGGAGAGCCCAGCCTCTGCTTGCTTGCAGAAAGGGGGTGTCCCCAGCAGGGATCGACCACTGCACCCCACAGGTGCCCAGAGTGACAGCCACTTCTGCAGCTGGCAGCAGGGATGGCCAGGCCTGGAGCATCCAGAGGTTTCCCTGGCACCTCCTTTCCTCCAAACAAATCTTCTGGAAGGAAGGAGTGCTGGTGAAAGCCTTGTCCCCAGGAGAGGGGTGGGCAAGGAGCTCTTCCATCCTGCCCTGCTCTTGGCCCATACTGGAAGTCCAAGTGGCTGCCAGCAAAGCTGCAGCCAAAATCATGCCCATGATGGGAAATTCTGAAGGTCACAGATGCAAACAAATATTTGATGTGTTGATAAAATGCAGCCTTGACCAGTGCATGCCCAGCATCAGGAGGACCCCCCTGAGCCATGGCTGAGTGTGAATGCCCTGCAGCAAACCACCCACGCTGTGTTTGAGCTGCCCTGCTGTGTGCACACCTCTTGCTTTGTTAATGTTTAGACTTCCCCCAGAAGGCCTGTCTGGGCTCAATGAGCAGCAATCAGCAACACGAATTACCAGGAGACAAAGTGTCCCCAAATGCTGCTGTTGTCTCTCTGCCCTCGGTGCAGGAGCCACGTCCCTCCTGGCCTTGTCTAGGTGACCTTTCCCTTCTCAGCTCACCTTCCCCTGGGATCATCTGACCCACATTTCACCCACTCTGGCCACCTTCTTTCCAGCCCTTCCTCCAAGCCTGGGCAGCCACAGCCCAGCTCCTGCAAGAATCTGAAGGGCAATGAGGAGAAAAGGGGATCAGCCCCACTGTGATGAATCTGCAGTGCTGCTGCACGTGTGACTTTGTCCTCAGCATGCAAGGGACTGCTCACAGATGCACGAGGGTCCAGAGCAGTGTCAGGGTTGTACTTGAACCACTGCTGCTGAAAAACATGGATTTTGTCCCTGTAAAGTCATGCAAGATGCCAGGAAACCTGATTTTGGCTCAGTAACCTGTAACCTCAGTCTCTCCTCATACCCAGCTCTCTGCCTCTCTCCATCTTTGCTTTTCCTCTTCCCTCCCTTATCTCCTTCCCATTCCAGTGGCATTTCTTTCAGCCCAACTCCAAGGACAAGCAGCAGTCTTGGATGCTGATGCAGGAATATCATCACTTTGGGCATGCCTTTTACCTGCAAAAGGGGGAAGTTTCCTCCCCCCTAAATTTTGTTGTGGGAAGCCTATAAATTATATGTCACAATGTTCTCACATGAGGGAAACCTCCTTTGTGACATGAAGAAGAAGAAGAAAGCATTTTCCTGAAAGAAGAGGCTTGGTGGGATGGAGTTTATATCTTGTTTCCTGACTCTGAAAACTTGGGTGAACCCAAGTGTGGATGTGCCTCAAGCAACTGCTTGCTCTGCTGGGAGTTTTGTGGAAAGTTAGGAGAGGGAAGTTTTATGGTTGCTTTTCTTCCTGTTCCTTGTAAATTTTCATATAGAAAAATAAGCCTGGCCATCCCACAGGCCCTCCAGCCAAATTTCCTGCCCCTTCACAGTGTGGAGATAATGAGACCCACCAGCTTCCTCCAGCACAGCTCATCCAACCACAGCACAGACTCAGGGTTCTGCTATCCTGAGGAAAGCCCAGTTTAAAGGAATTTAGAGGATGCTATAGCATTTTTAGTGGATTAGTTTAACTGATATCTGTACCTCAGACAGCAACAAGCCCCAGTGCTTGTTGAAGCACTGAAATACCCCTTGCTGCAGCACCTAGACATTTATTCTCACCATATCCCCCCAAACCCTCCTCAGCACGGAGATGCAAAAGCAACAAAATGCCCTTGGACCATTTTTTCCCCTGGCCCTGCCTCATCTTCCCAGCAAACCAGGTTTGCAACAGATTGTGTTTGAATTCTCCAGCTACGTGGCTTTTTCTTTTTTAATGCCTGGCTGCCCAAGCACAGCTGTGGGGCTCAGTAAAGCAGGCTTGACTTTCAGCCTTTGAGGTGGTTTTAGACATAAACCACCAAAAATTCTGGTGCTAAAAATACACCTTGGCACTTTCAAGAAATGAAAAAAGTGGCTAGTAGTTGTGTTAATTCACCTGCTGCCTGGCTTTAGCATCCCCATATATCTCAGGGAGCTATTTCCCATTCTGAAGGGGGTGTACTCTTGTATCTTTTTTCACTTTTGGTATTAGTTTGCAATCTGTGATGGAGGGGCCTCTAAAAAATCATCTCGCTCTTCTGCAGCAGTTTCAGGTGATCCAGCTTCTCCAAGCCATGCAGCTGCATGGGTTTCTGGGCAGAGGCCTGTGTATCAGAAATATTTTTATTTAAAGCTTCTCAAAAATGGCAATGGGCAGCTCAGCATCAGGATTTCCAGGCTGGTAAATGGGTGTGATCCCAACCTGGCAGCTCAAGCACTCTGGGGCTGGTGCCTCCCATCTGGGTTTAGGGCAAGCCTTTCACTTATGGACCCTGTCCAGCCCAAAACCATCTGACTGAGCTGAGAATTAATTCCCAGGTTTCCCTCTATATATCAACCTGCCAATGCTGCCTGCTCCAGCCAAGGCTTGGTGCACCCAGCTGCAGGGCACAAGGAGGATGTGAAACCTGGATTTGTGAGCAGGAGAATCCCAGCCTGCAGGTCACCAGCACCTCCCACACCCACCTGGGCACCAGCTCAGCACCAGCAGCCTCTGCACGGCTGCTGTTGTCACACAAGTCTTGTCACAGCACTTGGCAGCCCTGTCTCCAGGGTCACTGACATGCCTGGAAGCCAAATTATTCAGTCTCAGTTGTTTCTACACATTTAGGCCAAGCTGATCACTCCAGGATTTGTGCCATGGGAATGCCCTGCAGTTACTGAGCTGATGGAGCACCAAAATTGGAGTTGTGCATCAAGGGCACTGGCCTGGCTGCAAACAGTGCTTTAACATTCTTGTAGAGGGATTCAAGCAAAATTAGACAACAGCTGCAGAAGGGACATTTCTCAGCCCTACTCTGCAATAAACCCCACCACCATGTGGGAATCACCCCAGCATGGTGCAGCAGGAATGTGGGGTAGTTCCTCTCCTGGAGACCCCCTGGCAAGGTGGGTCTCAGCCTGTGCCTCTGTGGCCCCACTCTGGTGCTGGGCTTAGGTCTCAGGTGGCCTCCAGAGGCAGGTGAGCTGCAGAAGCTGTCTCTGTGTTTGATCACCCTGGAAAAACAGCAGCAGATGTCTGTCTGCTGAGCTGAGGCAGAGATTAACGTGCTCAGGGCCAGGGGAAGGCAGCAAGGGGGACTCTGGCCACTGGGTTTCCCAGCAACATGCCTTGCATGAACATGTGCACCCTGTGACAGCAGCAGAGAGCTGAGAACGTCCCCTGCTCTCGTTAGCCACTGATGTGAGAAAAGGGTGAGAAGCCATTTAGCTCAAGCAAAGTGAAAACTGATATTTTGAGAGACAAATGGTAAAAGCAAGGGTTGTCCTGCAGTTGTCCCTGTGAGTGAGAGAGGAGGAGGCAGCTGCAGAGGGTTTGGTGGGGTTTTTTTAACGCGAAACCAAGCGGAGGAAGTGTGAATGAAAACCTTGCAGAGCCCAGATTTTGCATATTTACACAGAATTGCAGTACACACAAGGTGTGCCTCTCCAAGTATTCCCCCACTTTTCCTGGGACCTCTGACACCAGCTTGCAAGAGCCTTCAGCAGCCAACAATGCCTGTGGTGACTCTAAGTGACATCCAGGGACCACCATCAACTCAGGGCTCAGTCAGATCCCTGGCACACCCTCAGGGCACCTCCCTCCCCTCTGGATTGATGAGAATCAGCCACCCTGGGGGCTTGCTTCCCTGTCCTGGCTCTTAGCAGTCCCAATCCTTTCGAGGGACCCTGCCAGCAGGGCTGCTCCCCACCTCCTGCCCGGCTTCTCCTCCGCCTCACCAGCCACAAAGGCGGGCCTGTGCAGGAGCTGGGGCTCATGCTGTGCTGAGAGGAGTCATAAAGCTCCTTTTAAGATGTCCAGCACAAAGCTGAGCCTGTTCAGCTGCAGGTTGGGGGCTGCTGCCTCCCCTCCCTGCCTCTGCCAGGCACTGAGTCACTGCCCTGCCATGGGGCTGCCAGCCCAGCGCTGCAGAGAGGGACAGGGCTGGTGGCAAAGCTGCCACAGCCAGAACCTGGGCCTCAAAACACTGCTTCTTCCCAGAGCTGCAAATGGGAAATAGGATGGAAGAGACCTGGGGAAAGGGGCAGTGACATGGAAGGGGGGGTTTGTGTTTCCTGGGGTTTGTGTTTTCCACCACAAATGGCTCTCGATGCTCTTTGTGACACAAGGAAGGACACTTAGGTTTCTACCTGTGTCCTTTCACAAGGCAAGAGAGGGAAATTTGGAGATATTTTCCAGCTTGCAAGACTCATGGCTCTTGTGGTGTGGGCTTCTTCCTCAAAGACCAGAGCCAGGATTGCAAAACATCCCTGATGTTGTCTGAGGCAGCACAAGAGACACACAATCTTCTGCCCACAGAGAAAAATAAAATGGTTAAAAGGTGGATCTCAGCACTCTTCCAAGTTTTTAAAGCACTTTCTTGGCTCTGTCATTTTTATGACACTCTGAGCTGGCAGGAAATCTCACAGGTCAGGGATTTTACTGGTGCCCAAGGAACTGAAATGCTGGTTCTTCAGCTCTCTCAAAAAGTAAAGTCTGGTTCCTTAAGGGTAGATGGAGACCTCTGTAGAGATGTGATGCCTATCATGAGCAGACAGGAAGCAGAGCTAGAAATACACATTGTCACTTCAATCTGCTGTTAAATCACAGAAATCCAAAAAATAAATAAAAGGCAGGATAAGGCTGGGGAAAGGGTCCTGCTCAGGGCCAGCAATTCGAGATGTGTTGGAGAAATGCACTCCTGACTCCTTTACCCTCCCATGCCTGCAATCCTGGTACTCACTCCCTTAAAGGCAGTTAGAAACAGCAGGAAAGTGCAGCAGCCAATTTAAATTAGAGGGAAATAAGAGACTTGGAGAGAAAAAAAACCCCAAAAAACAACTCCTTGAGCACCTCACCTGTGCCCAGCTGTGCTGCTGCAGCAGCTGGGAGCCTTGGGCACTCACTGTGGCAAGGGCTGAGTCACACTCCTGAGAAAGGCCCAACTGCCTGGTTCCACTGAGTAATTGCCCTTTCAGATCAAAGAATTGAAAGCAGGAGGTGAGGGGGGAGACAAGCCAAGCAGCTCAGATCTGCAAGCTGAGAGAAACGAACTTCAGCACAGCAAAAAGGGAGATCCATGCCAGGCAGGAGATTCATCCTCTCCATTCATGTTTGTCTTCCTGGTTCTGCTTTTCCTCTCTCTTTCTCTTCCAAGTTATTGAAGACAGGAGAGCCTCTGCCAGCATCACCTCAATGTCCTTCTGAGAATCACAAGGCAAGGCAAGCCCCAAGGACCAATTTATAAATTGGCATTAGTGCTGCATGAGCTGATGAAGGCTTCCCACACTCTGCCCTGCCTTGCATCCAAACCCACACCACTTCTGGGTTCACAGGTATCATGGGTGCTCTCTGACAAGGAAATGGGGGTTTGTCTGATGCCATGATCCTGACAGGACCCAAACACAGGTCCTGCTCTTCTTACAGGGATCTTCTCACAGATTTTAGTGTTGACCTCCCTGGTCACAAGAGGTAGATTGTCGTAGACATCTTTTCTGAAAAGTCCTTTCCTTAGGATTTTTCCTCCTGAGAAGCTGAAAGGCCTCAGGAACAAGATGTAAACATTGATTATCTGCTGCTGTGGAATGCAACAGGTGGGTCTGTGATTGGCTCATGTGGATGTTTCTGATTAATGGCCAATCACAGCCCAGCTGGCTCGGGCCCTCTGTCTGAGCCACAAGCCTTTGTTATCATTCTTTTTTTTTTTTCTATTCTTAGCCAGCCTTCTGATGAAATCCTTTCTTCTACTCTTTTAGTATAGTTTTAATATAATATATACCATAAAATAATAAATCAAGCCTTCTGAAACATGGAGTCAGATCCTGGTCTCTTCCCTCATCCTAAGAGCCCTGTGAACATGGTCACAGTAGATAAGCCTTCACACACCCCCCTTCTTGTATTCTTAACCGAATTAACTGATTCTTAAGCGATTTTGCAGGGACACAGGCTGGAATAGGACTCACCACCAAAGCTATTTTAAACCAGGCTTTCCTCTGCTTCCCAGTGGTCAGCAATTCCCTCCTCCCAGGAGGATGCTCTGCCCACGCAGCCCACAATGCACTGGAGCACTGAGGCACGGTGGGGAGGGAGGGCTGGGAAGCCACTGGAGCATCCAGGACTTCCAGCAGCTCTTGGCTCAGCCCCCAGCTCCACTCTCTGCTCAGAGCCCTGGGGGTGCTGGCCCTGCCTGGGAATCTCAAGCCTGCCTGAAGATCCCTCAGCCCTTCCATCACAGCCAGCCAGGATTGGTCTCCCCTGAAACACATCTGGTGAATCCAAGCCGGATCCTTTCAGGTGGACCAAAGCTTGGATTTGCCATTGATTGAGCTCCTTTGACAGCACTGCACGGTGCTGCAGACAGTCAAGAGCAGAGCAACCAGCTGAGTCACTCCCTGCCACCCTCAGTGTGCCACAGGTCCAAATCAACCTCACTGCAGTCCTTCCCCCCTCTGCAGCTTCTGGAAGTCACTGCATCCTGCTCCCTGAGCCCTGGCATCCACCTCTGCCAGGCCTCCTCTCAAAGGGCATTTCCTTTCAAGGAAAAGCCCAGGCAAGCCACATCCTCTCCCTTCCCTTAAACACACTCCTCTTTAACTTCATCACCTTGTTGGGGCTCCACAGAAAATCCATGTGGGTATTCCCACGTGGGCTTCCTGATATCCCTCTGGGCAATGCTTCACCCAGCAGGAGATGTGTGAGGTTTTCTGGGGTGGTCTGTGCTACTTAGAGCCAGACACTTGGGAGGGAAGAGAGAAAGAGAGAGACAGGGGCAGAGGGTGGTTTCTCAGTTGGTTCCAGCTTGCTGCAAGTCAGCACCTGGCCATCAAGTTGACATTAAAAGCTACTTGATTTTGGTGGCAATCCTTTCCTTTCCCCAGCCATTAAAAGGGAAGCCAGCCCTGCTGCTCGTGGCAGTAACTTTGAACACCTTTCCTCAGAAAAGAGCTTGAGAATGTATTCCATCCCAGGCACACAATAAACACACAAATCAGACAGGAACCTGCTCAGGGAACCTCCAGGCACTGGTGTGCACAAAGTCCTGGCCTGGCTGAGCCCCCTTGTGAGGGCCTGACCTGCAGCCTCCATCCAGGGAGCCCTGCCAAGCATCAGGAGCTGCTCCTCAGGGTGTCAGGACCAATTAGTGAGAGTGCAGCAGCCAGGGCACAGAGCACTGGGAGTATCTCTGCTCCCAAGGCTCCTGCAAAGGGACCAAGGCTCTGTGACCCTTGGGAGGGGCTCCAGCAGGGCCCTTCTGCAAGAAGACCCTGTCCTGTCACACCCCCTAAAAGCTGAACTTTGCCAGCAGGCAGTGAGCAAGGACTTGCAGCTTTGGCTCCCCAAATGTGAGTGAGTTTTGCAGGGTAAGAGCCACCAACAGGCACAGGTCTGATTTGGAGGAACTGCAAAATTCCTGTTGAGGCACTGCAAGACAATGAGGCCTCTGCAGAAGGTACAAGAGAATTGGCATTTGCAGAAGGTGCTGAGGTGGAGAGCTTAATTCCTACCCTAGAAAGGCAGCTAAGGAGTGACACTGCTCCACCCCCCTGCCTCCCCAGTTTCTCTTCAAGAGACTTTCCTGAAGCCCTTTCCCTAATATAAAGGTCCAAACAAAAGCAGCTCTGACTTCATGGATGAAGAAATTTGGTCTTCTGCATCTCACTCACTCAGAGAGTCACAGAAATTCTGTGGCCAGAAATTCTGCCCAAGGGAGATAAGAAACTGCCACCCAAAGTGACAGAAACATTCTTCCAGATCCCCCTCCTCCACCCCCATATCAATTGTTTTCCTTCTTCCCACACTTTATCCCCTAACCTTCACTTTTCACACAGTCTCAACCATGCTCACTAGGGATGCTCTGGCTAACCACTCCCATGGGAGGGGGAAACTCCACCTCAAACAGGAGCAGGATCTGAAAAGAAGCCACAAGCCCCCCACAGGGGTGCAAGAGCTCAGTGTTTTTCAGAGTAGCTGGTATGTGCTGCCTGATGAGGTTCCTTGGCCTACAGACACCTTCCTGCTCATCCCCTTGGACAAGGAAACCCTCCTGGAAATCCAGCTTTTGGGCAATGAGCAGAGCAGGGTGGACCTCTGTCCAGCTCTGACCCACTTGGGAGGGTGAGGCAGTGCTCCACCCACATGAAGGTGTGCCCCATGCTGCTCTCATTGCTGCCTGGGGATGGAAAGGCAGGACCACAGTGTCTGTCTGCCAGGGATCCTTCCCTTCCCATCACACTGACACTGGCAATCATCCTCAGCCCCTTTCCTCCTCCCTTCATTACTCTAATTTTCCCTACCTCCTTACCTTCATTTTCCCCACCTCCTTACCTTCATTTTCCCCACCTCCTTACCTTCATTTTCCTTTCGCTTTTAAAGATTTTTCTCACCCCCCTCCCTGCCCTTCCTTCAAGCCCCAGATTGCCTCTGTGACTCACTGCTGGGTGCCAGAGGTGGCTTTTTTCTTTGTGGAGGTAATTTTGCCAACCAGCCCTCCCATGTGTTTTTGCAAGTGGCCAACAGGCACCAGCAAAGAGTGCAGTGGGTGCCTGCAGTCCTGGCCCAGAGAGGACAGCACAGAAGGATGGTAGAATATACTGAAAGAGCTCATTAAACTCACTTTGGTCATGCTCCAAAGCGTGTTGGAAGTCAGGAGAGAGTCCCCCGTTGACATGAACAGGGTTTGGATCAGGGTTAATTCCATTAACCAGGCTGTTTGGTAGCTGCTGAGCCCAGCTGAGTCCTGGGGTTATTACTGTGCATGTAAGCTGTCCCTAATAAAATAAAGAAGACAAACTGGCCACCTGTGTTTCATAATCTGAGCTGACTTATGAATCATCTGTGTTTGTTAAGACCCTTCTCATACACAGACTCATCTTTCTCCTTCCAGCACCCAGCTTTCCTGCAGGAGGTGAATTCCTGTCAGAAATACATTTAATCTGCTGCAAGCTACCCCTTTAAATCCAGGCTTTTACATCCAGTTACTCCAGAGAATATGAGGAATGCCTCTGCTGGTTTTTCACTGAGCCTATTTAGCCTTTTTTGGACAGAAGGAAGCCTCTGAGAGGGAGGGTGCATTTTTCCCTCTTTAAATCACAGAAGGAACACCACAGCTCATTCCTTGTGTCCAGACTGCTTAACTCTTCCCACATCCTAGCAGTCCTCAGCTGCTGCTCTGGACTGGAGAGGCTCTGGAGCCCCTGGCTGTCCCTTTCTTTGCCTCCTGCTCTGAAAGCCTGGCACACAGCTCAGCCACCCTGGCACACAAAGGTGTGGGGGCTCTCCATCCTTTCAGGTCTGGAGCCAAGACACTTGTCCCCATCTTGATCCTGCCACTCCAGCCACAGCCTGACACGCAGCCCCGCAGTTCCTTGCACAGCAGGGCCCCAGGCAAGAGAGATTCTTCTCTCTCTGGAACAAGGGAAGAGTGTTTTTCCCTTCCCACTCGTTCATGCTCTGCCACAACAGCTGCTCTCCACGGGCTTACTGTAGAGCCCTCAGGCTTAGCTCGGTTTTCAAGAGCACTAAATTTGCATCCACACCACATGACCCAGGCTTTAAGCCTGCCCACATGGCTGGCACAGCTCCTGAGTTTAAGTTTGGCTGCAGGGACCGACTTTGTGATGACCATAGCATTACTAAGAGATTCCCTCACCCTCCTCTCCTCCTCACACTCCCATGGGATGGAGTGCCATGCCAGAATTCTGGGCTGGACAGCACAGGGAAGGGCAGAGCACGAGCTGTGGGGCTCCCATTTTATGTATATAATATATAATTGTAATATATTTTTTATTATATTATAATTGTAATATATTTTTTATTATATATAATATATAAATATATATAATTTTTTTCCTAGTGTTCAAGTAGATGTTAAATTATCCATACAAGCAAAATTAAGGGTGAAATGAAGCAGATCACATCTCTCTGCTGAGGCCTGAAGAGTGACAAAAGCTGGGCACATTCTATAATAATAGATTATGGGGGGGTTGTACACCATCCTTATGTTAAAGCATTCCCCAAGATGGCTTCAGGTCAGCTTGCTTTTGTAACTGAGATGGTGACTGAGATGCTTGTTTGGTAAAAAACCCTGCTCTTAATAAATAGAAAATCCCACATGACAAAGCACTGACAACATGAAAATCTGACAGATGCGCCTGTTTGAAAGGCTTGCAAAGGAAAATTGTGGAGCAACAGTTTTACAGTGAAAGAAACAATTGATGTCACATGCTGCAAGCTGTAGGGACTTAAAGAATTCTCCCATCTCAGCTGTGCCACATCAGCATCTGCACCTGCACTCCCAGCAGTGGGGAAGACCCAGGGATGGAGCAGCAGTGAGACACGGTCACAACCAGGGTCCCATCCCAGCAGGCAGTGCCAGGACTCAGGGACAGCACCCAAGTGCCAGGGCTGACTGTCCTCCATCAGGAGCACAGCACCTGTGCACCAGTCCACCCAACAGCATACATTCCATCTCAGTTTTGCACAAGCAGAACACCCAATTTCTACCCAATTAGCTGTGGTTCATGGAGTTTATGGTGCCTCTGTGCAGGAAAGCAGGCAAGCCATGGTGCAGTCAGTGGGACACGGAGACAGGCAGCTCCTGATGTGGCACAGAGCCTTCCAGGCAGCCAAAAATCTTCAACAAATCTGAACCAGAAAAAAGTGAGTTTGCATGGGTCATTAGTGCCTTGCATCACAGAGCTGGGGTATTTTCTGATGTGGTTCTCAGGAGCCTTGGGGAAGGAGCGTGGCAAAGGGCAGGAGGTGACACAGGATTCACCGTGTGACAAAACACCACAGCTGTCCTCACTTCATTCTGGAGGGCAGAGCCTTGGAATACAGTCAGGGGAGGACCACACAGATGAACAACCAAATTTCAGCTCCTCCAATGTGCTTCCAGAAGAGCCTGAGAAACTTAAAACAGTAAAAACACCAGCAGGAAAAAACACCCACAAGCTTAGAGATCCCCAAGATAGCAGGACAGTAAAACATTTCTAAGCTGACCAGATCTCTGCAGCTGTGATGGTTTCTGCAGGTGGCCAAAGGACAAGAACAGTCTGTGTCCCTTACCAGCTTCACCAGGCCAAGGCCAGGACTGCTCCTCTGAAGGGACACTCAGGTGTGGTGTGCTGAGGGAAGGGGCTTTCCCAGCACTTGCCCTTTCAGGAGTAAAACAGGTGTCCTATAAACACTGAGCCAGTGATGGGAGATGCAAGGACCCAACAGGTTTGTACCTCCCCAGTAGCCACCATTTGTCAAGGATGGGCACCCAGAGGAAATGTGACCTCCAGCATACTCTGGAATCTCCTCTGGAAGAGGGAAACCTGCTAGAGAACAGCAACAGCACTTCCAGCTCTCCTCAGGAGTTTCCACACTTCCTTAGGCTCTAAATAAAGAGAGGCTGGAGACCAGTCTCTGGCAAAGACGTGGCTGCAGCTGTGCCATGTTCCAGCAAGCAGGAATTGCCCTGAGCCCCCCACTGTGCTGCTGTGGCCCTGGTTACCCACTCCTCAAACCATGTGAGGGCTGCAGCCCTCCTTGCAAGCAGGTTTGCTTGCCCTGGTGTGGGGTGGCTGTCACCCTGTGGCTGTCACACACGTGTGCCACTCCCCGGCTGGGTGCCACCACCTCCAGCCTCACCCCAGCTGTGACTGGCAGAGCTCTGCTGGGCTTCACTGGGCTACAAACCCAAAGCCAGATGGGCAGCCAGGCTGGAGAAGGGCTGGCCTTGCCTTCTTTAGCTGGACATGCAGACCTGACCTTTCTCCCACAGGCCAGGCTGCCCCTGCTCACACTCAGGCAAAGAGAGCCAGTTCCTCACCTGGGCCATCCCAAGGTGAACCCGCCAGGAAGGTGACAAAAAGGGAGAACTAAAGGAAAAAATACCCTAAAAACTCTTCCTCCCAGTGCCCTGAGACAGGCAAAACTTATGGGCAGAGTGTGGCTGGACTTGCCAAGGCAGGGCCATCAGCTGTTCTGCACTGAGCAGAAAAATATGACCAGCCATTTCTGCAAGGGCAGCATCCCTCCTTCCAAGCCAGAAAAGCCATTAATAAAACCTCTTCTACACTAAATGAATGAGCACTTCCTGAGGAAGTGGGAATACAGTGTGTGAAAACATGCAAGTGGAGGAGGCAGAGACTTCCCAGCAAAAACACTGACTGCTCCTTGCCTCCTCACACAGACCTGCCCCTTCTGCTGCTGCCTTTCCCTTCTCTAGGTCAAAATAGAGTTTTTGACTCTGTGACAGTGTTATATCCCCCTAACCAGAACAAACAGCTTCCCAACAGGACAATCAGAAAATGGAACAGTGTCAGACTCCACCTGGTGCATCATTCACACTCATCTTGGCCAATTGTGGGTGTGAGAACCTGGCCAATTCTCCAGTTTAGGGATTGGAGCTTTTTTGCCCTGAGATATGCTGTCACTACTTTCAAAAGCTGACATACAAATAGAGGCAGCTGCATATTTCTCCAAACCCTTTTCTGAAACCATGTTTGTGGCTTTTTAGGCAAAATATGCCTGTACCCAAAAGCCTAGAGCAGTTCTTATGAAGTCCACCTTATGTCTCTGGCCATGGCCACAATCTCTCAATGGACTGACATCCATTTCACCAGGTTAATTTTAGCCTGGATCATTCCCCTGTTTCACTCCTGGCCTCACAATCTAATGTTGTGAATAAAAAGTGGAGCAAGAAGGAGTTAAGATTGTGTTGCTGCAAAGGGAAACATTTGGCAAATCTTTCCCAAAAAGCTTCTTTTGTTTGAGCAGGGAGAGGGTGGGCATTCCTGAACAGCACCAGGAAAAAGGCTGGAAATTAAACCTTGATCCCAGCAGAGGTGAGCAGTGCATGAACACCCAGGGATGCTTCCCTTTGCTTCCTGATGGGAGCTGCCATCCTGCTTGGGGTGCCTGACAATGCTCCAGGCTGCTGCAAGGGGGGCATTAGCAGTCCCCACACCAAAGGCTGCAATGGAGATGTGCCCTGAAGGTGCATGTTACACCTCCTGCAGTGCTGGCAGCAGTTTAGAGATGAAGAAATTAGGGTAATGATTTTCATTGTGCCTGGCTTGTCCCCTCATCCCTCTCCCTTCTTCCATCTCTGAGTGGGATGAAGACACCGTGACAGTTTGGAAACTATCAGACACTTTTTTGGTGCGATGGAACAAAGCAAGTCTGGGTTTTGTGAGGATGGTGAAGGATCCATCAGGAGGGAAGAGGGTTTTAAACTGGAGCAGATCCCTGATCCGACCCACCATACAGCCACTGATGGGGCAAGGCTGGGCAGAAAATCACATGGGTGAGAACCCTCATGCTGTGGATCCAAAGTAGTGCTGATTTATCCACACACAAGGAAGGCAGGGCGGTATCCAGGCAGGAACTGCCAAGCAAGGTCCCCACAAAGTTAAGGCTGCTGAGCCTCAAATCAGAGCCCCACCATCTTCCTCTGCTCCACATGGCAGCAGAAGGCTGCCTGCAGCACCAGGGATGTTGCTGATCCCAGAGGGGCCATGGCTCTGCAGGAATGCTGGCAAGGGCTGCCTGCCCACCTCATCCTGCCCCTGGGCAGCTGGGCTACCACAGCCCCACGGTGAGGCTCAGAGAAAGCAGCTGTAAATCTGTAACCAGCGGGGCTGGCTGCCTCGGGAAAGCACCAGGAGATGGGAGATTAGACACGTCATTAGCAGGAGCCCTGTTCCTTGCAGCTGCCTACAACCCCTGGCACTTGGAGCCTAAAGCAGCTCCTGCTTTGCAGGCAGGTGATAAGCTCAGTGCTCCATAAATCCCCAAAGGAGCATTGCTGAGACTGTGCCCCTTGGCATCATGACACAGCAGAAGGAAGCATTGCTGCTCCCCTCTGCTTTGTTATCCCTCAGTCCCACCAAGGACCCTTCCTGCACAGCTCCTGCTAACAGGCTGCACAGAAAATGAATTTTTCAGATGTCTGTTGCCTTCTCCCTGTGCAAATACCAGGCTGCTGATTGCCCAGGGAAGGATCCAAATATTTGCAGACAAGGTGAGGGTGGGAGCTCTGCCATGCATTGTGCTTGTGGCTGCAGCTGGGCAGAGCTGCCAGGTACCTGTGGCCTGGGCCTGCTGCACAGCCAGACCTGGCACACCCCAAATTCAGCAACAAATATTCTTTTCTTGGGCTGATTTCAGAGCATTTGGTTTAAAGCTGATCTGAATACAGCTGAAGTGGGAAAACAATCCCACTAACGTGCCCAACAATGGCAGGTCCCAGTGATACACGAGGTTCTCCAGCACAGGAACCTCACCACAGCACCCCACATCAGGCACTGGGGCCTCAGGGAGCCTGCTGCCCAGCAGGAAAGGCTGGCACCATTGCAAGAAAGATGAGCAGCCACAGGAATGCCACCACCACCTCCCAACAAATGCCCCAAAAGATCCAACTTTAGTTCAGTCTCTTTCTTGTCCAGGTAGTCCTGGAGTTTGACTGTTCCCCTGTCCTCACACAGATCAGCTGGGACAAACTGGATCCAGGTGAGGAGGAGGCAGATTCTGGATTGGCTGGCAGCTGGAACCATGACTGTTAGGATGGTACCTGGTGTGATTTCAGCCCATGCCAAGGAGCTTCATTCTGCAGGTATCCAAGATTTGGGAGACAGCATGGATCAGACAACACTTCCAGCAGCAGCAGCAGGAGATAATTTAATGGCACACAGACTTGGACAGACCTGACCACAAAACACCTTTAACTTCTTC